>NC_090930.1:883758424-884061549 GCF_040938575.1 Ambystoma mexicanum
CCAACAATCTCTGCCTTAATGCCAGTAAGACTGAGATCCATCTCATTGGGGCACCTGCTCCCATTGTCCCTCTCTCAGTCTGGCCGCCCACCCTGGCCTCTCTACCTGCACCTCCCTGTGAGGCTAAGAACCTTGGTGTAACCATCCAACCTCTCATTCTCTCCTCACATCTCTGAACTCTAAGAAGTCACACTATCAGCTGCACCTCCTCAGAGGTATTCTCCCTTTCTCACTTTCCCCCAGAAGCTCACTGTCTCCAGAGCCCTAGTTCGTTCTAGGCTGAACTACTTCAACAGCCTCTTTCTAAATCTGTCTGCCTTTACTCATCGACTTTTACAACTAATCCAGAACAGGACTGCAAGACTTGTCCTTGGCCTCAAGACCAGGGATCTCTCCACTGGCTCCCTGTGGCTGCAAGGATCAAGTTCAAGACCCTCTGCATCATCCACAATGCTTTCTGGGGCTAGGGACCACACTACATCCAACTTTCTCTTCCTAAGCATCTTCCTTCTCGAGCCCTCTGTTACTCCACTTCCAACTCTCTGAGGGTCAGGCACTTCTCCAGGCAGAGAGTGGGGGGTAGATCTCTATCCTTGGCTGGGTGTCACGCCTCTTACCCCAGACCCCCACTGGCAAGTCCACTTGCCAGGTATGACCAGGGCTTGGGGCTCCATTAAGGCCTTGAAGGCCTGGCACCCACTTCCAAGACTCTCTTGGGGCCAGTCTTGGCGCCTATGGCGCCAGGCTCATACACTTTGAAGAACATGTGTAAAAGGGACTACTTTTTTCATTTGGGCCTGCAGCCAACATGGAGGCACCCACATAGCTTGGTTCCTAGGAACTAAGCTTTGCGGTATAGTGTTTGGGGTGTGGTGGCCTAGGGACTACTTTACCTGGACTACTTTGTTGAGGCTATTTAAACCACACCCAAACAAGAAAGCATGCTTCGCGTTACCTTGCAGACTGCAACGTGACGCTCACCATGTCCTGTGATACCCACGAGCCTCGGAGAAGCGAACCTGCAGAGGATACAAAAGGGACATCGTTAGCAGCATCTTACCTGCAATCTCCATCCTGTTATCTGCTGTCAGCTCCAGTGAACAGCTTCTTCTGGACTCTGCATACCTTCCGGACCGAAAGACCCGAAAGAGGAAAGGAGAGGACAATATTAGAGAAGGCATACTCTGACATTGCTAAACCACAAACAGCACAAGAAGCTTACCTGGCTGTTCGCCCCCCGGCCCGCATCGCTCTGGAGTTCCACACACGCTGGAGAAGCACTGCGACCTGTAAGGAAGGAAGAAAACGGGTTAGCAAGACAAGTCAGCGCTGCGCATATCGCTTACTGCATTGTAGCGCACATCACGCGCCATCATTTACCGGCAAGGCCCAACTCGACCAGTTTGCCACGCTGAAGCTCTGCACACCTAGGGGATAAAAAAGACATTATTAGACAAAAAAGGCATGGAAAAATAACAACGCTTTACAGAGCTGCGGCAATAAGACCTACCTGAGAGACACTTAAACGGGTACGTGCCAGTGCAGTAACTTGGACGCACACGCCCAAAGAAGACAACGCGCCCCTGCCAAGAAGGCAGGACAGAGACCACGCCTAATTCCACAACAAGGTGAGGAGAGGGCCCAGAGGGGCTGAAGTCACTCGGGGTGGTGGGAGGATACTTACCTCATTTGGCCAGTCTTGAACCCAGCCCTCCTGTATTTTCAGGCTGAACATCCGCCGTAGACAACATCTGGGAAACTGGGGAGAAGATACCACCATCCAACCCAGGCTGAGTGGCATCCCCGTGGATACCAGGTGAGCTTAACATTGGGGCCTCCCTCTTGAACAGCCTCCCTGCCTCTGTCAAACTTGAGCAGAACCACCTAAACTTCCGGAACAACTCAAAACCCTCCTTTTTCACTTCAGCATTCTCTCTCCTGCTCCCCTGGCACTTTTCCCCCTTCCCACCACAGGTGCGTGATCCGAAGGCACAAGGCCTAGTAAGATTGCTCTTTTGTCCTCCTTCTGTCGTCCCTTCCTTGTCTTGTTGCACCTAGAAACACTTGTGTACAGGCGAGTTATAAAGGACTTTCCATATCATAAACAAAATTTCACAGAATTAGTTGACAGTTCAACATAGTACATAGGGCCAATTCATCCACGTGCAGCATGATTCGAAGTAGACAAGTAAATTGAAGTCAAAGTGTAAAATGTACACGAAGAATATTATTGATATAATACATAACAAGAAATATTACAATTAATAATTACATAATACATAAGTACACTGAAAAAAGATATTTATTTTGTTAGAGAAATAGTGCTTAATTAAATTCATTTCTGTTTATATATTTTGTTAAATGTATATATTTTCTTAGTGCAACTTGAGGTATGCTGTTAAAGTGGTATCCAATACACATTTTGTTCGCCTGGAAGATGAACTTGAAGTCTTATTGTTGTATACGTAAGGCAACAGTTCCCTCTAGCAGTGATAACAGGCGAAGCTGGCAGGACAGCTTCGGACAAACATACATCTGGCCTTTTATTATTTAGTATGATGATGCTTAAGGATTTTCTTCCTGATTGGATTGTAAAAGGGACAGCAAAAGGGAAAATGAATGGCATCCCTACCAAGCTTTCATTACATGGACACATACATACAATGCCGGGAGTCTAGCCCGAGCCGGCTCCATAGTCCTGTCCCATAGAACTAATGCATTCTAGGATCCATAGTGTGGGTCCGGTACAGCACTAAACCTCTTGTCTTTTGTTTGCTTAAGAGAGAAACAGTGGTTTTGTCTGGGTACCAAAAAGCCCCTTTTTTCAGAAAGTCTCGGGGTTAATCTGCATTGATTATTTCGTTTGGGCATGGCCAAATATCCACAAGCCATAAATTCTCCTGCCAATTCTTTTCATGCCTTAAGCAATGATTGTGCTCGGCTCCTGCAATGGGTGTAACTTTCTCAAAGTAGAATTTATAGACTGTCGCTTTGATTCACTGTCTTTTACCTAATATAACAGAGGCTTTTGAATTATTTGGTGGGCAATAGGTTCGACTCCCAATTTTCCATGCACTTTGTATTGTACTGGGAGAATTTAAAGGGAGCCTCATACGTTTCTTTTCCTTTATTTTTATTTCATATGAATTCTGTGCACATCATATAGCATTTAGTAAGACATCCCAGCACAGTCTTCAGGCGTACATAAACCTCTTGGACTTCCAATGACATTAAAATAACAAAAATGCACTTTTTACAGTTGTGATGCTACTATCTTGGTCAATTGTTCCACACCAACTATGTACCAACAAGAAATAAATCTAAAACAACTGAACAACTGAATATCAGACCTCCTTCGCCTTCCACCCTCTTCCAAAGTGCAATTGGTTTACACAAAACACCATTACCATGGTCCTCAAGGCTAAAACATAATACATTTCCAATAACAGCTCAGGCATGTCACTGAGAATGTCTCCAGCCAGAAGTCTAGTATAACCCCCAATGATCTTAGTTTATCCAGCCTGATTGACCTGTTGTGGACCATACTAGGAGCAAAAAGGAGTGCTCTACGCCTCCATGCCTGATGGACATTCGTTAATCCATTAAGTACACTTTTCCATGTTATATAGCTCCCATACCTTGCATATCCATTCTTTTTTCAGAGGTGCTTTGCTTCCAAAACTCTGCTAGGCATGCTCATACATCTAAAAGCATGAAAGGAGCCATATGAGTTAATGAACGTGCACAGTGATGGCAACAGAATCAGAAGTGGTTCTAACCTACGATGAACCCCTCCATCTCTTTAATCCATGATACCACTTCTGCCCAGCAGTGTTGGGCTACTTTGCACGACCATCAGAGTTACCAGAGAATGGCTCTTTCTCTGCAATTTGTTTAATATTTCACCAACATAAAGCACTTATTGCAGCAAACATATGATCCCATTTTATCGGTGGAAACTTCCACCGGTGGGGCAATTTTATTGCATGCAATTTCAATTGCTTTCATTGAGAAGCTGTGTGTTTTCTCACAAATCAAAGACCATAAATCATGAGAGAGCAAGAAGCTCAGATCTGATTCCTATTTTTTTGTATGTTTAACAGTCCCCAACTAGCTCCGAGCAATGATTTTTGCATATATCGCATGCATAAGCCCCTTGTTGCCCATGTGTTGGTCTAACACCTTTTCAGAGTTGGTCAGCTCTGGCCCCCGCCTTTCTCCAGCAGAAGAACCCCTTCCAGCATAATATGTCACAACTGTGAGGTTGCCTATCTGAAAGTTAGACTCTAGAAGATGCACACCAAGGAAGCAACCCTCTCTCCATGCTTTGCCCACCCTTTACAGCCTCACTGCAAACCATTTTTGAAAATGTGTTGCTTCTGCAAAGTATTTCAGAAACCGTGGGGCCCATAATCAATGCTGAAAGCCAGGTTTTAAGGTCATTTGTGTTTATTGGACCGCTCAAAATTTCCCATAATGCACTGAGAACTGGATAGGAAATCATTGAATTTGTTTTGGCCTTCATAGGTACCCACAACCATTTTTCTACTCCAAACGAGGCGCAGCACCATATTTTCGGTCTCCACCCACTGCTTACTCTTTAACTTCCTCAAATCTTCTAGGATTACGCTTTGTTGTGTTGCAGTTTAACCCGCCTCAATATATGAGAAGCCTACCGTATCCTACGACTGCAGGACAATGAGAACCTCATAAGATATTCCTGCCCATTCACCATTCCACAAAAAACACAACACATCCGATCTCACTCCTGTAAAAAAACATTTTGGCTTTTTTATTGGTAGTATCGTAAAAAAGAATAACAATATTGAGAGCATATACATTGTTATAGATGTTTACGTTGCATTGCAAAATTGTGCCATGAAACCATCTGGGCTGGAGGGCTCACCAAACGTCATACATTTGATCCCTGAATATACCTCTAATCCAGTTATTGGTCTTTCCAATTTTAGTAATGCTTCTGTGATTTTTGGTAATGGCAGGAGCACCATGTATGACCTTATTTGTTCCTTTGTGTTGCTCTCTTCATTCACTATAACTCTCATACTTTTTTAAAAACAATAAGCTTTTTCAACCACTGGTAGTACTTTCATTTGTATGACTCTAAAGTTTGTAATCATTTGTGGCACTAACTGCAGACTCTGCTTGGTAGACCTCTAAAGGAGCATGTCGCAAAAACAGACACAGGACTCGAACTTTGGGTAAGGTTGCTTTGGTAAATCTTTAATAACAGCACTGCAGGGTGAACACAAAAACAAACCATCCAAACCTGTGTTGCTCTGGCCCCTTATCCACAGCTTATTATAACATTCTCAGTACATTGACTTCAGTGCAATGAACAGAAGATTCTTTGATCTCACAAGGATTTCAGTTTTTCCAATTGGTACAATAGTTCTCTATGTGGAGCTAGGGGAACCTAAACTCCCAAGGGCACTTTTCTAGTCTTCAAAAGATAATTAACACAGGTGTGGACACTTAATACAATTATGATGTACACTCTTCTATCATAATTTCTTGAAGTAACCTCAATCTGTCAGGCTGAATATACTTTTGATGGTGTAAGCAAAGTTATAAGTAAGTTTGCTAAGGCAGCAGAATTCATATGTGCAAGCAAATACAACATTAGTTGCCACATTTCATTTCTCCATTCTGACTGCAAACATATATTTCAAAATACAGTCTTTCCGTAAGCTATTTTAGCCCTGTGCTGAATGTAGAGGTCTAGTCTTCATATACTACAATATGTATACTTCTTTCACTTACATTGGAGTTCACTTACAAGTACATTTCTCCTAAACTTTCTTTAGACCTTCATTTGCTTATACATGCATTTTTCCTTCAGAGGCGTTTTCAATTAATTCACACTTTGTCCCTTCCTTGCTGGTTCACTGGAAGCTTACTTCAGAACCCTTACGCTTTTATCCACTTGTTGACCCATTGACCTGCTACATGAGATGCGGCACGAGGGTTGTTAAACTATTTAACTGTGGGGCGCTGTTGCGCAGTGGAACGATGCATACGTGAGCCTCCATAGCTCTGCAACAGCCGCAAACATCCTGCAGATTTAATCCTGTTTCGGCAGACATCAGCAGCAGATCCATCATTCCTGACAGCGGAACACTGCGGCCTAAGATCGCTGCTTTTTTTAAAGGAAAACACAGAAGGAATATCTGCGAAATGACAGCCAGCGAAAAAGAGGGCCAGCTGGCGCCATTTTATTTGTTTGAATTTGTCCCCGGCGGCATCATCAGTGCCGGAGACCGAGTGCAAGAACACTGCCAACCCGATACCAGGACCCTCCCCACCTCCCACCCCACCAGGTGGGCGGGCTGCAGGCCCTGCACAGCACTAGGGCCGGCACCCGCGCAGGGGAGCATCGACAGACAAGGCACCAGGTGCCCCTCCCCCTCCAGGTGGGAGAATTACAGTGACGAGTCGCCACCCAGCCTGGCACAGGGCTGAAGAGAGGGACAGTCACCCGACATGGAGGGGCAGGTGGGGACCAAGCAGACCCAGGTGAGATGCCCGGGGGCAGGTGATAGCAGGCCCCCCGGGTCTGCACAGAAGGAGGAGGAGGAGGATAGATTCCTGGGCTGCAGCAAGCGGCGGGACACCCATCCACTGCCAGTGCCACGGCCTGCCCACCCCGACCAGCCACAAACCACCCATATCCAAGGGACAGCCTGGGACCTCACTGGATACCAGCGAAGTGAGGATGCTAAAGCCAACAGGACACAGACACCCATACTCTGGCCCCCATCCACCCAAAGACCCAGCAGACCCAGGGGAGAGGTCCAAGGGTAGGTGGCATCAGGCCCACTGGGGTCCACATGAAAGGAATAGGAGGATAGCCTGCACGCCACAACAAGCGACAGGGCACCCCCCCAACCCCTACCAGGGCCACTGCTCATCCACCCCAGCCAGACACAACAGGAGGGAGCAGGAGGCAACATTAAAACCGACATGCCCGTACCACAAGGCACCCAGACCAAAGGGACAAAGCCTGGACTTCTCCACCCACGCGCGGAGAGAGGACAAGAAAGCCAATCGGGCACAGACATCCACATTGTGTAGTGAGGAGGGGGAGCCAACCGTGCAGCAACATGGTCAAAGACAAAGCTAGGAAGATGGGGCTCCAGTGTACGATGGACCAGTATACGATGGGTGCAATTAAGAGAATGGAGAAACAACTGACGCCAGTAACCCAGAAGCTCACACACCTGGAAATAGGGCACAAGACACCGAAGGATGAGCAAGGCGCAATAACATTTGCATCCCAGGAGGGCCTGAAAAAGAAGACGGGTCCAATATGGAGCTCTTCTTGGAGCAATGGCTAACGGAGCTATTCGCCCCAAAGAAGCTCTTCAAATTCTTATCTGTGGAAAGGGCACACAGGATGCTGGTGTGTCGTCACATCCCAGTGGCTCCCCCCACGCCCGCACCATAACAGCACAACTCCTGAAGTATCGAGACTGGGATGCTCTGCTGCAAATGGCGAATGCCACCGGCCCCATCATGTACAATGGTTACCGGTTTGGATTTTTTCCAGATTATACCAGGGAGGTCCAGAGAGCATGACAATCTTTTCTATCGGTCAAGATGAAGATGCACTCCCTATGCATGAAGTATACTCTCTTCTTCCTGGTGCACCTTAGTCTACCAATAGGGAACTGTGCACCTTTTCAATAACCGGAAGGAGCATGGTTATGGCTTGAAACTAACATTCTCTCATCGCCTGGACACCAGCCACTGAAGAGGCGACCCAGTCACGGGTCACTCCCCAACCCTGACCGAATCACAGGCAGCAGAGCAAACTATGCCCTTAGTGTCCACGCTGGGGGCAGAGGATAACGGATGACTTGGTGCCGTCCCTATTGGCACCGGCCTACACGCTAGCAAGGACTTTCAGGGTTAAACGATCTAAGAGGCTACAGATTGGAAATGGAGGCTTCAAGTTGGGGAGGAGTACAGGGTGGGATGCGGGGGAAAGTTGGTCAACCGTTGTTGGCCTGATTTTGGTTGATTTATGGTTTACAAGGCATGCAGCGTGTAAGGACACTGAACTAGGGGTGGGCATGAGGCGGAGGGCGCTATCCGGTTCTCTGGGATAATGGCTCATAATGGGTAAGTCACATTGATGACCCTGAATGTCAGTGGGCTGTGCTCAGGTGTCAAAAGAAGGTTGGTCCTACAGTTCCTCAATAGGCTGTCCCCCAACATTGTATTTATTACTGAGACACATCTAATGGGAACAGAGTGTAAATTCTTTCTCAGGAACAACTACAGGGTGCCTTTCCATGCAGATTTTGCTAGGGGCTCCAGGGGACACTCATACTCCTGCATAAGAGGGTCCCATTTCAGCTCGCGGAAGTGAAGTCCGACCCCAGGGGGTGCTATGTTCTGGCAAGGGGTGAGCTGTGGGGTGACACCTGGGGGTTGGTAGTGGTATCTGCACCCCCACTGCTCACATCTGATCTTTTAGCAGAGCTTCAGGTGCTCATGCTTCAAAACCATGCACATGTTTGGATACTGGGGCGGGGACTTTAATGAGGTGATGGACCGGCGCATAGACAGAACATACGTGGGTACTAGGAACCCGGCGGCCTGTACCAAACTACGCTAATTCACTGCGTCTCTGGGGTGGGCGATATATGATATATGATATGATATGATAGGTTATTTATAATGCACTTAATACCCAGAGGTTTCTAAGCGCGGTCCCGGGGATCGAACCTGTGTTGCTTCATGTCATCTTGCTTTCAAGGCGAGCATGTTGCCCCTGTGCTATCTTCCCGAGACGCATGAAGGTGGCTGCATCCAACTGAGAGGGGCTACTCCTTCTTCTCTGGGGTACACGCATCTATGTCAAGAATGTACTACTTTTTCGTCCCAGCAAACATGATCCACAAGCTACTCATGTTGCCCCTGTGCTATCTTCCAGAGACGCATGAAGGTGGCTGCATCCAACTGAGAGGGGCTACTCCTTCTTCTCTGGGGTACACACATCTATGTCAAGAATGTACTACTTTTTCGTCCCAGCGAACATGATCCACAAGCTACTATCTGCCAAATTCTTGGTCAGTGGGATATCAGACCACTCCCCGTTAGTCATGGAGCTAAAGAATGGGATTACTAAGCCCAAGGGGAGCTGGCGCCTTAACACTTATTATCTGGGGGACCCTGAATTTGTGGACGGGTTAGTGGCTAAAACAGGGGAATACTTTGAAATAAACATAGGGACAGTCAACAGCCCATTCACACGTTGGTAGGGGTACAAGGCCTCGCTACGGGAAGAGGGCACTCTCAGTGATTGCAGCTAAGCGCAAGAAACACACTTGAGATGGAGGAGGCGGAAAGGGAAGTGCAACATGCGCAGGAGGAATTTCTTTCCTCAGGGTCACAGAAGGCCAGGCTGATACTAGCTACAGCGCAAGAAACACTGCGCAATGTGGCACTTGACAATGCCAGAGAGGCGTACTCGGCTAGACAGAATCAACTCCATGAAGCCAGGGATAAAAGGAGTAACATGTTGGAATGGCTCGAAAGGAAAGATAGAGGGACTGGATACGTACGTGCCTTATGGGACACTCAAGGGGAGGAAATGACTAACGATGCAGACATAGACGAGGCCGTTGCACAATATCACGAAGTGTTATACAGCTCAGAGAATGGGAACAGTGAGGTGGACGGGCCGAACGCACTAGATCAGGTGCCTCTCCCAAGGCTCGCCACTCAACAAGCTCTGGGCTTGGAGGCAGACATCTCAGAGGAGGCATTTTCAGCAGCAATCGCACAGCTACAGATGGGTGAAGCGCTGGGGCCCAACGGGTTCCCGGTGGAGACATGAAAGCTGCTAGGGGAAAAGTAATCAGCCCTCTGTATCGCTTCTTTCTACAACGTAGAAAAGATGAGGGTCTGCCACCAAACCTCAGGCCGACTAGCATAGTGGTTCTCCCGAAGCCCGGCAAATCCCTGGAACAGTGTGCCTCATACAGGCCAATATCCTTAATAAATGGGGAGGCTAAGATCCTGGGCCGATTACTGGCCAATCGTTTGTTGGGGGTGATCGACTCGCTCATACATTTTTTTTTTAAAATTTCTTTTATTGATTTTATGCAAACAAAACAACACAAACCAAATAAGCAGCATAATCATAATAGTTCCATCACACATCATTTTATCTTAATCACTGCTCCCACAACCCCTCCCTCCCCCCATAAGCCTATTTGTCAATCTCATTCAATGTCTGGCACATGCGGCCGGGTTTCGTTCTCTTCGGAGTCTGTTGGATCTGATATTACTCCAAACAATTCTGCTATTAGCGATTTCCAAGCCAACAAGGTGCCTGCCTCCCCTTCTCCAGCCAGGCTACTCACTTCTTGCCATGCCACCGTTTCAGCTTCCGCCCATTTCTGCAAGTCCTTCCACCATACATCCACCTTAGGCTTGTGGCATTTCTTCCACCCCATGGCAATCCTAGGTTTTGCAAGCACATACGCTAGATTTCTCAGTTTCTCAATATGCTTGAGTTTCCGTGGCCTAGGGAACCCGCCCAGTAAGCAGGCCCAGGCCGTATCTATAACAAGAGTAACCCCCTTATCAGCCAGTTTCTGCGCCACTTCTCCCCAAAAACACCCAATGATCGGGCACGACCAAAACATATGTACCATGTCAGCGTTTTCTAGGTTACATTTAGGACACGCTTGTCTTCCAGTGTTTCGGAACTTAGATATCCTCAAGGGGGTCATGTATGCCCTATGCGTTACATACAGCTGTATTTGTTTTAATCTGGCATTTCTAGACACTTTTTTGTGGTAGCCCAGGGCACGCTCCCACACCCCATCCTCCATTGGGGCCCCCACTTCCGCCTCCCAGTCCAGTCTCAGATGTGTCAATTCCTTCCCCACCTTAACCATCACCATCTCATACAGTCTCGAGATCTCATGCCCTCCTTCGGATATATCATATATTGCCCCAAAACTGCATCTGGTTCTTCTATCAAAACTGTCTTTGGACAGGTGTTCCTAATCATCCGCCCCAACCTGATGTACGTGACATATTGGCCCGTATGTAGCCCCGCCTCTTCGTTGAGTTCTATAAACTCCTTAATGGACCCTTCTTGCCAAACATCGGCTAGCGTTACCAGCCCCACCGATTCCCAGTAGGTCCTAATAATCACCCTCAACTGATTATCCCCTCCTGTCAAAGCAACCAGCGGTATCTGCGGGAGGCACGGGCATGGGACTTCCATCAAACGACAAGCCCTATGCCAAATTTTCCACCCAAACCTCAACATCGCAGGACGCCCCCTCATTTCGGTTTCAGGCAGCCAGATCATTCCTTTCAAATAAAACAGGGCGCAGTTCTGTCCAAGCACCCTGTGCTCAGGGGTCACTTCATCGGAGAGCCACTTAGCCACATACTGTAGCTGTCCCGCCAAATAGTAGACCTCAAAATGAGGCAGTCTGATACCTCCGTTTACATAAAAGTTCTGCAATTTCCAAAACGCCACTCTATTTCGGGTACCATGCCACAGGAAGTCCCTACACATGCTGTTCAATTTACTGAAAAACTTCTTGGGTATCATGTATGGGATATTACTAAAGTAATGCAGGAGCCTGGGCAGAACTACCATCTTGAGCATTGCCCCCCGCCCCATCATCGCCAAGGGCAGCTTTGCCCAGAACTGCATGCTGTTCCTAATTTTCTCGACGGCTACTTCTGTATTATGTCTATGTTCTTCTTCCACCGTGTGGTATACATCTACACCCAGGTATCGAAAAGAGCTAGTTGCCCATGGTACTTGTAGCACCGGTAGTCTATCTACAGGGGTCCCCTTATAGTTACCTAGCGGGAATATGACAGACTTTTGGGGGTTCACCGATATGCCCGACAACTCTGCATACCTTTGCATCACTTCAAGTATGTATAGGAGATTTTCTTCTAGGTGTTGCAAGTACAGTAACAAATCATCTGCGTACAAGGATATCAAGTGTCGTTCCCCTCCTACCTCAATGCCTATTGCATCATACTGTGCCCTAAGGCATATTGCCAGAGGCTCCAGGGCTAAAATGTAAAGCATTGGGGACCAGGGGCACCCTTGTCTGGTGCCTCTACCAAGTTGCCATCTCTCGGATATCACCGCTCCAGTTCGGACCCTGGCAAGCGGCTCACTATACAACATCTTAGCCCACCTGATATAGCCCGGCCCCATGCCATACCCTTCCAAGGCAGCCAATAGCCATGACCACTTGACCGAATCAAAAGCTTTAACTGCATCTAGAGACACTATCGCCATCTCACCTTCATTCCTGCTACCCCATTCGACCACCCGGTGAAGTCGCCTATGGTTGTGTGTTATATTCCTGTTCGGGACATAACCCGTTTGATCAGGATGTATCAGTCTACCAATCACTTTCTGCAATCGATTTGCCAGGACAGCCGTTAGAATCTTGCTGTCCTGATTTAGCATCGACAAAGGTCTGTAGGAACCACATCTATGCTCCGGTTTGTTGGGCTTGGGCAGCGGTATTATGATCGCCTCTCTGAGCGACTCAGGCAACCGTCCTATCTCAAACGCTTCATTAAGCATGTCCAGCATTGGGGGGAGAATTTCCACTCTGTATACTTTATAGAATTCGCTGGGGACCCCATCTGCTCCTGGGGTCTTACAGGTAGGCAACTGCTGCACAACCGCCTCTAACTCCTCTAACGTGATTGGCTCATCTAGCTGCTCCCTCTCCTCTTGACTCGCTCATACATACGCACCAATGTGGGTTCATGCTTTCCTGATCCATGCGAATGAATCTGCGCCGGGCACAGCCCGATATGGGTTTGGCAGCCGAAATAACTGACCCATTGGCACTCCTTGCCATAGACTTCAAGAAGGTGTTTGATTCTGTGCCGTGGGACTCGCTTTGGGAAATAATGGGTCAATTGTGATTTGGCGGAAACTTCCTGCCCTGGGTTTGCTTGCTATATACTTCCCCCAAGGCGGTAATAAGAGTAAACAGGGTCACCTCTCGGGCCTTCGAACTGGGGCACCCTGCAGATATGCCCCCTTTCACTGCTGCTGTTTACCTGGCAATAGTACAGCTCAGAGAAAGCCTGGAATGGGAGGGATTTAAATGGCCCTGGGGGGGGAAGACAGGGTTTCACTCTATGCAGCTGACCTTCTAATATGTATGAGTAACCCAAAGGGATTGTGGCCCGGTTGTGACTGGAATACTAAAGGCATACCAAAGTTTTAGCTTAAAATAAATTGCCAAAGATCTGTCCTCTTCCCATTGCAGGGAGAGGTAACATCGCTTCCCCTGGAATACCACTACACAATAGCAGTTTCAGGCTTTAAATATCTGGGTATTTACCTTAGCCCATGCCTGTCCGACTTCATCCAGCTCATTCTCACTCCTGTGGTGAACAAGTTTGCACAGGATATCAGACACTTGCAATCCCTCCCACTGACCTTGCTGGGCAAAGCAGTCCTCTTTAAGATAATGATAATAATGATGTGTTATTTATATAGCGCCTTTATCCAACACGCTTTACAGAGCACATATTTACATACAATATCACCCAACCGAAATTGGTACTCATTTATCGACCTAGGAAGTATGAAAGACTGAGTTGGTCTTGATGGGATTCGAACCTGCGACTTGCAGATCACCCTCAGATCGCAGCAGCGAGCGTTCAACCCGCTGAGTTATCTTTCTATGTCCTGCAGAGCATCCCGCTCCCGATTCCAAAGAGGGCTTTTGTAGAAATTGAAGGATCCTTGACGGTGCTCTTATGGGGGAGGGGAACAACCACGGGTGGCACTGAAGACGCTGCAACGATCAGTATGGGATGGGGGCATAGGCTTACCCAACTTACGAAGGTATTACTGAGCAGCCCAGCTGGGTGCGGTTAATGAATGGATGCATGGGGACCAGTTACTCCCTTACATCGCAACACTATGCCAAGTGCTTATGCCATTTGGGACCGCAAAGCTCACCTGTCTGAGAGAGAAATGGGAGCGGGACCTGGGAAGGTTGGAACCGGAGGAATGGGTAGAGGCCCTGATGTTCCAGAGGGATGTGGGAATAGCGGCTCGGCTGCTGCTAATACAATTCAATATCCTCAACAGAGTGTACTACACCCGTACTGCATTGACCAGCTGTGGCATGGTAGACACCGACGCGTGTCTTAGATGTGGTAGGGAAGGAGATACATTCTATCTCACACTCTGGGAATGTGCTTAGATTCAAGTCTTCTTGAGGAAATTTACGCATAAACTGTCCACTGCAATGGGCGCTCAGGTCCCTCTGGAGCCAGAGTAGGCATTGCTGGGGATATGGGCAGACACCAGGTTTACGAAGCATGAGAAAATGTTCCTGGCTGTAGCACTGGGCCTTGCCCAGAGACTGATTGCAGCATCCTGGAGCTCTGCGGAGCGCCTGTGATTAAGCCAGTGGGCTGCTAAATTGGACCGCTGTCTGGCCTTGGAAAGGAGAGTGTACAGGCCTAGGTGCTGTCCCAGGAAATTCAAGACAAGAAGATATGGGGGAAGTGGGATGAAGATGTCTTAGGGGCTCGACAGTTTGCCCGGCTCCAACCCTGAACCTTCTGGCTGTCAATGTAACTTTTTAGCATCCTCTATCAGCTACGCTTGCATGATAATGCTAATATACTGTTAAATGGAACCTACTGCATTATGCTCAAGTCATACCTATGCTTGTGTTTATTCTGTTCTTTTATTTAAAAAAAAATTGGTTAAAATAAAATATTTAACAAACTCAAGCCATGTCCTTTCGTCAAAGAAGCTACAATTCAGCTGTTTGCATGACCGTACTTCCATAGCCTTTGTCTTGGTTGTGTTTATAGTTAAATCCTTGCTTGAGCCGTAGCTCTCAAAGGCCTTAACTAAAGCCAAAAGGCTGTTTTCTGTACGGACAATAAAGGACAGTGTCATCAGCAAATACTTATTTGTGGGTGACGCCTTCTCGGCCTGTAATCCGCAAGGTTGGCCTTATATTCACAGCCTTTATTTATTTATGTATACATTTGTATCAGCGCACAAAACCCATAGGCATCGAGGTGCTAGTTACAGTAAGTGCGATGTGAACAGTTTATAATGTGCAAGACCATGCATAATAGTTACAACATGTGGGTGGAACTTGAAAGCATACTTTGGCAAAGCCACGCCTCATGGTGCGGGGGGCTACTGCAATGGTACAGGTAAGCATAATAGACAAGATAAGTGTACATGCACAGTCTGGCAAAGCCGGCACTCGTGGTACTGGGGCTTCATCACGTCTGCAAGAACAAGTACTTTAAAAAAGTAGGTAAAAAAGCAGCATTGGTAAGGGTGCATAGTTTGGCAAAACCACACCTCATGGTACGGGCAGGCTACATCAGGTATGCAAGAACAATAAAAATAAAAACAATTGTTAAGGGTGCATAGTTTGGCAAAGCCCCACCTCATGGTATGGGTGGGCTACATCAGGTTTTCTGTTTTGTAACATTGGTAAGGGTGCATAGTTTGGTAAAGCCACACCTCATGGTAGGGGTGGCTACATAAGGTATGTAAGAACAAGTAGGTAAAAAAGCAACATTAGTAGGGGTGCAAAGTCTGGCAAAGCATCGCCTCATGTTACGGGGGGACTACATCAGATATGCAAGCAGAGCACAGGGTTGTGGGACTAATAAGGTATTACATTATTTGCAGGAGAAGCATGCACTGGTACGGCCACACCAGGGGTGCTCGGTGCACATCGGTGGAACAGGGCAAATGTAGACATAATAGGCTTAGCGATTGTTACAGATGAATCACGTATAGCAGGACAGTCAAGAATATGTGGTGCAGCCCCAGGTGCAGTAAGTTTTGAATCACTGGTGGGTATCGTGGATAAGTCAAATCAGGGTATTTGCCAGTCCGTTGAGGAGAATTCATGCAGATGGGCCAAAAGCAAGAAGCATATAGGGAGATACATGTGAGGAGGTGATTAAGTCACAAGGGTATAAAAGCTGTAAAAGTGAAATGCGGGTGTTGAGGCCACAGCAGTGTACCAAGGTGTGGAAGTGTGGAAGGTGAGGTCAAGAAAGGCTAGTCAGAAACTTGAAGAAGAATGACCATGTCACATCTGAAAGGGTGTTACTTCATTGGCTTAGAGTGGAGGAACGTATAAAGTTCAAGGCTCTTTCTCTGGTGCACAAGTGCCTTTATGGCAAAGCACCAGATTACTTGAAGAATAGATTAGTGCTCTACTCACCCAGGAGACGATTGCTATCGGAAGGAAAGTGCCTTCTGGTTGTTCCCAAGTTTAAGTTGAAATCTGGGTTGGGTAGATCTTTTCTGGTGCTGGCACCACAACTGTGGAACAGCCTCCCCGAATCTCTGAGATCAGAAGTCAGTCACCTGGCTTTTAGGAAACGGTTGAAGACACACCTTTTCAGATAAAGGAGATGGGAGGAGGATCAGGTGGTGGAACCTTGCAGCCAGGCTGCAAACAGTACATTTATGTGACGGCCATCTTCCAACGGGGCTCCAGCTCCATTGCATCAATAGTGGGAGACACTCTGGAGCAGCATGAAGATTCCTCTGGGGTCTGGGTGAAATTAAGGGCTGAGTCACTTGTTTGGCCTTGCATGTGCACAAGTGCCCAGACAGGCAGCAGCCTCTTCTGTCTGCTTTCTGCTTCGTTAGCAGCTGGGTTCGTCTGCCGGCGTAGGGGTAGTGTGGAGGCTTGGCTCACAGCTAGCCAATCGGAGACGCAGATCCATCTTAACACGTCCCATTTGATGGATGTCAACATTGACTCCCACCAGCCAGGCTCCAAATGCCATTAATAAATGATTGGACAACGCTTGAGCATGGTCACAGCTCTAATAAATCCCAATGCTGATGCAATCATCAGCCTTCATTTTCCACTGGTTGTATCTAATTCCAGTAGGTGCCAAGATTCAGGCTGCAGGAAGTCGCAGCAACTTCACATCAATCCCTAGCTTATGAAAAGAGAACATAATTGACAGTGCAATGCCACCGTGAGGTCAATATACTACTGTATGGAAAACGAAAGTCAAACGCCCAAAACAGTGAGCCGTAGGTCCAAGTATCAGATACAAAAATATGCGAATTCCCTGTTTAACATTAATGCAAACATTTAACATATACATGGATAGCCGACATTGCAATTTTATTCCAAGGAAAATGTGTTTAAAATTATTCTATTTATATTCCTATAGACAAACAAGAACACTGGGTGAAAATGCAATTTTGACTGATGGTAATGTTATCCTTATTAATACTTCTTCTAGAACCTACAAGTGTTTTATGTCCCGAAGGTGCTGCAAATTCAGATTTGTATGACCAGTCTGGTCCAGTGATGCACAATGAAGATTGCCCATGCTTACAGCGCAGGGTAGTCTTGATTTTATTGAAGACATGGAGGCGAGCATTATGCTATACTTTCTTTAATACTGCAACTCACAGCTATTCAAAAACATAAACATTTAAACTAGGAATTTCTGTTTTACTCATAAGTCCACAAGAAAAAAAGAAATCCAATAGTTTAAAGCGTTCAGGAACGGAATTTCAAAAGTTCAACCATGGAACTACAAGTCCAATGAACCTCTAGTCCTCAGTAGTCCTGAGGTTCCCACCTTCCACCTATCAGGTGTTAGCCCTCCGTATAAGAGACCCCTGCACTAGGTCCCTTCCTCTTTCTTTTGACAGCGAACTCTGCCCGATTCCCAAACGTAGGAACTTGCTATCTGCGAACCCTTCCATGTTCCGGACTTCTTACTGTCCTGCCAACTTCATGATCGCTCTGGCTCAGCTGGAGAACCTTCATATTCCACGACAATCTCTCGATCTTCTCATTACAATTTAGGCTACTTTCTGTTAATCTCCTATGAGCAATCGAGAGGACATCATGAGGGTGGGAAATGTGCTAAAGAGCTTCGACAGTATGCATATACATGATGAACACCAAGTCTTTGCCATTCCAGGGTGGGATATAATGCTCGCCTCAGTGTGTTTAATAGAATCAAGACTACCCTTGACTGTAAGCATGGGCAATCTTCATTCTATGTCAAGACAGGAGGCAAGCATTATGCTTGTTCAAAGCTTGCCACACTCTAATAGTTATTTCAGACATAGGTTTGGAATAAAATGTTTTAAACGTCGCTTCAGAAGACCAGTAGTCGGCCGATTTCATAATGTCTTGCAGCGACAACCCTGCTGAGAATGCTCTAGATTCCATTGCTCCTCTAGCTGAATGCGCGCCAAATAGGGATAGGTCTATGCCCACCCAGTGCGACACTTCTCTAACCTATGGCGCTATAGTTGCTGTAGCTACGGCGTGGTATGGCTTTCTCCATGCAATAAGCAGCTACGCCACCACTGCCGGTCTAATGTGTGCTGTTGCTGCTTCATAATCCTGTATGCACTGCGCTATGCATATCTTTATATTCTCTGCAAAGTAGGGATAGGAGATGATCTTAGAATCACACTTCGTTCTCTTGGCTATGCTAAATGCCACACCCTCTGGGTAGAATATCTTCCTGTCTGTCTCTAATGCTTTAACCTCAGACACTCTCCTACATGCTGCTAAGCAGAGCAGCATCGCTAGTTTCCCTGACAATTGTGAACCGGATAGGCTATTATTCTCTGGCCAGCCGAGAAAGAGACGAAATACGTCTCTGACATCCCATAACACTGCATATTTAGGCTCTGGTAGTTTCTTTATCTGCCTTGTTGTCTATTTTCTCAGTATTAGGCTCGAGGGCCCTGGGGTCTGCGGTGTAAGTTGAAGCGACCGGACGATCGACCCGGTGTCGTCCGGACCCGGCAAAAACTCGCCCTGGGAAGATCTTCCTGATGGAACTCGGGGCCTTCTCTAATGCGGAGTAGGTTCCTACGAATTGCGCCATTTCTCTGGCGAAGGCCTCCCCGAAGAGCAACCCTTTGGCTCCTTCTCCTGCTTCATACAAAGCTAAGTCACTGAGCTTGCTGTCGAATTTTAATAGAACACCTCTCCTCCCCTCTGAGGATAGCGCGCATTTTGCATTGTCTAGAAGGCACACTGCGTGCTGGGCCCAGTTTCCTAGCGCTTGGGCATCTACTGGCTTCCCAGTGTCTTTGTCCTTCTCTGCCAAGTCCATTATCTTGGCCAGTGGTCCCGCCAGGTCTAGCAGTTGATCTGGCACTCTCTGTAGGCGCGGTCGACACCTTTTCTAATATCTCTGGCCGCCTTTGTCACAAATGTAACCATTTTTGGATCCAGGTCAGGGGTGTCTGCCAATTTGCTAGACAGCTCTGGCCGTGGGCACTCTAATCTCATTCTTGGGCGCACTTCTCTGTCATGGGGGCTTTCAAATGTGCTGCAACATATAGGGCTACCCTTGATGATGGTGCCCATTCAGATGACTTTGGATGTCTGATGGACTTCGGGTCAAACATATTGCCTGTTCCCTTGTCCTCTTCTGGGACTTGTTCTTCTTCGAGGGGCTCCTTGGGGATAACTTCCTCCTTGTCCCCCTCATCATCTGGTGAATAGCCTTCGTCATCGTCCCCTAAATTATTCACCCCCAGGGTAGGGGGTTGATCATGGATAGCAGACTTCAATAGGAAGGCCTCTTTTAGCCTGGTGACTGGGTAGGCCACCTCTTGGGGAACAACGTTTACCCTTTCATTTTGGCTCGTGGTGGGGGGCAAAGAGGTCAGCCTCTTCCAAGCCTTTTTATACCCCTTTTGCTCAAGCCCTTGGTGGGGGTGTCTTGCTGACGTCCCTTTGCCAGGCTGTCTGCCTGTCTTTTTCTAGCAGCTAGCTCATCTGCTTTTTGTTCAGACATTAATGCTTCTAGCATATCTAAACCTTGTGCTATGGGCTGCACCCCCTGGGAAACAGCTTGGGACAGTGAGTCCCCTAGCACCTTCTTGAAACTGAGGGGGACAGCTCTGTCTCTTTTTCAGTGAGTTCATCCACCCACTCTTCTTTACTCCACTCTGGTGTGGTGGAATGAGACCTGTCTGGTTCCTCATAGTGAGCCATGGGTGGTAGAGACTGGCAATGCCAAATGCGGACTGTCAGCTTAGGAATAGGCTCAAAGCAGTGCATTTTGTTTAACTGCTTCTCAACCCTCGTCTGCTTCGCTATCGAAATTCAGTCAGGAAGGCCCAGTGGATGATGGGAAGGCTGGACGCCTCCCGCTCCCCTGGGTCCTACTGCTCGTGTTGTTTGCCTGAGCTAATACGTGCATCGGCTTGAGGGAAATAACACGTGGAGCGGGGCCGGCTGCCTAAAGCGAAACGCGTTCGCTCGCGCCTCTGGCCCCGACTCCTGGGGGAGAAGACCATATTTTCAATACAGCAATATTCGCACGCGACTACGCGTTACACTCCCCCCACAACAAAGTAAGTGTTTAATGAAAATAGAATGTGCCGCGCGGTCTTACAAACGAGTGAAACACTCATACAATTGTAATTTCTCTACTTCGCGCTGCCCTCATTTTAGCAGGGAAATAACACAAAACGCATTAACTGTGTAAACATGACAGAAATCTACTTATCTGAGAGCTGCAGCTAAAAGAAAGAGGAAGGGACCTAGTGCAGGGGTCTCTTATGTACGGAGGGCTAACACCTGATAGGTGGAAGTTGGGAACCTCAGGACTACCGAGGACTAGAGGTTCTTGGGGCTTGTAGTTCCATGGCTGAACCTTTGAAATTCCTTTCCTGAACGCTTTAAACTATTGGATTTCCTTTTTTCTCATGGACTAATGAGTAAAACAAAAATTCCCATTTTAAATGTTCATGTTTTTGAAAAGCTGTGAGTTGCAGTATTAAAGAAAGTACAGCCGAATGCTCGCCTCCTGTCTTGACATAGAATTTGCAAATATATTCTGTTTATATGCAACCCTCCCTCATCATCTTCTGGGGTCAGTTAAGATTACAAAGGAATCCCTGTCCTCAAATGATTCACTATCATAACATAACATTCTCATAAATATGACTACTCCTCTGGAAATCCGTTATCAGTTATCCATATGTCAACATACAATCAATATTTCGACCAAACATGTTTAAATCAACTGAATCTCATTGTGCCTTCTCTTACCTTCTCTTTTTAGCACTAACAATTCACTTACTTATTTTAGGACACAATGTTGCAATTATTGTGAAGATCATAATCCCAGCTCTCACTGGTTGTTACAAAGACTCATCAGGCTTTATAAAAACTCTGTGCTACATTTTTATAGACCAGTTGTAAAAATGTCTACATAAATACATAATCCCATCCCTAATGTAACCTGCCAATCTAGGCTATCATTAATGAAAGAAAAAATATATCATTTTTTATATAATAAAAGACATGTCACTACAGATTCGTCTGTGAAGATACTGATGACTCACCATGCAATTGCGTCTGAATGCTCTGTTAATTAATAAGGTCCTATCCTTGTATTTAATTCCTGTGATTTAGAACACCTATAGAGAATTGTTCAACAAGGAATTTGCTTAAACACCATACTTAAGTTATGTTACGTTACGTTGATTTATACCGTGCACCGCTTCCACCCACGGGCAGTCTCCAGACGCAAGAGAGGGAGCCTGGGGGTGTTAGTGAGGATTGGATGAGAGGATAGGATCAGAACCAGGAGGACCTGGCTTCTGTGAGTGTTATATTGCATGTGGGAGTTGGTACGTGAGGCCCTGTGCGTTGTTACTTTATGGGCAAGACTCAGTGCCTCAGGTGTGTGCTAGTGTTTGTGTGTGCGCCGTGTGATGTTGGGATGGGTTGCTGTTGTGCACACTGGTTAGTTATGTCCATAAGGGGTCCAGAGTTGCGGGTGGTGGTTGGTGTATGACTATCTGTTGGATGGCGTGTTTTTGTGTCGTTGATGGTTTTATGAACTATCGAGCGGGTGGTTCACTAAAGGTGAGCTTCCCTAATCTCAAAGAGGCGGCGGGGTGTGAGCATTGAATTGATTATTGGAGTATTTATGTGTAGTATGGCTATCCCAAGGTCTAGTGTAGTGATATTGATTATGTTGGAGGAGCAGGAGGGGGAAATGAGTTAGGAAGTCGGTCGGTTTGGTGGAGCCTCTAGTGTGGCTCTTTGGTTGCCGCTTGATGGTCTGTACCCACGTTTTAGGCAAAACAATATACACAGTCAGTATGAATTTTTAATTGAAATTCATTTCTTGTATTGTATGGGTTATATTTTGTCCTTACCTAAGTATCAAGGTGTTTTCAATTGCCTTAGTTTCCTAAAAGAAGATCTGTGTCTTTGCTATTCGTTAGACTATAATGGGCATCCAGGTGATCCAACGCAAAGATTCTCCTGTGGACTTGAACAAAGGAGTGAAAAATCTCTTCTTGGGGAACATTCTTTAGAAAAACCTTTTGACATAAATGTTATAGTTCACCTACTAAAGACTATGGTCTGCCTTAAATTTGATGACTCAGATGACGCTATATAACTTCTCGAATTACTAATGGTAATCACTTGACTTACTTCTTGGATTCAGCGCATGGCGTCCTCGTGGTTAGGCTGACCTGTGTGGACTTCACCTTATGGATCAGCTTCCACTTATGCAGCTATGCCATTCCGTTGAACGTATCCAATATCTCGTAGTCGGTGACCGACAATCCAATCACCTTGGATATGTATCAGGGGTACTAATTAATTGATGGGGACCACTACGTGTCGATTTGAAATAGAATTTGGTAGGGGCAGATAGATTCATATTGACAAGATCATGTGGGAGCCGGGGGGATTTCTTAGTTTTACCAAGATAAGGGCACAATGTTCCCATGTATATTGTGCAGACGAAAAATGCTAGGCTACAAAACCGGTCCCTGGATCTTAGGCTGAAACAGATTAATCTCTCTCATTGAGACCATTCTTTATTGAGTTAGTCACAGCCATCCAGTACTTTCCCCTATTTTTTATCTTACCCCATCAGGTCACCTTTCCTGAGGACTGTGTGAGTTTTTCAACAGCACTCCATCTGGAATCTTCCACCACATGTGATTTCTCCCTGAGTGGTGAACAATTGTATTCAATGCCAATCCTTTTCTTAACCGAGAATAATGTTCATGTATGCGGATTGAAACCTTTCTGGTGGTGTACACTATATAGATTAGATTGCATGGGCAAAATAAAATGTAAACTACATTTTTCGAATTACAATTGGAATGAAAGCTCAATTCCGACCTAATCCATACTCTAAATATGTTTTGGATATGTAAAGTTGCATGACACACATTGTTCTCAAGAGTAGTGCCCCCAGATTTGTAGCGATCCCATAAATCTGTTCTTGTGGGATTACGTAGTTCTAGGTAAGTCTTTACTAATTGTTGTTTCAAGCTGATGCCTTTCCTGAATGAAAATGAAGGCCAATTTATCAATTTTCGCACAATTTTGTATGATTGCCAAAATCTGCTGTATAATATGCCTGTCCATATTGCTCTGGGGGTTATATGTAGTGTGACACATTGGAGGTATTCGTCCCTTCTCCCCAAGGGGTAGTTCCCCCCACCCAGTGAGGCTAGGGAGGTGACCCCGCTACACAAGACCCTCCCTAGGGGTCAAGGAAAGTGGGACCTCACTGGGAAAGATACCGCCTTTAAGAACAAGGACTCCTGTTCCTGTGAGGAAATTCCTAGGACATCTATCATAGCCGCATATATGGGACTACCTGCTGGAATGAATAAAGTGGCATCTTTTCAGTTGGCTGATAGCAATGCAAAAAGAAATCTATTTGTAAAATAAAAGGCAGATGCCCCTTTAACAAGAGACTTATATTTAACTGGGACGAGTAGGAGAGAAGGAGAGCCTGATGCTCAGGGGAAGCCCCCTGACATTACTTCTTGTGGAGGTGCAGCAAAGGCAAGTCGCAGTGCCTGCCACTTTCAATGAGGCAGAGAACACCAGTATGAGACGTCAGAGGCCCGGCCTGTGCTGGTGCGAGAAAGGCATTGTGATGAAGGAAAGAGGAACAAGCTATCCAGTGGTGGCATGACCACCAATACAGCGTGGTGGGCAGGACACCCGCTCAACAATGCCAAGATCACCGGGACGGGAAGCATGGATAGCTTCCGACCGCTAGCGTGAGTGCAGATCAGTAACTCAGGAACCAGGACTGGGAATCTGATGGGAATCCGACAAGGGAGAGGAACGAGAAAGCACACCTGAGTGAGAGCCGAGCCCCGCCACCATCCCCAGCATAGAGAGCGGTACCAGAGGAATCGGGAGAAGCAGAAGGCCCATGGGAGCATCGTTATAGATCTGAGGAAACCTCTCCCAATCTTAAGGAGGAGAACATAAGACTAAAACTGTATAATTGGAGTTGTAAAGAAGTAAAACATAACCAGATCAGGGAAGAGGGTTATTATACAAGGAGAGAAACTCGTCCAAGTACTAAGGACAAAAAACGAACTCTAAGACTTTGTAATTGGAATTAACAAATAACCCGAACAGGGAAGATGGTTATTATATGCAGAGAGAAACCCAGTCCTAAGGACGAGATACCAAAAGAGAAACAAGTTAAGAAGACAAGTGAGAAGAATGTAACAGAAGGGTTTAAGCAACCCAGGTCGGGAACAAGCAGAGACAGGAAACAAGGTGCCTGAGGGAAGAAACCCTATGACCTCTAAATTGAAGAGTGGAGCAGGTCTTACAAAATATGTAATGAGAAACTGGATATAAAAATATTGAATGAACAAGATAAAAGAAGAGACATTGTAGTACAGAGAAGTTATGAACACAAAGCCTAAAGAAGGGTCAAGATAAGCCCACCTCAGGAAAGGCTGATTGTACAGAGAGGAAAGAGGCTACTAGTCATGACAAGAGTGTGAGAAAGTACCTGAAGGGAAGGTACTGTAACTATAGAACCAATGAAAATACGAAACCCAAGTCTATTCTTGAAGAACTCCAAGAATTGATCTCAAAGACTATCCGAGGAGATTATACAGAAACACATCTTTACAACAGAAAAAGACTCTAAATAAAAAGCCTATTGGAAGGTAAACAAAAGACCAGGGGCCTCATTACGAGTCCGGCGGTAACCGTGCCGGAAAAACCGGGAGGCTACCGCCGGACCCGTATTACCATTCTGCCTCCGTGATTCCCGGAATCACCGGGGCATTACGACCCTGGTGACCCGGGATTTGCGAAGGCGGAATTCTGTAAGTCCCCATTCGCATGGAGTCCTATAGGCAGGTGGTGTAATTCCCACCAGGTCAGACCTGGCAGCAGTGACACCTCCCACCTGCAGGACTCTTAATCAGCCGATCCGGAAACAACAGTGGCAGCGGTTTTACCGCCACCGTTCTTTCCGGACCGGCAGGGTCGTAATGAGGCCTCAGGTGCAGATAAGACATATTCTCTTGGTCTATTTAAGTTAGTTAAATATAGTGGTTGGGTCAGTTGGAGCTAGTTTGGACGGAGGACATTTTTACTTTGGACTTCCTGACAACTGACTAGCATTTTTAGTTTCCTTAGATAGGTAGGGTATTCCCTTTAGTAATTGAGAAAGTTATGCCTTTTACTTATAAGTTTAATGAAGGTATTGAAACAGCTCTTCAGCATGTCCGACTCCTTCTGACCTGTGAAGGCACCCACTCATACATGTGTTCCAATAATAATGCGAAATAAGATAACACCCCCGTAAGGGATTCAGACCTAGAGATAAGTTGCAAGAATAATCAAGTTTATATCATATAAAGAATGCCAGCAAAGAGCTCTGCTGCACGAGAGCGTGCTGCCAAAAAGTACACGGGCAGCACATTAAAAAGGCAGCAAGCGTCATAAGTGACATAATACATAGGTAACACATTCGGCATAGTTGATTGGCTGGAGACATATACTAAACCCAGCTCCAAATGGGATGCCTAGGCTCCATTGGTTGTTGCTTCATAGTCGATCAGGGTGCATGTGGTCATCTGGGCTCATCTCCACAGTGAAGGTCAGGGTGAATGTGATACATAGCTAACTAATCTAAGCTAAACAACTGGGTCTGACAATTCAGAAAGAATGGCAAACATTAGATCATGGCATGAATGGGGGTACTTTAGAGAGAATGGAATGATACAGTGGCGTGCCGACCTCCACATTCAGGGCTTCTTTGATACCATAGTTACCGCTGCTAGGTGCCTTCCCCCAGGGGTTTGATCTACCGCCTACTTTCCCTGGTGCCTCATGGCATATGCACAGCTTTGTTAAGGGTAAATTATTAATTAATTGGAAAGTGTTAGTTGTTGGGAAAGTGTTAGTTGGGTTAATATCTGTATACAGTGCAAACTGTACGGATGACCTATTCACCATAAAATAGATCATTTTAAAAACGTGCTTAATGTATATTTCTGTTTGCGGTCTGTATTTTTGCATTTAGTTTTACTGCCTCCTGAAAATGTTAGAGTTCTCACCACTAATCTTATTAATCACGGTTTGAATTTCCTTTATTTGCATTTGGCACTGATTAAACTCTCTATGCTTCTTGTCATTTTCCTCTAGCATTTTGACAATTTCTTGTTCAATAGCATAAAATTAGTTTTCTCTCTCCATGTTGTCCTTTTGAAGCGTTTGCATCTCTAATATGTGTCATCCTTGTCTTGCCTAATTGCATCTACAACCCCTTTTAATTGTGTCAGTTCCTGTTCACTCTTGAAAAATTGTCACATTTAAACCAAATGTTTGCTATTCCTTCTACCAGTTCTTTGTCTGTATTATTTTCCACATGATATGCACACCCATCTACATAGACTGTTGGTAAACCCCTACATCCATCTTCATTGAATGCCTTGTTCAAATTCATTCAAATTGGATTCTATTTCTGCTTCATCAGGTGCACATTCAGCTGCGCAATCATGCAGATCCGCCAGTCCTTGGGTAACTGGACTCTTTTTATTCTGTCCATATTTTACTTCAACCCCTGTAATGCCAACGTCCCATAGATGGACGGGTGTTGCTTTTCGGTGGATATACTGCTGCTCGGGATTAGGGTTGTGGTGGGTGTTCTGGGATGGTCAGTACGAGGGGGTCAGATGTTTATCAGCATGAAAGAGATTCGGGGGTTGGGACTGGTGGACCATGGCCCGGTGGGGTGGGGGATGAGAGGGCACAGGCAGTTTAGTGGAGATGGATGGGCACTTGTGCTGGGGCTGTTTTCTGTCTTACGCTCTGCGGAGAGCACATTCTTCGGAAAAGATACTAAACATTTGCAACAGTAAATTGCTGAACTTCCGTGAGAACAAGGCTCGCGCGGAGCGGTCTGGGGTGGCGATGGCTTGGGCACTTTGTGAGAGATACTGGGCATGGGAGAGCTGGGATTTTACAGAGGGATTATTTTTGGGCCTAGTAAAAAGATGGCACCTGGCCTAATACAAAATGGTGTCTCATTGTCAGAACATACACTATATTATTCGTGCAATTGTTTGTTTTCTTTTGTGGATGAGTGCTGTGGTGGTGGGGGCGTCCCCCTGGGCCCACACATAGTTTATTTACTGTGATTGCTGCTAGGGGGGGTGGGTTAGGATCATCTCCTTCCCAACAATCCCCCCTTTCGTTACTCCTAAAGTAACGGATACCTTCCCCCAGTATTTCTACGTTCATCAGCCCTTCGTACTACCCTGTCCCATGCGGGGCTACCTTTTATAGGCATCCATGCTGTACACACATTTCTTAAACTCTCCCCACGTTGTGCATATTCTTCTGGGGTACATGTCATGTAACTACATCCCCCATCTCCCGCCAGATCTACCCATACCTCTTTGTAATGTTTAAGATCCTGTGGTTGTGCAATAATAGTGTGGTGGTAGCTGTCCACCTCATGCCCAGTGTGGTTGGTATACTGCTGCCATGCAGTATTTGGGCTTATCACTTTCTCCTGTTTGTATCTGGGCTCGCTTAGTATCACGAGTCACCCTGTTATTATTATTTCTACTACAAATAGTCACCATCATCATCACACTATTAGGAACCGCCTTTGCGCAGCATCAGAGCCCTAACTGAGACACACAGAAGATGAGCAGGATGAACAACCTGATCTAAGCCATGAGGGTACCCAGTTGAATGCCATACTGAACCAGTAATTTTCTTCCACTCCTCCTTCTTTTTTCATTTTTATACCAAGTTCATGCACTGCTACGATCACGTGTGAAAGTGCCCTCTTTTCAGCATCTGAAGAAGGTACGAATGTGCAACATGAACTCCTGATCTTTTTGCAAACACCACCCTCCATAGCAGTGAGGAGGTCCAACACATATCGATTTTGCATCGTCATTAGTCGAAGTGCCGTAGTTCCACTTTGATGACGTGGGAACCCTCCTCTGTCTTACTTGCCAGCTGGATGAGCTCCCACCTGACGATTTGCAACCATTTGGCGTTTGCTCTTGCTTGGATGCTGGGCACTAGCGATGCAGAAAATGTCTCTGCTGAGTTGAAAAGTTTGTATTCATCATGAATATGTGAGAGGAGGTCAGATGATCATGTCGCTCATTTTCTGATAGTATGCGAAAGATGGGGGGAGATGCAGTGGGTGGTGTTTCTGTCGGTCGAGGGCCGCTTCTCCATCTGTAGGCACCTCTCCCCCCTTTCGGTGCTCCTCAGATACCACCAGCAGTGCGGAATGTAGTGTTGCAATCGCACAGGTGCCCCTCCAGGATGATGGGAGGTGCCAGTACTCCATTTTGCCGCAAACCCAGTAGTAGTCCATTACTGCAGCAGTGCCTTTTCGAAGATCTGGGATGATGATGGTTCGGTTGCACTGTTTGTTAGACCCCATGGACACTTTAGCCTCGCCATAGAAACAAAGTTCGTACTTTTCTTCTTTCTGTACCTTTATTGGCTTTTCAAGGGCTATGACCCACGTTAGCTTTGTAATGTGGTCTGTCCATATTTGTGCGCAGGTCTTTTCCGCTAAGTGCAGCCCCTCTGCTTTGCACATAAATGTTGAGTCCTGCCATTTATTGTCTGCAAAGTTTATGCCCTCAATAGCCAGGAATGGTTCTTTGAAGCAGTTAATCGGGGTCATCACGAGTTGAGCGGTAACCCTTAAATGCAGGTTAACGATATCACCGCCACATTTAAGGGTCTGCCAAGTCATGGGGTTGGCAGTATTTACCCCCAGCTCTGAGCTGGGGGGAAATCCGCCAGGAATTTGCTGATTTTTGGCGCTATTACGGTGCGGTAATACCACTGACGGTAATCGCGCTGAAAATTCCCATTGGGTCAAATGGGGAATGGGGAATTCGCGAATGGGCCCAATGGGGAAGGACCGTTCCACCAAATGGTCCTTCGCCAAACGGTTGGCGGTAGCGCAATTAGCACGGGAGGTATCCCGGCAGGAATACAGCCCGGACACCGCCCAACTCGTGATGAGGACCAATGTCTTTCGATCCCTTTTTCCATTTTCCCTCGTCTGGCGGGAGAATCTTCATTTTTACTGTGTGTGCCTGAAAGGTGCTCTTTACCCTACATAGTGTGAAGTGGATGAGACTTTGTGACTTTACTAAGGGAACTTCTTGAGGTACTAAAAACCTTGGGCGCCACTGACGCATGCGTTATTAAGGAACACACGTAGCAGCTCCCATTGGTCATTCGCCTTCCTGTGGCACTCATATCCGAATACCAACTGTTAGACTGCCCAGGATGACAAAGGTCCTCTACTTTATCTAGTCCCAAACCATGGTAAGCATCATACTTGTACTGACATGTCTGCCTTTTCTTCCTTCTATTGTGCAGAAGAGATTGTTGTTTCCCTGTCAAACTTCTACACAATCTGTCATTGCTGCATAATGTTCTTTGTACATTTGTGGGTAATAACTGAACCATTAGACTGATGCACAACATGGACTGGGAGTCACTACACGCAGTATTAGTGCAGGCCGGAATCATATGTTACTTACTATGCATTGGGGAAACATCAGTATTTACATTCGCATCAGTGTTCACGTTTGCTTGCTGATATACCATAATGGGGGAGAAGGAACTTGGTATTGAATTAGGTATTCGGGTTAGTAACACATCAAATAGTTCATCAAGCGTTGAGGTAGATATTATGTTAGGTTGTGAGGTAGTTTGTTGCACTGTAAACATGGTAGTGGGTGGTAATGTAACATTTACTGCATCAGAATCATTTTTAGTTGCGTTATTCACAAATAATGCAGTCACTGGGGTCACTTTTGTTACATTTTTGTATAGGGTTGTCAAATTGGAGGACATATTGCTGCTTCCCCTCCATCTTATCCCCTAACCCCCTTCTTTTATATGGGCGCAGCAGATAAAAGATGTTCCCCAGTAAATGCCTAAAATAAACATCGTAATTGTAAAAAATATGGCAACGAAGTGCAGCCCACAGTCATAACTGTAGGATCCAGTTGTACTTAACTTATTCCTACTGTTATCTGACTGAGCATTAATGTTAAGTGGCATCAACTCCAGCATCGTTGCACCTATAGAAAAGGATAACATGGGGCGCGCATTAATAAGGTTTTAGATGGGACGAGATAGAAAGAAAGAGAGAGAAAGAGAGCACTTTATCATTTGTAAATCAATTAACATTTCGCACTACATATCACTCTTATTATTTACATGTTTTTCCGACATTTCTTATCCCCAGTTTAAGGTGCTGCAGCATTTGCTTGATTGTTATACAGCGTCTCAGGTGTTTCACTATCATGTGCTTTACGGACATCTGAAATATGGACCCAGTATCGCAACCTCTTTACTTTTACAGTGAGGCGGGTAGAGTAGATCACTTCATATGGCCCATGGAATCTAGGAGAGTTCAATTTTCGCACAAAACTGCGTACATACACTAGCCCGCCTGGTATCAGGGGTTGTGCTGGGCTGTCTGCCGCTGCAGCTGTTGTCTGTTTCATGGTCTGTGGTGAATGGTGGCGCAATTTGTTGAGCAATGCATCTCACCGTTCGTGTGAGCTGTGTCAGATTTTCTTTAAATTCTTCTACTAGTAAAGTTGTGTTTCTGTGTGCATCAGACACCCTTCTCACTGGTGACAATGCCGTTTATATGCGTCGACCAGCAACTATTTCATGGGGGGGACAGGTGGTGATCCTTGCTAGGCTGTGTGCGCAGATGGAAGAGGGCCAAGGGTAAGCAGTATACCCAATTCTTTTTTAGAGAGTGACAAAGTTTTGATAACATACTCTTAAGGAGGCTGTTGATTTTCTCTACGACTCTGTTCGCTTGTAAATTGAACACATTTTGTGTTTTATTCCCACTAGTAATGTCACTTCTTTGAACAGATCGTTGACAAAATGTGTTCCATTGTGTCACATATTCCCCATCGGAGGAATACCTCGCTGACGAGGAACTTGACTGCACACTTTGAACAGATCGTTGACAAAATGTGTTCCATTGTGTCACATATTCCCCATCGGAGGAATACCTCGCTGACGAGGAACTTGACTGCACATTTTGCGTCTGGGTGGGCACAGTGACCTGCTTCAACCAATCGGGGAAAATGGACACACCACCACAATTAAATATATGGCTCTGTTACATCTCTCTCCCATGTCTGCGTAATCAATGTGCAGTTCACAGAAGGGACCTACGCGGTGGGCCAGCGTGCCCCTCAGTGTTCTTAGAGTCATCCCTGAGTTAAACACTTGGCACGTTGTGCACTTAACCACCATTTTGTTAAGATATTCCTGGAGATTTGGGATGAACCAATCTTCCTGGAGATCAGCTGCTCTGTGCTGTTCTGAGGTATGGGCTGGGAAATCCAATTGCTTGAATGCCACATACAATAGTTTTACGGGCATAACAACCTTCCCTCTTATGTCCTGTCTCCATAGTAGATCAGTGGGTGACTGTGTGCACCCTCGTTTGGTCCATAATTCTTGCTCTTTTGGCAGGGCTCTCTTTTGTATCTCTATAATTTGTGCAATGGGTAGTGCGTTGTAACCCTCTGCTTTTGGCTCTTCTGTTTTGCTTACTAATATGCATTCTGCACTCATAGGTATGGGGAGATATGCTGCTTATTTTGCTGCTGTGTCTGCATCTGCATTTCCCAAAGATATTTCATCTACATTATGTGTGTGTGCTTGGCCTTTCACTCTAGCTTCTACAGGTGGTTCTACAAGCACTTCAATTAATTTATTCAGTAAGTCTGCATGATCTGCTCTCCTGAATCCCCTCCTTCTCCATCTGGAGAACCCAGCATGTACCGTGATGGTTACGTATGCTGAGTCTGAATATATGGTCACTGCACATGCTTTTGCTGCATGGAGAGCCTCAATTAATGCTACTAACTCTGCTGCCTGGGCGGAGTATTGCATGGGCTGGCGTTTCTTAACCAGTGTCTCATATTCTCCATCCTCTATTCTCACTACTGCTGCCCCTACATGTTTTTCACCTGTTTCCTGGCTGATGGATGCTGGCTCATCAACGAAGAACACTTCTCCTTCCTGTAGTGCATTTTCCCTTGCTTTAGGAATGTCATCTCCTTATCCCTCGTATTTGGCACAATCCTGCTCCTGCATATCTTGGACAGTGCATGGCTCTGTGAGGAATGTGGCTGGGTTTACTGATTTACCTCTTATCACATGAATATTGGGGCTTGAGAAGATGATCTCCTAGGCTGACGCCCGTTGTGTGGTTAGGGTGGATTTTGATCTTTCTAGTATTGCAAACAGGGAGTGATCCACGTACAGGGTGAAAGAGCACCCCATGATAATTGTCTAACTTTTTTCAATAGCAAAGTCGGCAGCAGCAAGAGTCTGTTCTCAAGCGAAGTGCCCTTGCATTACTGAATCAAGTGTGCCACTGTAATAGACTAGAGGTTTGTGGCCGCCGATTGAGCTTTTTTGTGTCAGTATTGCTGTCATTAGGGTGCCATTGGAGTGCGAAAAAAGGTAAAATTCTCGCTCATAATCAGGTGTGGCTAGTACTGGGGCCGCAGAGATCAATTCTTTTAGGTTGTTGATACTGTTTGCATTTCTGTTGTCCAAATTATATGTGTTTTGTCTTTCTGCGCTTCTTTTAGACTGTGCAACAGGGGCCTTGTGTAGACTGTCTAACTAGTATCCATGCCCTATAGTAATTGCATATTCTGAGGAACATTTGCATGTCCTTTACTGTGTACGGTCTGGCTAAAGTGCGTACTGTTGCCGCTCTGTCAAGGATTATTCTTTTACCATCTTTTGAAATCAACTGGTCCAAGTACAGGACCTCAGTCAGAGGTATTGCAATTTCTTCTTGTCTCCCTTGTACCCCTTTTGTGCGAGTAACTAGAAGACAATAGAATCTCACGGACAACTTTCTTGGCTCTCACTGCAGACTAGGAGATTGTCTACGTATTGAATGATGGTGTTCGGGACTTGACTATTGCTGAGATCTTCGTGCAATATCCTGTTGAATATGCTGGGGCTCTCACAGTTCCCCTGGGGCAGACGACAGTGTTCATATCTCCTCCCACCCAGCGTGAATGCTGTGAGATACTGTGAGCTTGGTTCGAGGGGCACTGAGAAAGAAGCATTCTTCAAATGTGCCACAGTAAAGTGAGTGGCCTGTTCTGAAATCCTACACAAAATGGAAGCAGGATTCGGGACAAGAGGGAACTCCTTTTGGACAGTATAGTTAAGGGGGCGAAAGTCCTGTATCATACGCCACAACCCCCGTCGCCTTCTTAATGGGGTACATAGCCATATTTCATGGGGAGCTTGAGAGGACAAGTATTCCTTGCTCTAGGAGAGCATGCAAGGTCTCTTAAATTCATTCCTTCCTCGGACCCTCTGGACAGGGGGTATTGCTTAACTCTGGGTAAAATTGCTCCTGGCTTTAGAGTTCTTTTTACAGGGCTCACTTCTCTTAATAGTCCCACATCATGGGGGTTCGTGGTCCATAGGTGGGGCAGCACTTGTTGCAAATCTGTGTCATACAAAGAATGCGGTCTGCTGACGACAGCCATGAAAGGGGCTTGGCACTTTTCTGTACTGTACCATGACATCACAGGGAATACTTATGTCTAAAACAATGTCCCCATCATTGTTGTCGTCATTGAACAATTCTTCCTCAATTAGCTCGCGCAATGGTATCAATACACAGCACTGTGCACCATTCGCATTCATGCATGTCCATCCATATTGCCTCTATTCTCTTTGTAGACACTTGTACTGCTTCTAAATCTAAGGACAGTATTGTGCCAGCAACTATCTCGGGGGCAGCTACAGGGCGGAACACAAAATCAGAGGGCACTTGCCACTCCTTCCTTGTGAGCTCAGGCAATGCTATAGCCAAGAACCTGATCCCATACACGACCATGTCGGGATTCACTGGTGATCCCCTCACCTTAGGTTCATTGGTCATGTTGTGTATCAACAGCATTGCTCTGAGGGAGCACATGCCTGGGGTGGAACAGACAATCCCTCTTTCGGTAAATGATATGGTCATGTTTAGTTTGCTGAGCAAATCTCGTCCCAGTAAATTGACTGGGGAACTTTTGTAGTATAATAGTGGTGCTCGCACTGTTTTTCCCACTATCTTGACATTCAAGTCTTCTGTATAAGGAACCATGACCACAGCCCCAGAGAACCCTTGCATATCAAGAGTTTGACCAGATAATGGAAAATTACCTTCACATATGCATGACTTCTCCGCCCCCAAGTCCACCATAAAGATGAACTGTTTGTTCCATATCTCTGCCCCCAGCAGTGGTTCCTCTTCTGGATGCAAGGTAGTGGATAGGACTGGACATGCAAGTGCTCTCTGTGGGCTGACCTAGTCGGGGTGACTGTCTGTCCCCGGGCAAGAGAAAATATTTTTACTGAGCACACATGCCACCTGGTAGGGTTCTGGTGCGCCATTTAGGGTGGTGGCGAAAGGGTTGTTGTGCTGGCTGATTGAGACGGCTATGCTTGCATCGTATGGGGGTGGTGGAGTGTGTTGTAACCAGGTGGTGGAGGGGATTGCGGTACGTATTTCGGGGGTCCTTCATATGCCCCTTGCAGAAGCCCGTGCGGGCTCCCCGTTGGGGGTGTCCATACTGGGTGGACTGTAATAAGGTTGATTGTATTGATAGCTTCCTCCTTGCCTGCTGCTGCGTTCCAGTGAGAAGTGGCCCCACCTCCCGCTCGACCAGGACTGCCCTTGGTTCCCTCCTCTTGGCCCTTGTCCCCGTATTCCCCTCACTTCTGTTCCCGGAACCCACCTCGTCCTCTTGCAGGTTTTCCTTGCCACTGGGGTCACATGTATTGTTGCTCTCCTCCCCACTGTTCTTGCCCGTTGTCTGTCCACACTGCGGCCATCCTTGCCTGTGTAGCCACCGAGACTGCCCCCTCCTCTCCCAGCTGCTCTCAGGGCAGTGCTGCTGTTACTGCAGCAACCTTCACCAACTTTGTCTGCACTCGTTTAGCTTCTTCAGCTAATCTCTTCTGAATTGTTTCTTTTTCCCTTTCTTTGATCCTCCTACATTGGTGCACTATAATGCTCTGAATCTCATGCCAGCACTTGGCTTCTATCCCCGCTAACTTGCCAAGGGCCTTCTGTACTTCCTTTGGGAGGCCTTCTTTAATGATGAAGTAAAATAGAGAGGTAGACTAGTCCCACACAGTGCCCGTCTCCGCGCGCCACATCTCTTGGACCCGGAGAATAAACTGCGCAGCATCTTCCTCATCCCCCATGGTGCATTGCATTATGGACTGTAAGTCGGGGGTATTGGGGAAGGTTCTCCGCAGTGCATCCCATACTTGTGCTCGGACATTATTAAATGAAGCCCTATCATGAGTATCATGACTTATAGTTACACACGGAAAACCTGCTTTCACTTACACCAAGTCTAGTTACACACAGAAAGCCTGCTTTCACTTACACCAAGTCTGCTCGATCTCCTACTGCAGACACCAAGAGGCTTTTAATATCTCCTATGGCAAGGGACACACCTGCAGTGTTTTTCTCAAAGGCATAGATTAGTTTTCCCGGGCCTGCCGTAAGTGGGGGGAGGGACTTGAGGAGGTTGTTTTTGTCCATCTGTGCCCAAGGGACATAGTAAGGCCGCCCAGCTCCCTTGTGGATGAGGGGCATCTGTAGTTTTGATTTCACTTTCCCACCTTTCACTCCTGTTCCTTTCTTTTTTGCTAAGGTCATCCTTCCCATCCTGTTTCTGAGCATCCCCTCCCATGTATCCCCTACTGTAGGGATGGTCCACTACACCTGCTGTATCCCTCCTACGGCACCCTCTTCCGATTCGTCAAAGTCACTTCAATACTCCTCGTTTCTTACCGATGCCACAGTGTCATACCCCAAACTATCAGTCTCCCCCTTCCGTTTTACTCATACGGGCCGTATGGGCGCACTGTCAATCCTAAAAAGGAAGTCTCCTGATTTCTACGCATCTTTCAGTATGGGTGGGGTGCCTCTTGGAAGTTGGGGCCCTTGCTCTGATCCCCGTGCTGCTTCACACACAGCTCGTAATCGAGCCAATTCTGTACCAGTGGAGGTTAACGCCATCTCAAGATCGTGGGTACTTACTCCAGTATAGGTGGGGTGGTGGTCGATGGGTCGTAAGGTGGGGGTGGGGCTGTACTTGGTGTAGTTGGCACACTTCCCCCTGATACATAGGTTGGATATGTATACTCTTCTGCCGGCCTTGTAAGCAATGGATAGATTTTCTTGGGTTCCTCCTGCTTCTTCTCCATTTTTCCCTCTTCTTCCCCCACCACTGCTGGCATTTCTCCCTCTTATTTGTGCCAGGAGTTTCTTCAAACATCTGCCACAAATCTAACGCCTCCCTTCGGTTTTGTAACTGCTTCCCTTTATATTTGGCTGTTAAGTATGTAGATAGGTGCTCTAATGTTCCCTTATCAAAAGCCCATCTTCAGGCCAGGCTTGCGACAGTCCCTCCACCTTTGTTTCTGTTATCCACTGCCAAAATACTTTATAATTCGCTCACTATATAGTGAGTGGTGTTTGCAAATATTGTTCAGCGGGTTATCCATCCCCATAGCTAAGAACCTTTGCCTTCTATGTACGGTTCCCCCAATGCTCGTAGGCACCTTTTTCCTCTTATCCTCTCTGCTATACCTGGGGCCTTCTTTTCTGAACAATCAATAAAGTTTTGTCACATCTCTAATGTCAATATACATTGCACAACTATATACAAAAAATATGGAACAGTTTTAAAACCAACAAAAAAAAGAACGTAAACAATAAACAGAAACTATATAACTTATCCCCCCTTTTTAGAGCAATATCCACTTTCTTTCTCACTCATCATTCGCATCACCTCTACCCCTTCTCGGCCTTCCTCCACATATATAAAAACACTGAAAATAATAATCTAGAAAAAAGTTGAAATAATAATAACTACTTGTTCCCGAGCCCTCTAATTATATGCGGCTCCTACTTTTGTCTCCATATTTATTTCCTGCACTGGTCGAGACAATGCACCATGGCGCCACCCTCCAACCCCTCTCGGAACTAGGATCCTGTATTCCTTCTGTATTTCCTCCTTATTCGTCTAATAAAAAAAAAAATAATGGCCATAAAAAGAAAAAGCGCTTTACTTCAAATAACCACCCAATTCATTCATACTCAACCACTGCTGCTTCCCTTCAGTCACATTGCTCTATGTTCCCCCATCCCATCTTTTGTCTGTCTTTGTAATTTACACTCGTGTGCCTGTGTTCTTCCAAGAGCCTCCGTGTGCGGTCTATCCACAATATTTGGGCCTCTCCCTGGGGCCGCACCCGGTTCCAACGAGCAGCGGGATATTTGCAAAGCCGGAACTCAAAAGAACCGCTTTCTACTGCTGGTCAGCTGTAGGTGGGCATGGCCTTTCCGGCGAGGCCCTGGATCTCACCGCAGGTACGGGGATCTCAAGGAAATCACGCTAAGGGATCTCCAAATGAAGGCACCCACTCATACAGGTGTTCCAATAATAATGCAAAGCAAGGTAACGCACCCCATCAGGGAATGAGGCCAAGAGATAAGTTGCAAGGATAACAAAGTTTATATCATATAAAGAATGCCAGCAAAGAACTCTGCTGCCCGAGAGCGCTCTCCCAAAAAATACACAGGCAGCACATTAAAAAGGCACCAAGCATCATAAGTGATGTAATACATAGGTAAACATTCGGCATAGTTAATTGGCTGGAGACATATGCTAAACCCAGCTCCATATGGGATACCTAGGCTCCATTGGTTGTTGCTTTCCATTCAATCAGGGTGCACGTGGTCAGCTGGGCTCATCTCCACGGTGAAGGTCAGGGCGAATGTGATACATAGCTAACTAATCTAAGCTAAACAACAGGATCTGACAATTCAGAAATAATGGCAAACATTAGATCATTGCATGAATGTTGGTACTTTAGAGAGAATGGAATGATACAGTTGTGCGCAGAGCTCCACATTCAGGGCTTCCTTGATAATATAGTTCCCGCTCCCAGGTGCCTTCACCCGGGGGTTTGATCTGCCGCCTACCTTCCCTGGTGCCTCATGAAATAGATGGATGGGTGTTGCTTTTGGGTGAATATAATGCTGCTCGGGATTAGGGCTGTGGTGGGTGTTCTGGGATGGTCGGTGCGAGGGGGTCAGATGTGTATCGGCATGAAAGAGATTGGGGGGTCAGGACTGGTGGACCCTGGTCTGGTGCAGTTGGGGATGAGAGGGCACGGGCAGCTTATTGGAAATGGATGGGCACTTGTGCTGGGTCCTTTTTCTGTCTCACGCTCTGCGGAGTGCACATTCTTGGTTAAAGATACCAAACATTTGCAACAGTAAATGGCTGGACTTCCGTGAGAACAAGGCTCACACAGAGCAGGTCTGGCGTGGCGATGGCTTGGGCCCTTTGTGAGAGATGCTGGGATTTTACAGAGGGATGATTTTTGGGCCTAGTAAAAAGATGGCGCCTGGCCTGATACAAAATGGTGTCTCATTGTCAGAACATACACTATATTATTTGTGCAAGTGTTTATGCTATTTCGTGCGGATGAGTGCCGTGGGGGTGGGGGCACCCCCCCCCTGGACCCACAATAGTTTATTTAATGTGATTGCTGCGAGGGGGAGTGGGTTAGGATCATCTTCCCAACATCTGCCACATTATTTACATAGGTGATCTTATCAATCTGATTTGTCTCTTTACTTGGCTTGAAATAGAAGTTCCCTAAGTGTGTTTCTAGGTTGCTTATAAGCATTCTGAATGATTTTAGTCTGGTAACCTGTATCAAGACGTTTCTATTGTAAATCGTGTGCTTCGTTTATGACTTTCAATTGCACTCGTTCCTCCAAATGTGCCCATATGTAAAAGACTTCAGTGAACTTTCAGGGTGAAAACTATCCCAGTGTAATAGCATGTTTCTGTCTGTTGTTTTAGATAAGGACTTAGTTTAAAAAAATCTTTTTTACCAACTTCATTTAAAATCGGTTCAATTCAAATAACATTTTACCAACAATAGGGACAAGACAGACAAGACATATTGTAGCACTTTTAGACAATTCGCTCCCGACCCTCCCTATATCTACCATCCCTTTCCACCCTACCCTCCCTATATCTGCCATCCCTTCCCCTTTCCAATTGCGCCAGAACCTGGTAATCCCCTCAGTTTGCAATGGTTGTGCAGGAATTGTGCCACCAGGTACGGTTTGTGCGCCTGCACGAAAAAAGTCCAGGATGAACTCCAGGATCGGGGAACCAAATGTCAGTGAACAGGTGTAAGTACCCCTCTTTGGCTGCTGTGACCTTCTCTGCCACTAGACTGTCCCAAATATTGATCCACCACAGAGGTAACAGTGGGCCTTCAGGAGATTTTCAAGCCCAGCAATTGTAATCCTCGTGGCCGGAAGGGGCTGAGTGATTAATTTGGCCGTGGACCCTGACTTCGGGTATACCCCGGGACTGCAACTGCCAGCAAAGTCACTTCAGCCTCTGTGGGGAGTTGGACCTCAGTCATAGCCTCAATTGAGTGAACCACATTCTCCCAAAAGGTTCGAATTATGGGGCATTCCCACCACATGTGAAGATATGTACCTTGAGCCCCACATTTCCTCCAACAAGTCGGGTCCAGCAAACTCTTGATGTATTGCAGACTTACCGCGGGGGTAATACCACTAATATGTCAATTTAAAGGCACATTCCGTATTAGTCAGACATTTGGAGGAAGAATAGTTTCTTGACCAAATGTCCACCCATGTCTGGTCCTCTAGGGGGTGGCCCAGATCCGCCTCCCATTGGGCCATGTATTGGGGTCGGAGCGTCCACATGTCCACCTGAAAAAGCCCTGTAAATATCCCTGTGAGCCCTCTAGCAAAGTGAGCTCAATGGCTCCCAGCTCAAGCGTAGCCCTCTGATGAACCAACGGGTGCACTATACAGTGCAGAATTTTGCCATATCTGTACTTATCTGCCTCGGACAGGGTGAACCTTTCCTTCCAGTTTACAAAGGCCGGGGCGATCTGCCATCAAAGAGTTGGGACAGGTATTGCAGGCCACCCTGCGACATCTCCTGGATTCGCCAGGCTGAAGGCCTGGAGTAAAATCTGGGTAATGGAAGATTGGGGTGCGTGTGCCTAGACCCCTCTGGATTCCTGCCTCTCATCACCCAGTCCCATGTTTTCACTGTTGTTTTCGTGGAGGTTAGTAGACCGGGCCAATGTTTTCGGACAAGGGCAGAGGTGTATAGTAGAGAGCTGAGGGGAAGTGGTACTCTTGATTGCTCAATTTCCACCCATCTCGGAGGGTTATTGAGCGTGAGCCAGGCAAGAAAGTGTGTCAGCTGCGCCACTGCATAGTAATTGCACAGGTAGGGAACCCCCATCCCACCCAAGCAGGCGTTTCCCATCATCACCTTACTAGAAATTCTTGACTTCCTCCCCCATCTCCACTGGGAGTACTGAGCAGTGGTAAAGACATTTTGGGAGCAAGTTCATTTTACTGGCCGTGATCCGACCCATAAACAAAATCTCTTGGAATGACCACCTTTTTGAGATCAGCTTCCAGCTTCTTGAAGAGATGTGGGAAGTTAGTAGCATTCAGCTCTTTTGGGAGTGCTGAGATATGAATCCCCAGATATTCTATGGCATTATCGGCCCACTTAATCAGACAGGAGGGCCGAAGTGCCTCCACCTCTCCCAGCATCAAGCCCACCCCAAGGACCCCAGATTTGTGAAAGTTAACTTCAAAGCCTGCAGCCTGTCTAAAGGAGCCTAGCTGTAGAAGGGACTGTTGTAAAGATGACTGGACGTTTATTATGGTAAGCATCACGTTGTCTGCATCCAGGGACAACTTATAACGTTTAAGTCCTATCCCAACCCCCTCGATGGCGGATTTGTTACGGACCTATTGGGCAAAGGGCTCCATTACCAGAGCAAATATTAGCAGAGAAAGGGGGCACCCCTGTCTTGTGCCGCATATGAGGGATATGGGACCTGTTTGCTTTTAGTTCACCTGCAGTGAGATTCTAGGTGAGCTATAATTGTCTAGGAGCATCTTCCGGGAAGAGGGGCCCAAAGTGGAATGCTTCAAGGGTTAATTGGATGAAGGCCCAGTCAACCTTGTTGAATGCCTTGGTGGCATCTAGTGTCACCAATGCCGTTCTGAAGTCACTATCTCCACCAGGGTTAGGGCCCAGTGAATATCATCCCCCGTGGTTCTACCCAGCATGAATCTGGTTTGATCCGCGCTGACTATTTTGGGGAGGACCACGGCTAACCGATTGGCCAGGATCATAAGTAAATATTAGCATCAATATTCAGTAACAAGATTGGCCTGTAGGAGGCACAGTCTCTAGGGTCCTTACCAGCTTTTAGCAAAAGAATAGTGGACAATTCCTGCATGGATGCCGTTGTGCATTCAGACTGCTGGAATGAGTTAAAGAGATTAGTTAGGAGAGTCAGGAGCTGAACCCAAAAGAGTTTATAGAATCTAGGCGTGAAGCCGCTGGGGCCCGGGGCTCTAGCCTCAGGGATCTGATTAGAGTCTACTTGTCTACCGTGATCAGTAAGTTCAGGGCATCCCTGACTGCTTCGGCGAGGTGCGGGAGAGCAGCCCCTCTATGTACTGTATCTGATCCGCAATGACTCGGGGAGTGGCCGACATGGTTTCTATTAAGTGAGATTCCGCTACCTGCAGGTTAGCATCTTCTGAGTATTGTATTATCCCCTGTGTGTCCCGCAGGCCGACTATTGTGTTTCGCCATGATAAGGACTTTGTTTTAAATGAGCTGCCATCATTCCAAATACATAGGTCTAAGAATGTAATATTATTCCTATCATAATGCACAGTGAATGTAAAATGTGTAGTACGTTATTTAGCCAATTCCAAAATGCCATGAGTTCATCTGATGATGTCTCCCAAATCATGAGGATTTCATTGATGAATCTATCCTGTGTTTTGTCAGAAGATATACAGGGCACCCAGGTAGGATTGGGGTTGCTATGCTGATATAAGGGGATAGGCTATCACATATAGCAGGAGGGTAAACAAGAAGGAAGAACAGACAAGGTAAATCAGAACAGGAAGAAAGGGCAGACCTTGATGATGAACAAGACGGGATGGAACCATGCACTGGACAAACAATGAAGAATCCCACCAGGTATGTTCACAGGTTGGACTTGAGTCTACCCACCGAAATATGGGAAGCCCAATGCCTCTGTGCAAGTTACTCTTACAGGCTTTTGTATCTGGACCCTAAGGCACAAACAAGGAGTGCACTTATACAAGAGAAGCCTGTAGGAACAGATCACAACAAACTGTTACATCTAATACACTATAGACTACAGGTAAAATGAGACAAAGGAAGGGGCAGAGATGGCCTCATAGGGTAGAGGTGCCAATCCCTTTACAACAGAATACACAGAGGCACGGGTGTGGATACCATAAACCACTTACCAGACACTAACAGCCCCAAAAGGGAAACGAGATCAGTACAGGAAAGCGGGAACTACGAATGCAGGAAACTGTAACATGGAACCTGTACAAGGTAACAGGCAAATAACTGGCACAAGTTTACAGATGCAAGGAGCTGGTACAAGGTAACAGGCAAGTAACTGGTATGCAGTAACAGGGATGGAACACCAGTGGAACGCCAGTGGACACCAGTTTCTTTCTCAAAAAAGACTGAAAAGACCTTCAGTGGAACTGTGCAACTGTGTCAGAAGCCCTTTTTGATAACAAGATACCAGGGGGAGGATCAGAAACCAGACACCATTCTTTCATGCAGGCAGATGCCCTAAGTGCTCCTTGGTTGAGTTTATGTTTTTCTGTTGTAGTGGTAGGGACAGAACTTAGGTTAGTATAGGTTTCTGGACAGAAGACATTTCTTGTTTGTGTATGACAGCCTGACGAGCACCATTTTAGGTTTTCATTTATAGCAGAGGGTACATTTTCTTAGGCACAGGGAAAGCTTAGGTTTGCATTTATAATAAAGAATTGTTTAGCCAAGATTCCACCCTGTCCATCTCCTGATTCTGATCTAGCACACTCAGTGTTTTCAGTACTTGTCTTCTTTGGGAATATTATATTTTATATATGTTTTTTCTTTTCCAGTTTCTCAATTTCAGCCCAGATTCTATTCTGAATGTAATGATTTCTGGAGACATCATTTCAGATGAAGGATCAAACTTGAAGGTGGTTTGAGACCAGAATTTTCTTTGCCTTCCTCTTGGGGATGGGTTTTGATGAAGTATTCTAATATGATGTTCCTAAAAAATGTAGCTATTTATGTCTTTAACTCAGCAGAATCAGTTTGTTATGTGGGTACAAAAGACAAACCCCTAGATAACAGATCTATCTCAATTTGAGTTATTGTGCTGGATGATAGATGGAACACCACTGGTGTCATTACCATATGTGGTCCTCCTGCCTGTTGATGCCCCTCCTAGTCTGTATTTGACTGGGTGGTGATGAGTGAAACCTTCTTCTTCTTCAACCTCTCACCCTTTTTCTGGGTAGAAAACGTTGTCCACTGTTAGAGATGTTGTTTCGGTAATCTAAATTAGATGGACCAGGTGTGTTGAATTTATCATTCATTACTAATAATTAAACAATGAAACCAAGTTTTTTCATAAGTGTAAACATTGTATCATTATCAGAATAATTCTGAAGCAGTCTATGGTCCCCACAGCTTGATGACTGCACCCCTGAGCCTCATCAAAGATATTCTCATCCCCAATTCAGTTTAGCCTCCAGTATAGGTGGCCCATACAGAATATTTTCAAACCACACCATTGAGCTATGTGGCATGCCAATTACCTGGCTCTTTCCTGTCAAGTCTTGATCAGGAACAAATGTGGCTGAGAGCAGTAAAACGCCAAGGCGGGGTGACAGAAACCAGATCCCAAGGTGGGTGAGAGAAGCAAGGCTCCAAGGCGGTGTCAGAGAAGTGAAATCCCAAGGCGGGGGCATAGAAACGAGACCCCAAGGCAGGATGAAGAGAACAGGGCCCCAAGGCGGGTTGAGAGAAGCAAGATCTCACAGTGGGGTGGGAGTATCTAGTCCCCAAGAGAAGGGGAAAACTGGGAGATATCCAGCTGAAGATACTTCTGGGAAGTTCCTTGGTGGGGAACACAAGGAAGACAATCAAAGTGGGGATATGAGCCATAAGTCCCCAAGTCGGAAAGGAGACAAGATACTGCATAAAACGCTGGTAAGAAAGATAAACTATAGGCTGGGAAAAAAGACTGAAAAGACGTTCATTGGAAACGTGCAACTGGGTGAGAAGCCCTTTTTGATAAATATACACCAGGGTGGCAGTCAGAAACCAGCCACCATTATTTCATGTTGGCAGATGCCCTAAGTGCACCTTCATTGAGTTTGTTTTTCTGTTGTAGCGATAGGGACAGAATTTAGGTGCGTATAGGTTTCTGGACAAAGGACATTTCTTGTTTGTGTATGACAGCCTGACGAGCACCATTTTTCCAAGTGTGTTGAGATTATCATTAATTAATAATTTTTAAACAATGAATCCACTTATTTTTGTAACCGTTATGTCAATAACATAAAGAAATCATGTTCTTTCATAACTGTAAATATTTTATCATCACAATCAGTCTGAAGCAGTCTATGGTCCCCACAGCTTTGTGACTGCACCCCTGAGCCTCATCGAAGATATTCTCATCCCCAATCCTGTTTAGCCTCCGGTACGGGAGGGCCATATAGACAGGGTCATCACAAGCTTGGTGGTAACCCTTAAATGCAGCGGCAACGCTATTACTGCCGCATTTAAGGGTCCGCCAAATCACAGGTTTGGCAGGATTTACTCCCAGCTCTCATATGGGGGTAAATCCGCCGCAAATTTGCCAATTTTTGGCGCAATTACCGTGCGGTAATACTGCTGACGGTAGTTGCGCCGAAAATTCCTCATTGGGCCCAATGGGGAATGGGGCATTCCCGAATGGTCCCAATGGGGAATGACAAATTCCTGTTCAGCCAAACCCGTGATCCAGCACCAATAGCACCGGGGGGTTTGGCGGTAACACTATTAGCCCCAGTGCAATCCCAGCGGTAATACAGCCAGAATACCGCCCATCTCGTGATGAGGCCCAGAATATTTTGCAAACCACACCATTGAGTGATGTAGCATGGTAATTACCTGGCTCTTTCCTGTCACGTCTTGGCCAGGAAAAAATCAGCAGGGATGGCGCCACCTCCTGGTGCCTTGACTCCATGCTGTTCTTTTATTGCATTTAGCATCTCCTGAGTTGAGAAGGGATGCATAACACACCCCTCTCCCTCAGCTGCCCTAGAAATGATGGGCCGCCATTTGGTTGACTTGGGTAAAGGTGCATAAAGGTTCTGATAGCCACACCTACTCGAACATTCTAGCCTGATGTCGGAAAATAATATTCTTTTGTTCCCCTGGTGACTGTAGCCCAGAAGATTTTTCCATTAATTTCCTGCCTGATATTAAGGGGTCTTGCCTGACCCTCTTATGGCTCTTTCATTTTAAGCTGTATGAGCACTCTAACAGGCCGATTCATGGAATTAATGTGCACTGAAATTTTCCACGCAAGCGTGCGAAAGCGTGCGAATCGCAGTGCCAGTGCGAAAATCGCAGCGAAACCCGCGCACAGCGATTCATGGAAGTCCGTGCGTGTGTAAATCCCAGGATGTGCGCCAAAATTCTGCGTGGCGCACTCTGGCGCACACGTCTCCAAACAGCACTACGCGCACAGCGAAATCGCACATAGCGCGGCGCACACAACAAAAGTAGGAGGAACAGGGGGCCTGACACGCGGAATGGGGAACAACGCGTGAAAATGTGGGCGTCACGGGGGAAGTACAGGAGGCAAATGCGCGGAACGCCCACACGCACGTTCAAAACACGTATTCATGGAATCGAACGGGGCTAGCGCGTGCGCCAAAAAAGACGCGCTAATCCGGAAACACGTACACCAGCAGGAAGCAGGCGTACGTGGACCTGCGCAGCATAAAAGTGCGCACAAACTACAAACAAGCTCAGACGCCAGGATGAATATACCGTTCCTAGCAGCAGTGGTCGTGGGATACGGCAGGAGGAGGAGAAGGATAGTCAGGGCCAGAATTTTCACACCCAGAACCAGCCTTTTTGGGATGCCTGATGACCAGGTGTATGGGTGGTACAGGTTTCCACCTCACATAATGCTCGACCTGGTGAGTGAGTGGGAGGATGACCTCACATCACCCACCCTGTGCGCCCAAGCACTCAGCCCCCTGGAGAAGGTCCTCAATGTACTGCGCTACTTGGCCACTGGATCATTTCAGTGGACAAGTGCTATAGTGGGGGGGGGTGTCACAGGCCACGCAGTCACGCTGCCTACACCAGGTCTTGGCCATCATGACTGCCCGCCCATCAGTCCGCAGGCACATATACCTGTCCAGAACACCTGCAGAAAGGCAGGCTGCCGTCCAGGATTTCTACGGGGTGGCACAATTCCCCAAAGTCCTAGGTGCCATTGATTGCACCCATGTGGCTCTACGTACCCCCAGGGCATCAGAGCACATCTATAGAAACCGCAAGCACTGGCATTCCATCAACGTGCAGGTAGTATGTGATGCCAAGGGAATCATCACCTCAGTATATGCCAACTATCCAGGGTCCACCCACAACAGTTTTATTTACAGAATGTCAACCCTAAACCGGGACCTAGAAGCTGGGCGGCATGGCGATACATGGCTGCTCGGTGAGTATAAATGCCACAGCACATGCATGCATGTCAGATACTGAGTAATGTCACAACCCCACTAATGATACCCATCACCACCTCCCCAGGGGACAGTGCCTACCCTCTGAGCACCCACATGATGACGCCAATTTGGAACCCCACCACGCCACCCGAGGTAAGATACAACACAGCCCACATTGCAACCCGGGGCATAGTGGAGCGCATATTCGGAGTTCTCAAGTCACGCTTTCGCTCCCTTGACCGTTCTGACGGGCAGCTGTTATACGCTCCCCCAGTAGTGTGCAGAATCATAGTGGCAGGCTGGCAGCATGTGTCTGCACAACGTTGCAACACGCCAGGGCCTGCCGGTGGACATGGTGGTGCCCCCACATCCCCAACCACAAGCACGGCCACTGCGCATGGGAGGGGAAAGGGCACGGGGTGAGGCAGCCCATACGCAGCTGGTGGCTAATTACTTCACCTAAAATCACACCCCTGTGGAGTGCACACAGCCCTGGCACATACCAGCTGACAATCAATGATGATGACATAAGGGAAAGTCACAACCATACCAGCCTGAGATTGGTCACCTGGAAGTGTTACATTGTTTGCATCCCTACCTACACAAACACCACCAATGCTGTGTCATCAAAAGACACACTTCTATGCTGCTAAATTCATTACCCCCTTGAAAAATATAACATGACAACAGTGCCATGTCACCCAACCCCTCCCCAGCACCGCCACCCAACACACCATGGCATGTCATGCTATGTGAGAGAAAAAGCAATCCCCAAAACCTGACACAAGTGTCACAAAGTACAGTGTCCCTAATGGAAACTGGCCAGACACAATATGCTCCCAGTAATGTAGAACTAACAACACACATGACCAAATACTTACCAACAATACAATGCAGCTACACAACCTCAAACATAGCAAAAACATGACAGTACTAAGTTAAAGTAGTGGTAGTCTTACAACCTGATTATGCCAGCACATCAACCCCTTCCAACTGTACAGTGTTGCTGCCATGCAAATGTGTAAGTGCACTGCTTACAACATGAACTCCATCTCCAAAGTAGACGGCCTTGTGAAGACATGAGGAATGAACCTGCAAATTAGGAGGAAGACATGGATGCAAAAGCACATATCAATACACCATGCAGTGTACAACACAACAACAATATCCACTAGGAATGAATACACAGTATTGACTACAGACTGCCCACACAGCTCATGGGAGTCCAACGTCACTGTGTAATTCACTGTCACTTGGGTACACCCTTTGCAAGTCCATGGAAACGGGAAGCAGGAGGGGTGTGTGTCTCACGAACCCAAGCATCTAACCCAAACTCAGGACAAGCCTGCATGTGCCCAGCCGGAATACAGTGGATGCCCACGGGAGCCACACAAGGCAACACACTGTAAAAAAAAATCAAAAATCAAAAATGGCCATGTGGGGGCTGAGAGGGGGGGCACCCAGGATGTCCGAGGACAGGGTGCGCACCAACAGCCACCTGTGTGGATGTTGGGAAAAAAAACACCTCCATGGGCTCATGGCCTGCACGGCTATGCCATTGTGAGAGAACTGCTGCTGTCGCTCTCATCACCCTCTGCTGCTGCATCAGGAGTTGGTGGTGCTATGGGAGGCAGCCCATGCAAAGTCCTGGTATGGTCCTCCATGGCAACAAGCATGCGGGTGTGGAAGGTCTCGTTCTGGAGGATTATAGTGCGGAGATCCCCATGCAGCACCTGACGTGATGCCCGGATCTCCTCCCGAGTTGCCTGCATCTCAGCTGAGAGCGAACGTGTGAGCCGCTCCAGATGCTGTTCTGTCCTCAAGTTAGTGGAAGCCTCAAGGTCAACAAGAGTCTCCCTGAGGTGATGGAGTTCTACCCTCAGGGCTTCCCTGTGGCCCTGGGACTCTATTGATATCGATTGGCGTAGAGTCTCCAGTGCCGCCCGTCGGTCCCTGTTGGATGCCAACATGTCTTCCCTGTGTGATTGGCAAATGGAGTCTGTTGCCTGCTGTAGTTGCTCCATCTGCCTTTCAGGGGGGACAATGGAAGTGGCCACCCTCTCCATTGCTTGAGCCATCATCTCAACTGATGCTGCCTGTTGGGTTGCCATACCGTACATGGATTGTTCCCATACGGTATTGCCTGGTGGCGTACGGCCACCACGTTGGCGGGCACCACACCTGTTTGGGGCAAGGCGATCTGCGCCTTGCTGTGCCGGCACTGCCTGAGGCTACAGGACTGCATTCCCCCTCTGATCTGCTGGCCCAGGAACAGGATCAGATGTTGTGGAGTGTGACCCTGCATCCGTAACCGCCAAAGGTGGACTTACCAACACTGACATCACCATAGAGGGTTCTACCCCTGGTGCAGGTGGGTTGGACAGAACAGAATCCATGCCAGAAACACTTACCTGCCACGGCACATAGGTCTCATCATCCGAATCAGCACCTGAATAAAGGTCTGGGGAGGTGCACCCAGAGACACCCCTGGACAGAATGGTCTGCAGCAAGATTGGGTTCTCACCCACCACAACACCATGTCCCCCACTGGTGCCCGGTCGTGCCTGAGATTCCTCCTGGGTCTGCACCATCTCCTCAACCTCAACAGCATCAAGTGCGTCATCCCCTGCAAAAACATGAAAGACAAAAAATGGAAACAGGCATTAGCACACAAATAGGCCTGACAAGCTACAGAACCAGTGAATGATTTACACGTGTCCCACATTACTATAACCCTCCCATGCATGCACTGTCACAGAGTTGGAAGGGGAGGCAAAAGGCAGACACTGATGACACCAAGATGGAAGAGCAACACATTTGCTGCATGCTGGGTAGCACTGCCATCACACATTGGCCTGTGAGTGGCATCTCCATTACACATACATGACACATGCCATCACACAGATGGCATGTACCATAGCCATGGTACATTCCACAAGTACATCCATATGTCAGTGAATGAGTACTGTCAGCCATCCATGTGAGATGGACATGATGAGATGAAAAATGCTACATAGTGTGACAAAATATGCATGTGCCACACACTGCAACACATCCAGTGTACAAAAATACAGTGATTGCAGGCCGATGTACACATCAATGGTTGTCCCCTTAAACATGACAGGAAACAACTATCATGTTCCACATTCAAACAGGCCCCAAAAATGTATGTGATCAGGCCAATACTCAATCAGCCTGAATGGTCAAATCATTCACCTAACAAGGTAACACATGTGGGCCAATGTGGGGTTCATCAATGACAGAAGCATGTCACAAATGTGACAATAGCGCTGAGGAATGCGTAGCAAAAGTAGGAGAATTGAAACAATCAGCCTGAACGAACACTGAAAAATACAAACAATGTTGTTGCAAGATGCCACTTCAAGGGAAACTGCCATAATGTTGTGCTAAATTACTACTGTGGGCAGAAGGGATACTGTCACACCCAAATCCAAGGCCACTGAATGTTTTGGATGAAGCACATGGGTGACCCATACCACTCAGGCACACACACCCTCACCTGGCACTCAATCAGAACCCGTCATCCAAACAACATAAACATGCATTACACACACATGCATGGGCACTCACCGGACAATGCATCATAATCAGGTAGTTCTCCCACACCTTGGATCTGTTCCTCTGTGACGAAGGCCCCAGCAACAGACTCATGTTCAGTGAGTTCGTTGTCCTCTTGTCGAGAACCACCGCCAGTCACCAGATTAGCGGCATGATTTGAGGCCAGCTTGTTCTTTGCTCTGCGTTTCAGGTCATTCCACCGCTTGTAGCAATCATCAGCTGTGCGCCTCACAAATTCAAGGGCACTTATGCGGTCGGCGATGATCTGCCAGTGTGCCTTACGTTGACCAGTTGTGGTCTTGGACCCTGCAGCCACCAGCATTTCGTGGCTATGTGCCGACACATAGGACACAAGTGCATCAAGTTCTGCGTCATTAAAGCAAGGCTTCCTTGACGTGCCGGAGTGTGTAGCCGTGTCTGGGGTCTCAGCCTGTCGTGCCAGAGCACCCTTCTTCCTCTTCTTTAAAGGTGGAGCGGAGCCAGAGTGGCTTGCGCCGCTCTGGTCAGTAGGGGCAGAATCACCTGTGGACTGGGTAGTAGGAGTGTGGGAATGCACAATGACCATAGGTCTTGATGCAGGCATTGGTTGCAGGGTAATGTTGGCAGGGGGAACGTCAGTTTGATGGACCTGGACTGACACTGTCCTGGCTGGGAGAGTCAGAGCTGGGGCGGATAGAGCTGCAGATGCCCCTGCAGCCTCCCCACCCTGAATACTTGGGGCAGCAGATGACAGAGCTGCCCCAGATCCACGTGGCTTGGTGACAACAACTTACACCGCCACACGTGGCCTAGACTTGCTGACCTGGAAGTCAGCCTGGGAGTCATCCTGTGCCAGGTCAGATGCCACAATGGGCTGGTCCAACAGGGGCTGAGCTGGGATGGTGTCAGCCACGTTTCCCTCAACCATGGGGGGGGGCATGGGTGTCCCTGATTGTTCCTCCACACATGGGGGTATAAGGGCACCCTGCAAATCGCGGCCACGTCCCCTACCGTGCCCACCAAGCCCACTTTTTGAAGGTCAGCCACCTTTGCCTCCCTTACCGCTTAGTCGCCTCCCAACCATGGCACTGATGTTGTTGTGCGTATGGGAGTTGCAGTAAACTATTGTCCTGGGCAATTGGGGGTCAAAGGGGTAGGATACTAGATGGAATTCATACCCTGTTGCTCTAACAAGGCTGTCTGTGACCCCTGGGGGAAGATGACAGGTCACACAACGCAGCCCCACAGGCAGCCCAAAATCAAAAATTAACGTGCACGCAAGCCCTCGTAGACCACGTGCGTGAATAAATGAACCCGCACTACGCTGTGGCACCCAGAAACACAAAAATAAGCATACGCGTAATACACGCAGCCTAAAATGACCCCTGAAGGGGGACGCAACACACGGGGCAAACACAGTTGCTAAGTACGTGCGGAACTCACCGTCTGCCTGGAAAAAGAACGTGAAAAATACGCATGTGTGCGCGTTGGCAACACACCCACCAAAAGAAGAATTGTAAGCTGCCTGAGGAGACAGGGTAAAAGGAGAAGTGAACTCTGTTTGAGGAAACAGGCCCAACAAAAAATCAGAAAAGAGCTGTCAGAGGTAACAGGGAGTACGAACTAGAAACGCTGTGAAGTAATCGCGTGTGAACCGACAAGAAGTACAGATATCACCCACTCGCTTTCCACGAAAAGCACGTACAAGGAAATGGTGTCCTACACGTAGCTTTTAAACCGGCCTACACGTACACGTCAGATACGCGGGTACGCGCGCCCTTTCCTCCAATTACACGCGATGACAGTCGGACGTGCAGTTTTTCCATGTGTGCTCTGTCATCACGTGCTATGAGGGAAACGGCCACGCGCATAATGTAACTTACGCGCATACGCGCTAAGGGCCTTTGGTCCAATGAAATTGCGTGTGTTTGCTGACGTGCTTACGCGCTAAGGCCCTTTCCTCGAATTACACGCTGACGTGCAATTTTTTCACGTGCCAAATCACTCCGTATCAAGCTGGCCACGCGAAAACACACGGAAGACCACGCTCCTGCCCAGAAGGCCGAATTACTGCCCCCCAGATCCCCGAGCACGCTCCCATCTGCTGCTGCCTGACTGCCTGCTGCCCACGTGCCCTGCCATTTGCTGCCTGCACGTCAGCCAGGGGTGTAGTTGCTGTGACCACCCCTGCTGGAACCAAAGACTCCCGACTGGGATTCCATCGCTCCACAGCCCAGCACCAGGACCCAGTTGCCCACCCACTCCTGCCTCTGGGGTTGCCATGTCCAGCACAACACCATTTGGCAGCACTGGCAACCCCCAGCCAGAGAGGCAGAGGGCCACCAGCTTCACTGCCACCGAAGTTGGTGTCCTGGTGGAGCAAGTCCTGGGAAGTTTGCATGCCGACAATGAAGGACGGACCAGGATCTGGATGGACATCGTAACTGCCATCAACGCGGAGAGGGTGGCAGTCCGCGACTTACATCATGTCAAGAAGCGCTGGGAGGACTTCAGGTCCAGGACCTTCAACAAGGCCTGGCGCCTCGCTAAGGCAGCGGATGCCAAGGGGCGCCGGGGCCAGCTGTCGAACCATCAAATGAGGGTCCTGGAACCCATATGCCCAGCGCTCTACGTCCAGATCCTTGAGAGGCAGACCCATCTGGAGTCGAGCGGTAAGTGTACATGCATGTTGATAGTATGCTGTGCGTGTCGTGGTGTGCCAGTAGTGTGCAGGTTGCACATGTGTTTATATAGGGCCATGTAGGGATGTGTATGAACATGGGCGTGAGGCTGCCACATGTGAGTCCTCTCAGTTGTGAGACACATTGATGGTGTATGTGTTGGTAAGCATGCTGGGCAAATGCAGGTGTGGGAGCACACATGTTTGAATTTCTGTGTATGTACATTGGCATGGTTGCGGCATGGATGGTGGTTCATAATGCATGTATCTGCACTGTGTACATGTGCATGTATGTGTATCTGACAAGTGTGCAACTGTGATGCAACATAGATGCACGTGACACTGATATGTAGAAGGATGAATGGCAGATGTGACATGGATGGCGATCTCATCACTGCAACAGTTGGAGGAGATGTAGACATGCATGTAAGTGTGGTGGCGTGTGTGCATGTCTAGTGCACTCCTTGTGTTTCATGTGATGTCAGGCTCACCTTTGGCTGTTCATGCTGTTGTATGTGTACGGATGGTGCTGCCTGGTGCAATATTGCTATTGAAATGTTCATGTGTGTGAGTTAAAATGACATGTGTGTCGTGGAGTGTGATGCTGTGTCTGTAGTTAAACAATGCCACTCATGTGCAACTGTCATGTGTGTATCAGTCCATTGTACAGTGCCCTGATGCCTGTGTTTTATCTCTCCCTGTCTGCAGTGTCAACAGAAGAAGAGGGCCAAGAGGGTGCTGTGGAGCACAGCGGCAGGGATCATCCCGCCAGCCGGAGACACAAGGCCCGGATCCCCTCCCAGGTTGTCATCTTGTCGGGGAGTGAGGAGTCTGGTGCCGCGTCCCAGGCCGCAGCTGCCGAGGGAAGGTCCAAGAGGCGGAGGTCGGAGTTGGACTCCTCGGCAGCAGAAGGGGCAGCTGAGACCCCACAGGGTCTGACGGAGGAAGATGGCATGGAGTCATCCAGGTTGGTGGGGGGTTTGGTGAAGGAGGAGGCTGTGCAAGGGACAGACACGGGGTCTGGAGGTGGGGATTCCACTGGTGCTAGTGGTGCAGTGCAGGGGCAGTGACAGGAGGCAGCACAGGCCACTGCGGAGGTGCCTGTGTGTAATCCTGTCCCCGATCCTGTTACTGCATCATCCTGCACCATCAGGGATGCCTACGTCCAGACCCGTTTTCAGGGAGGGGATCCGCTTACAACAACTGGCCTTCCTCTCCCTGTGGACGTGGCTATCCGGGACCGGGTTGAGCCTGTCCTGGGTGGGGTGGCGTTGCGTCAACGGGCCATGCGAGGTGACCTGCAGTCTTTTCATGGGGAGACTGCACGTCATCTCGAATGGCTCGTTGACCTACTGGGACAGCTCACCAGGGCCGGATTCCTCCGTTTGCTGGACCTTGTTCCGACCCCCTCCTCAACTGAACCCCCTATGCGCCAGTCGTACTCCATGCCATCTTCCCACCCATGTATCACCTGGGTACCCTGTGGAGCTGCCTCTGACCCTGCGGCCAGGCTGGTGGAGGACCCATCCCTGCCACAGTTGGGAGTCGGACGTCCAGCAGGGGTGGCCACATCAACAACTGCACCCCACCCGGAGGAGGATGTGCAGGCAGCAAGAGCCAGGGCACAGGCAGAGGCACAGTAGCAGCAGCAACAAGGTGGGAGCCATGATGGCTCGGGGCCTTCGTCATCGGAGGGGCAGGCATCGGCCAGAGGGCAGGAGGACCCAGGACTGGAAGTGTCTTCCGTGTGGCAGCGGTTATGCCATGCTATAGATGCGGAGCGGCAGCAGGCAGAAGAGGCACGGCTCACGATGGTCAGAGCGGAGAACTCCATGCGGAGGGCCCTGAGGAGGGCCGAGTGCCTCGAGGCAATTTGCAGGGAGTTGGAGGAGAACATGTCGTCGTCCCTGCGAACCCTCGGGGTCATGGAAGAGGACCGCCTCCAGGACATTGAGCAGGAGTTCGATGATGCCCTGGCCCGGGACATCCAAAAGTGAGCCGTCGGACTAGCCCGCTGCCATTGTAAATAGTTTTTAGAGTTAGGTTTCCTTTTTGTTTTCCTTTTATTTGTGGTCAATGGACAATGCCACACACATTTGTATATAGTTATATTTTTAGGTAGTTTCTTAGGTAGGTTTCATTTGTTTAGTTGGGCTCATGGACCCTTTACATCGTTGGACAATGGATTGATTTATTTTTGGGATTTTTGCACATGGATTAATGGATTTTTATTTTGGACAATGGATTGTATATAGTTACATCAGGGATTCATTTGGATTTTTTTTTTCATTATAGACATGGAGTAATGTTTTTTTTTCCAGGACAATGTATTGTAAATAGTTGGACTATGGATTGATTTTGCATTTTTATTTATCATTATGAACATGAAACGATAGATATCTTTTTTTTTTTACCTTTTTTTGGATTCGCGTTGGTGGAGGGAGAGTTTGGACTGTTTTTCTTTCAAATTTTTTTGCATTGCTTATCATTTTCATTCACTCATCTTTTTCACATGCTTTTCATTTCATGTTTGATATTTTGGTATGCTTTCATTTCATTTATTTGTTTATGTACATAATACATTTTCATATTTTAGTTCCATGTGTGGGATTTGCTCATTGAGTTGATGCATGTGAAATTGTGGGTTTAAACAAGCAATGCCAACCAGTGTATGTGTGTGATGGACAAGTGTTGATGTACATAGTTGAATTTTGGTTTGTGTCTTGAGATAGGCATGTCAGTGTGGGGTGGATTGGGGAATCATTGTGTCTCAAGAATGGGGTGGCGTGATGTGGTATTTTTTGGTGTAGAAGTGGGCCATGACTGTGCATCTTTATTTCGTGTAGGGGGGACATGAGTGGGACATGAGTGGGGGCCTGCTGGCAGGTGCCCCTGACTGCTGGGGGGTGGGGGTGCAAAGGGACATGAGTGGGGGCCTGATGGCAGGTGCCCCTGACTGCTGGGGGGTGAGGGTGCAAAGGGACATGAGTGGGGGCCTGCTGGCAGGTGCCCCTGACTGCTGGGGGGTGGGGGTGCAGGGGGACATGAGTGGGGGCCTGATGGCAGGTGCCCCTGACTGCTGGGGGGTTCGAGTGCAAAGGGACATGAGTGGGGGCCTGCTGGCAGGTGCCCCTGACTGCTGGGGGGTAGGGGTGCAGGGGGACATGAGTGGGACATAAGTGGGGGCCTGCTGGCAGGTGCCCCTGACTGCTGGGGGTTAGGGTGCAAAGGGACATGAGTGGGGGCCTGCTGGCAGGTACCCCTGACTGCTGGGGGGTGGGGGTGCAGGGGGACATAAGTGGGGGCTGATGGCAGGTGCCCTGCACTGCTGGGGGGTGGGGGTACAGGGGGACATGAGTGGGGGCCTGATGGCAGGTGCCCCGCACTGCTGGGGGTGGGGGTGCAGGGGACATGAGTGGGGGCCTGATGGCAGGTGCCCCTGACTGCTGGGCGGTGGGGGTGCAAAGGGACATGAGTGGGGGCCTGCTGGCAGGTGCCCCTGACTGCTGGGGGGTGGGGGTGCAAAGGGACATGAATGGGGGCCTGCTGGCAGGTGCCCCGTACTGCTGGGGGTTGGGGGTGCAGGGGGACATGAGTGGGGGCCTGATGGCAGGTGCCCCTGACTGCTGGGGGGTGGGGGTGCAAAGGGACATGAATGGGGGCCTGCTGGCAGGTGCCCCGCACTGCTGGGGGTTGGGGGTGCAGGGGGACATGAGTGGGGGCCTGATGGCAGGTGCCCCTGACTGCTGGGGGGTGGGGGTGCAGGGGGACATGAGTGGGACATCAGTGGGGGCCTGATGGCAGGTGCCCCTGACTGCTGGGGGGTGGGGGTGCAAAGGGACATGAGTGGGACATGAGTGGGGGCCTGCTGGCAGGTGCAAAGGGACATGAGTGGGGGCCTGCTGGCAGGTGCCTCTGACTGCTGGGGGGTGGGGGTGCAGGGGGACATGAGTGGGACATAAGTGGGGGGCTGATGGCAGGTGCCCTGCACTGCTGGGGGGTGGGGGTACAGGGGGACATGAGTGGGGGCCTGATGGCAGGTGCCCCGCACTGCTGGGGGGTGGGGGTGCAGGGGACATGAGTGGGGGCCTGCTGGCAGGTGCCCCTGACTGCTGGGGGTGCAAAGGGACATGAGTGGGGGCCTGCTGGCAGGTGCCCCTGACTGCTGGGGGGTGGGGGACATGAGTGGGACATGAGTGGGGGCCTGATGGCAGGTGCCCCGCACTGCTGGGGGGTGGGGGTGCAGGGGGACATGAGTGGGTACCTGATGGCAGATGCCCCACACTGCTGGAGGGTGGTGGTGCAGGGGGACATGAGTGGGGGCCTGCTGACAGGTGCCCCTGACTGCTGGGGGGTGGGGGTGCAAAGGGACATGAGTGGGGGCCTGCTGGCAGGTGCCCCTGACTGCTGGGGGGTGGGGTTCAGAGGACATGAGTGGGACATGAGTGGGGGCCTGATGGAAGGTGCCGCTGACCGCTGGGGGGTGGGGGTGCAAAGGGACATCAGTGGGGGCCTGCTGGCAGGTGCCCCTGACTGCTGGGGGGTGGGGGTGCAAAGGGACATGAATGGGGGCCTGCTGGCAGGTGCCCCGCACTGCTGGGGGGTGAGGGTGCAGGGGGACATGAGTGGGGGCCTGATGGCAGGTGCCCCTGACTGCTGGGGGGTGGGGGTGCAGGGGGACATTAGTGGGGGCCTGATGGCAGGTGCCCCTGACTGCTGGGGGGTGGGGGTGCAGGGGGATATGAGTGGGACATCAGTGGGGGCCTGATGGCAGGTGCCCCTGACTGCTGGGGGGTGGGGGTGCAGGGGGACATGAGTGGGGGCCTGATGGCAGGTGCTCCTGACTTCTGGGGGGTGGGGTTGCAGGGGGACATGAGTGGGGGCCTGCTGGCAGGTGCCCCTGACTGATGGGGCGTGAGGGTGCAGGGGGACATGAGTGGGGGCCTGCTGGCAGGTGCCCCTGACTGCTGGGGGGGGTGCAGCGGGACAGGTGGCCCTGACTGCTGGGGGGTGGGGGTGCAGGGGGACATGAGTGGGGGCCTGCTGGCAGGTGCCCCTGACTGCTGGGGGGTGGGGGTGCAGGGGGACATGAGTGGGACATGGGTGGGGGCCTGATGGCAGGTGCCCCACACTGCTGGGGGGTGGGGGTGCAGGGGGACATGTGGGTCATGAGTGGGGGCCTGCTGGCAGGTGCCCCTGACTGCTGGGGGGTGGGGGTGCAGGGGGACATGAGTGGGACATGAGTGGGGGCCTGCTGGCAGGTGCCCCTGACTGCTGGGGGGTGGGGGTGCAGGGGGACATGAGTGGGGGCCTGCTGGCAGGTGCCCCCAACTGCTGGGAGGTTGGGGTGCAAAGGGACATGAGTGGGTGATCAGTAGTGCAAGCTGACATGTGGCTTGGCTGGGGGGCATGCCCATGGTAGATGGGCTGCCTGCGGGACATGACCAGGGGTGCAGGGTAGTCCCCTGTGGTGTGTGCTGCCTGCAGGGCCGTGGGGGTGTAGAGGGAACACCTTGGAGGACCCACACTGCCAATTTACGTGTAGGACTCCCCGCGCACCCCCGAAATTCACTACACCACTCTGACAGCAAAATCGCGTGTGAAACTTCCCGCGCACCCCAGGGATACACGTACCCCACTCGCACAGGGCCAATCGCGTGTGAAACTTCCCGCGTACCCCTGAAATACACATACCCTGCTCAAATCGCTTGTGAAACTTCCCGCGCACCCCAGGAATACACGTACCCCACTCGCACAGGGCCAATCGCGTGTGAAACTTCCCGCGCACCCCCGAAATACACGTACCCTGCTCAAGTCGCATGTGAAACTTCCTGCGCACCCCAGCAATACACATACCCCACTCGCACAGGGCCAATCGCGTGTGAAACTTCCTGCACACCCCCGAAATACACGTACCCTGCTCAAATCGCGTGTGAGACTTCCCGTGCACCCCAGTTATCCACGTACCCCACTCGCACAGGCCCAATCGCGTGTGAAACTTCCCGCGCACTCCGAAATACATGTACCCTGCTCAAGTCGCGTGTGAAAGTTCCCACGCACCCCAGGAATACACGTACCCCACTCGCACAGGGCCAATCGCGTGTGAAACTTCCCACGCACCCCCGAAATACACGTACCCTGCTCAAATAGCGTGTGAGACTTCCAGCGCACCCCAGTTATCCACGTACCCCACTCGCACAGGCCCAATCGCGTGTGAAACTTCCCGCGCACCCCCGAAATACACGTAGCCTGCTCAAGTCGCGTGTGAAACTTCCCGTGCACCCCAGGAATACACGTACCCCACTCGCACAGGGCCAATTGTGTGTGAAACTTCCTGCGCACCCCCGAAATACACGTATCCTGCTCAAGTCACGTGTGAAACTTCCTGCACACCCCAAGAATACACGTACCCTGCTCAAATCGCGTGTGAGACTTCACGCGCACCCCAGTTATCCACGTACCCCACTCGCACAGGGCCAATCGCGTGTGAAACTTCCCGCGCACCCCCGAAATACACGTACCCTGCTCAAATCGCGTGTGAGACTTCACGCGAAACCCAGTCATCCACATACCCCACTCGCACAGGGCCTATCGCGTGTGAAACTTCACGCGAACCCCAGTAATACCCGTTCCCCACTTGGCGTTTGCTGTTTGGCAGCCCTGTAAACTGGTCCAGGGTTAGCGCAGCCCTTTGCGCTGGATTGGGGATTTTGATGGCTTTTCCTTGCGCTAGGGGCGTTCTTGGGGGCGTAACTGGTGCTGCTGCAGGGTCGCTGCGCCACGGCTGGTTTGGGAGGCTAAAATCCATGAATACGCTGTGCGTGGAAATGGATTTTAGCGCACGCGGCTGGCGCAGACATTCGCACACGCACACTGTGCGCCAGCCGCGTGCGCCACTTGTGCGCGAAATTCTATGAATTACCCCCTAAGTGTCTGTGATCCCTCATTCTGTGCCAGTTATCATTGCGGGTAGTGACCATGGCTCCATCCATCTTGGCAAGATTCCTCTTCATAGCTAGAAAGTGCCTGTGCAACCATCCATATCTGCAAGCTCTTTAAGACCTTGATTTTGCCAAATGGCAAACGGCAAATGACAATTCCTCCTTCCCATACTTGCTGTGCTTCACTGTTCCCTGCTGTCAGAATATTCTCTTTTTGGTCATATGTTGTTACCATAACTTTAGGAAGGAGGGCCTCACATTTTGAGGTAGCTCAGCCTCTCAAACGCCTAGTATTAGAGGCTACAAGATTTGTCATGCCATTACCGGTCAGGTGGTGCTCCCCGGCAATCTTAAAGGAGTCAGAGTGATTAAAACCGGGCTGTGTTCACTCTTATGTCTTGCCTTCACTAGCCAAACAGCACAGGTCAAGGCTTACAGGGCCCATGGATTTCAAAACAGTATTCTGAGTCTGACTTCTTAAAGGGGCAGTGGCAGTAGCATGAGCCATGTGGAGGTCCTTGGCCCCAGATCCCCAGTTGTATGTGGTTGATCAGAGAATCTTCCCCGTATTACCCCTAGCCCCACCTCAAGTAATGTTCAATGGGGGCCTCCCCCCTGAGTCATACTGACAAACACCTTAAGGGCCAATTAGGAGACTTTGTCAGATAGTCCTCCACCTTCCTTCAAGCTCTGCCTTGGGAACTTAATCACATCATGGGTGAGATGCTTATCTTTCACAAGGAGTTTGTTGTCTTGGTCCCAATCTTTTCACAGGCTTGATGGGAGTTGACTGACACTGAGAGGGTTTGAGACCTTGCTTGAGGAAATTAGTGATGCCCTCGAGTCTATGAGCCTCTCCAAACAACCCTTGAAAGTTATCATTTTGTCCCAGGTCACAAAGGATTTTTGAGGCTATGCCTTCGTTCCCATGTTCACTTCCTTGTCTACACCTCTAGAAGTTCACTACCCTCCTGAACTTGGTTATGACAATGGTTCCTTGTTTACCTCTTGCCACTTGCTCCTCGCACTCCTCTACTTGTTCTGTCCTCTGGTGGTTCCCCTCCTCCTTCTACTGTGTGTCTTTTCTCGGGTATCGCTCTGCTTGCCCTACTGTCTCCTTCCCCTCCTCGTGTCCCTCCAGCTTCTGTTGCTTGTATTCCTCGTCTACATTTGACTCCTCTCTCTCATCCTCCCCTTTCTGTCTGTTCCTTCTATCTCCTATTCTCCTTCTTCTCTTAACTCTTCTTCCCTCCCATCTTCTCTCTTATTCTCTTTCTCTTTTCCACCTCTTCTCCTCAGCACTTCCTCATGTCCACCTCCTTTCCTGTTCTCACTCTCCTTCTCTCCACCTCCTCGCTTAATGCCACACACTACTCTCAACTTGACTCTCCTGCTTCTATGAGATCTGTCTTCTGGCACCTACTTACTTCAAAGCATGCCAAACATGTGGCATTCAAAATGTATATGAGGGGGATAGTCATGCTGAATGCATATACTGCCTTTACCCTAACCATACTCAGGAAGGCTGTGAGGTTTGCACTACATTTTGTGCTAAAACTGTTACAGACAGAAAGAGAAGATTGGCTTTAAGGTTAAATGAGGGTAAACACCACCCTTCAGAGGCTGAACCCTCTAGAAGTGTGGTGGACTACACGGCTGATAGACCTCACCCCCCTGAGAGGGCTAGGTCTGATTAAAGGCTGCCACCCTTTTCTGAAAAGAAAAAGGGGGAAAATTAGTTAAATCACACCGTCCGTCAACGACATTCCAGTCGACAAGACCGCCGCTGGCAAAATCCCTGTCAACGATAGGAGAGACAAGTTCTAAGGCAACTATGACAGCTACGTCGACGATAAAAGCAAAATCCTCGTTGACGGTCAAACCCACTTCATCAACCAGTGGTGGAAGGTCCTTGTTGACGGTATCGGTGACAACAATGACGACGGCCCCGTCAACGCTGAAACCCATCGCCCGGTCGACGTCCTATATGACCTTGTTGACGACAACATCAGTGGCAGCAAGGACTACGTTGAAGGCCGCCCTGTCGGCAAATATCCCCTTGACAACAAACCAGCCCACGAAGACAATGGGATTGCTGAAGACGGCAATAGCTGCATTGACTGTATATGGCATATCGCCTTCATCAATACAGTCCCCAATGGGAATTTCCTCGTCAACGCCCAAGACGAGTGCAGTAAAGAAGGTTCTGACGGCGACCTCGTCCACGGACACAATGCAGAAGCTTGTAGGTGATAATGAAAAGATAACTGGAAAGGTCAAATTGATGAAATCATCCACAGATCATCAAAAAGCACCTAAATCCAGTGGGAAACAACCGCTGACTACATCTTCAAAGACACAAGATGTTACAGATGGAAGGAAGGCCAAAAGCCCAGTGGAAGCACAAAATCCACACAGGAGAGGTCTATAGTAATATAAATACAGCTCAAGCAGTTGTAAACCTCCAAAAAAGGAGACAGTCAGGCTGCCATAAATACAAGCAGGGAACCATCCGTGTCACCAGTTTCTTTGATACTGCCTGAGCAAATATTAGAATACCATATAGACTCTGAGTTCGAGCAAGGTCATTCACCTCAATTCTCTGAGGATGGTCCGTATCCAAATCCACAATCTCCACATGATGCACCGTTGAGGTCACCAGTACAGTGCTTGTCAATACCCACAGATCCAGGCCTACCAGTTAGGCCAATCCTACCCCAGACTACCAAGCCGATCATAAATCCCAAATCTTTATTGTATCTTCAAATACTGTCCCCACTTCAGTCTTTACTGCAGCAACTAGATAAGAGGCTGCCATCAATACAAGACCAACAAAGGGTATATGAAGAGATGCTAGGTACTTCTGGGGTTCCTTCAAATCCCAGTAGGGAGAAGACACATACAGGAAAGGTAAGCAGTCACTCCAATGATACTCCCTTCAGACGTACTAGATCATCCCCGAGTAAGTCACCTATCAGACATTGATATCTCTGCAGAGAAATAGGTTGAGAAATCCAATAAAAACACACGGTTCTTCTCCAAGACCAAAGCACTCCCCATATCGCGAGCACGAGGAAAGTGAACTGCATTTATCAAGCACAGATGACGATGACAATAGAGACACAAACACTACTGCTACCCACTCTCCACAGCTGGACGACTGAGATGACACATATACAGGACCTCACCCAGAACCCAATGAGCCTACCAAAAGGTCTCCACCAGATGAAATTGGTGCATTTCACGCCATCATGCAGAAAGCATGCAAAGATTTTGTACTTGTCCCTTCTGAGCGAAACAAAGACTGTTTCCTCTTTGATTTGATGGATAAGCAAAGGAAAACAGTAATGTTGACTCCCGTTTTGGACCATATATGGGAGGAAGGAATACTACTAATGAAAAACCATTTTCAGACCCGACTTTAAAAGGGCTCAGACCCGACTTTAAAAGGGCAACTAGAAAAGAGGTTCAGAGCTCCGGATTGTCATGGTGGTATGAAGTCTGTTGGCTTCATTATGTGGGAGGGGCCAGTTTGGGGTGCAGGGTGGGATACGGGAAGTGACAGGGTTAAGGCAAGTTAAGTCAGTATTGTAAGAATAAAGCTTTACAACAAGACACACTGCCTCTGTTCCTCGGCCTGGTGCAAGGAATTTTGCCACCCTAGGCAAACTGTCAGATTGGCACCCCCCCACCACGATCTTTCCGGGTCCTAACCGTTCTCAACCAACTGTCACCATTTTGTTACTGATTGCTGCAACCCATTACATTACCTTCATACATTACCTTCACCTAACACATTGCTCACATCTTCTGCTGTGTATCGATTCCAATGCACTTTCTTCACATTAAACTGCAAGAGCAATAGCATGGCTCTGGTACACTGTATCTAGGCAGGCTGGCTGCCATGTGAAGGCTCTCGGATGTGGTTGTGTGTCAGCTGCACACATGCTTGCAGCGGGTGATGGCAGGTTGAGAGATGGCCATGAACAGCAACCGAGAGCAAATCGCTTGTGCAGGGTTATTATTCAAAGGGACTCTTTTACAGCGCATGGAATGGTCAGGTCAGTGTGACACTTATTGTACACAGGGATGCACACAGCATGCTTTGCTTGTATTGATGACTGATGCTGGCTGATAAAGTAAAGTGTAAACAGTCTGGCTTTCTATTGTTTTGCTATCACTCAGCTTACCCTCCACACTCAATCTGTTGGTTGTCTCCGTAACCATCAGTCTGGCTTTGGAGCATCCAGAGGCACGGAAACTGTTCTTCAGAACACCTGTAAAGACCTGCTCCCAAATCCTGACTGTAACTCCCTCTCTTTCCTCATTCTTCTCGGCCTCTCTTCTGCTTTCGTTATGGTAAACCACAAAATCCTGATCACCCGTCTCTGTCATACCGTGGGCATCACAGATCAGGCCCTGCTGTGGCTCACCTCCTTTCTCTCTGACCGCCCTCCCAGGTGGAGTTTGGGTTCTTTCTCTCCTCTATTACTCTCTCTACTTGTGGTGTCCCCCAGGGATCTAACCTATACCCCTGGGTTTTCGATATCAACATGACCCCTTTGGCTCACAGGATCTCTACTGTTACCTCTAACTTTCAGCGTTATGCTGATGACATACAGCTCTCTTTCAGGCAACCCTTCGCCTCCTCCTCCTCCTCGCTCATTCTTGACTGTCTATCTGCAGGTTAGTGTTGGTTTGCTGCTAACGATCTTTGCATGAATGCCAGTAAGACATAGATCGTACTCATTGGGACCTCTGCTCCCCTTTCCCACCGTCACACTGGCCGACCTCCCTAGGCCCTGTGCCCTCACCTACCAATGAGGCAAATAAACTAGGGGTCATCTCTCCTTCTCCTCTCACATCTCAGACATCTCCAAAAAGTCCCACTATCAACCTCACCTCCCGAGAGGTATTCTGCCTTTTCTCACTTTCCCCCAGAGACTCACAGCCTCGCAAGCCCTGGTTCTCTCTAGGCTGGACTGTCTCTTTCTCAATATTCCTACCTCTACTCTCTGTCCTCTACAACTCATCCAGAACAGAACTGCAAGACTTATCCTTGGCCTCAAGCCCAGGGATCGCATCTCTCCGGTGCTGAAATCCCTCCACTGGCTCTCCGTGGCTGCAAGGATCAAGTTCAAAACCCTCTACATAATCCACAAGGCTTTCTGGGGACAGGGCCTGCACTATCTACAACGCTCTCTTCCTAAATACACTCCCTCTAGAGTCATCTACTCGTCCTCCTCCAACTCTCTACAGGTGAGCCACTTTCACAAACAGAAATTTGGGTGTAGATCTCTATCCTCTGTAGGTGCCTCCCTCGAACAACTTCCCTGCCTCTCTCCGTCTTGAGCCGGAGCACCATAAGTTCCGTAAACTCCTGAAGACCATCCTCTTCCCTTCCTCCTTCTCTCTCCCTCTTCCCTGCTAACCTCTGTTCTTTTTCTCGCCACCCTCCTTGTCCTCCCTAGCTCTGTTTCGTTTTGCTGACTGGTTGCCTGGTTCACCTCCAGAGTCTTACAGGTCCCAGGCTCCCCAGCCAGTATTTTGCACTTGCCCCCATGCCACTGCACTATGTTCAGCATGACTGTTTTTTCAGAACACGCTCCATGAGCGGGGCAACCTCTCTGCACTTAACCCAGGGCCCTGCTGGACTGGACTCATTTGTTCCCCCAAGGACCCACCTTCCTTGCACCTCCGTCTGTACGCATGCATGACCTAAATGTACCAGGACTAGTTAGTTTGTCTGTCCTGTCGGTTACATGCAATTATAACGAATCCAAAGTAACTAATACCATAATAACGAATTTACAAATAACAAATTCCTTTATTGTTGTTTTTGGGGGGTTCTGCCCCAAAACCAACAATTCGTTTGTTCTTAATACTTTGCCCCACCCCCAAAACCACTATCCCCCCTCCGAACCCCTTTTATAGTTTTTTTCCAAATTCAATATTTTGGAATTCGTTATTTTAGTTTTGTTATAATGGTATTAGTTATTTTGGTATTCATGATAATCACTGCATACCGTCCTGTGCTCCCCCCTCCCTTTTGTGTCCCTTCTCCCTAGCTTGGTCGCTACTGTAACACTTCATGCACTTGCACTAAGTGAAATGCCGTCAGGCCGAGTATGTTAGTTTTTCTGTCAATCACTGTAACTTCAAGGCCTAAGAGTGATGACTGTATTTCCTTATTCCCTTCCCGTCTTGAAGCGTTTTGAAGCACTCCACCTGTGTATAAGTGCTGTATAAATGAACAATAAAGTAATACAAAATAAATAAATTAGTGTCATGATGTTCCCTTAAATAGATTACCTTACACTCCAGTACTAGAGGAAGTGTGATGAGCCGGCACTCCTCACAGCCCCCAACACCCCCTTTTCTTTTTTAAGCAACAACTGTAATTCAAAGTGACCTACTTGAGCAGAGCTGTGACTGAGCAGTAATGGACTGCACTTACTCAAAATATCTTTTGCTGTTGGTGCAGCCTGACTAATGGGGCAGAGGGCTGACTCTGAGATGACCTTTGGGTAATATGGGACTATTGGCTTGAGCACAGCGAGCTCAAAGATACCCCAGGAGTGAATGCATTTTGTGCAGGAAGTGGGTGGGATTGGCTGGCCATAGGGATTAGCATGGCCTTAGGTAGTCAATGGACTGCAAGCGCAAATGGACACAAGTGTCCCACGAAGGCAGATGGGGCAACTCGGCTAACCCATGTTCCTCACATTTGATATAATCACTAAAACAATGTCCGAGAATCAGGAAGACTTTGCGACCTGCAGGGACACTGGGATTGTCTGCATTCGAGGGTCTCAGTAAACATCCCATATTTATTTCCACATGGGGCCTTCCATGAATTTATTGGCTCCAGCTCCCCTGTATGAGTTGGAAAGCTATATTCTGAATCCCCGAATGGGTAGCGTGGGGGACTGGCTACATTATTCGAGGTCCTGGCTCTATCAAGTACACGTGTTGCCCCAGGAAGGAAATGGCAGCCATGTTATTGATTGACCTTGGAAGATTGAAAGGTGGAGTCGGTCCTGCTTGCATTAATGCCATTGACTGGAAGGGTTTGCACTGCACACAGGCGGGACGTCTACAGCAGGTGTGTTTATAAAGTGAGCTAAGTTAATGGGGTTTATATATATATATATAATGAACGCCCCCACCTCTGCCTACACTCCGTGCTATTTTCCACTGTTATAGTCAGTGCATTTAGATTAAGGGTACAAATGGGCATGTAACCCAAACTATGTTTTAAAGGTGTCTGCAGGGGATGCACTGACTTTCGTATAGTGGACTGTGAAGGAGACACAGCGCACATACGAGCATGCAATCTGCACAGTGTCAGTCTCCTAGTGTTGCACGTGCAGTACAGCAGAGCACACATGTTAACGCAGGTACCAGTTCCTGCTAGGGGGATTTGAAGAGGGGGGGAGGGAGTGTGCAAAGGAAGCAGGGTCGATCCTATCAAGGCAAGGCAGTATACAATTAGTGTGGGGTCCTCACCTGCATGACATCGGACGGACTGGTCTCAGCACAGGATACAGTGCAGCCCCAGGGCCACTCTCACAGCACAGCAGGGGCTGCTGCGTCCAGGATGGGAGGCCTACGCGACAAGTACTCACTGGCCTGGCGCACCTCACAGCAAAAGGCTGATGCCGGCCTCCAGCCTGGGGGCGCAGGCCACCATGTCTGATGGACGGTGGACCAATAAGTTAACAGGCTCAGGGCAGGGGGATCAGCCAGGCTGCACAGTGCACTGCAGCATTTCCTGATAGAATCACACCATGACCATCACCACGATCGGTCGAGACTCGAAGGGGCACGTATCGTATGGTGCTTCAATCATGGCTTGCCAAGTGGAGTGCAAATGCGCAGGTGCCGGACTGTGCCAGCGTTGCCACGCACATGCCACTCGTGACCCTGACCCAACCCCAACCTTTGTGGTGTGGCGGCCCCGCCTGGTCTGCTGTTGCAGCCAGCCTGAGCCTGCAGACAGTCTGGGCCGGTGCTATCACAGGCAAGGCAGTTAGTATACAATTAGTGTGGAGGTGTTAAAGCAGCATTATCCCACTCCAACATTTCCACATATATAACCTTGCCTAGTGATAGCACCGGCCCTGCGCCCGACCCATAACCCGGGCGGCAGGCCACCCCGACAATCATATTGGCGATGAGGAACTTCCACACGCGTGCACACTGACAGCACGCCAGTGTACTACATTGCACCCTGCCGCAGCACGGCTATGCCAATCGACATAAAGAAGTGCAGCCTGACCAGCGAGACTGCCACTGCTTTAGCACTGCCCGGTCGAAGAAACACAGAGTGTTTGGCCTAGCCTCACATGCATCACCGGCAATGGCTACAGTGCTAGAAGCGATAGACCCGCTCGTGCACAGCGCAACCCTGGCCCCAGGGTCGCATTGCAGCACCTGTCACCGAGCATCAAGAGGGTGAGTGTTTTACGCCGCCCCACGTGGATGACATGCAGCATATTTGCCATTGACATGCCACCAGTTAGGCTGGCATATAGAATCTCGGGGGAAGGTGGCATCCTAGGACGGAGATCCTACCAGCAGCCCCACGCACTGGCGAATCCCCACCCTCGCAGAAGGGGGACAGGGGGAGGACCCATTGTATTCCAGAGATCCCTCAGAGACATTTCCATGGGACATGTTGACGACGAAAGAAAGAGGAACTTACTGACTTTGGCTGCGGGAACAGTGTTCCGGGACATTTTGTATGAACTCATAGATGAAGAAAAAGCCACCTTTCAAGAAATCCAGGAGACTTTAACCACATATTTCACAGCACACACAAATGTCGACTATGAAAGACGCGTCTTCCACACAACCACCTAGGAACCAGGGGAGACACTTGACAATTTTGTCATGAGGCTTTGAATTCGCATGAAACAATGACACAATGCGCTTTCCACCGCACTCAGATCCCAAGTAATTTCAGGGTGCGAGTGGCTGGAATTTTGGAAAGCAAAGAACACTGCACGGAATTCAGACTCTAGCCAGATCAAACTCTGCTATCGCCATACAAGCCCAGAACATGAGGAAAGTCAAAATTGTATCCTCAACCTAGAGTCGGCCCAGAAACTGTCACCCGCACAAGGTGAAAGCACTAAAAGATACATCATGACCTGTTACCGTTGAGGCTACGAATATCCACAAGAAGGTTCATCCCCCGTCCTGAGACAGAAGTGCCCAGCCTGTGGCGGTGAAGACCATTTACAAGCGGTATGCAAGAATGCACCGCAGCATCTGCGGCGACATTCAGAAGTACCCGCGAACCCAGAAGATACAAACCAACAGACGGAGAACATGAGAAACACCACGAGAGAAAGCCTCACCGGTCCTCAGAAAGGAGAACATTGCACTGCCCAAGACAAAACCTAAGATACGTACAAGCAGACTCACAATCCGAGAGTGACTCGTCAGGCTTGTCCACTGACCACTGCAAAAGAGGCTATGTGTGGGCCCTACACAATACCATGGCGAAGGAGCACAGCCCGATGCTCAAGCTACAAACACTAAACACACCAACGGAATTCCTCATTGACACGGGCGCGATCGTTAGTGTTATGAGTGAAGAGACATACAGCCAACTCCTGTGACCCCCAAAGCTGAAGCCCTCCATAGTGGACATCTATCCATATGGCTCTGATACCCCACTCCCTTGCAAAGGGGTTTTCACCACAGCCTTCTCCAAACTTGACCTTAACAAGGTCTACCACCAGCTGGAATTGGCACTAGAGTCCCACTACATCACGACTTTTGCAACGCACATGGGGTTGTTCCGATACAATAGACTAAACTGTGGGCTATTATCAGCGGCAGAAATCTTCAAAGACGAAATACACCAGGTCATAAAACATACACCCAATTGCCTAAATGACAGCATTGATACCCTCGTCTTCGGCAAAGATCTATGTGAGCATGATGACACCCTACAATCCGTGTGTATGACGCTGGATGCCGCCAGAGTGATATTAAACAAAGACAAATGTGAATTCCCGAGTACACACTAGAATTCTTTGGACAGATCTTTTCAGAATATGGGATGAGACCTGACCCTGAAAAAGTGGCGGCATTGACTGAAACATCCTGGTCCACCACTGTCTCCGATCTCAGATCATTCCTTGGGCTGGCCAGTTATTGCGCCAGATATCTAGAAAACTACGCCACCATCAGTGCACCCCTCCGTGAACTCGCCAAAGACGGACAAGCGTTCATCTGGTCACCAGAGTGTCAAGCCATTTTCGAGGCCATGCGCTCGAAAATTGCAGCAGCGGCCGATATGGCATACTTTAATCCAGTGAAGGACAGCAAAGTGACTGTCGCTGCCAGCCCGCTTGCACTCTGCACCATTTTGTCTCAGTTTGACCCTAAGAAACCTCATGTGAAGCAAATTGTCATTAAGCCAGCCGCAGTCTTACAGACACAGAACAGAGGTACTCTCAAGCAGATAAAGAAAGCCTGGTGGTGGTCTGGGCATGTGAGTACTTCCACTTCTTTCTGTATAGCAAGGCCTTCAGTATCACGGACCTTCCAGCCCTCCTTACGATCTATGGCAGCCCGAAGTCCAGGATGCCTCCATGCATCGCCAAATGGGGGCTCTGGCTCCAGGACTACAAATTTACAATTCAACGCAGACCGGGTAAAGACAAAAACCCGGCTAACTATCTGTTACGTCCCCCGAGAAGGACAGCACAACCTGAACTCTCCATCGCTGAAGAGTACCTAAGCTATGTCATTCATCAAATGAAGCCTTTCCCAATCCCGTGGGCGACGCTCGAGAGGGACACAGAGTCAGACCAGGCCCTGGGCATAGTGTCTCAATGCATCGGGTAGGGGGGGATGAAAGATGCCAAAGACATGGCAAAACATCTAGAGAAATCCATTTAAGAAGATGTACACAGCCTATGCCTTGTACAAGACGATCCCACGCTCACGGAAGACAACATCATCCTGAAAGGGTGCAAGATTGTATTATCCAGAACTCTCTGCCAAAGGGTCATTGAGTTTGTGCACAAGAGTCATAGTAGCAGTTGCCATGAGAATACAGAAACACCCCTCATTATACCACGGGTGAGTGTCCAGCTGACCTCCTGTTCGGACAACAGATCAGAACTCGCCTCCCTCCTGCACGGCTCAGTCAGGGGTCAGGAGAGCCATGACGATCGGGAAATGAGAGCAAAAGATGAAACTGCCAAACAGACAATGAAATAAGTGGCAAATACCAGGAGAGTGGCCAAAGCATCTGCAATGGACATAGGAGATTGCGTTCTAGTGAAACAGGTGAAACAATGTAAGGAAGACCCCACATTCATTCCCAAGACCCTCACAATATTCCACCGGAAAGGAACAATGGTCACAGCGAGCAATGGCGAAGGCTGGTCCATCACACATCCCCCACATCAAGAGGGTGAGGAACGAATCCGTAGGGGAAAGTGACACGGACAAAGTTACCCGAGGACAATCTGACATGTCCTATCTAGGTGACAGTGAGTCATCAGAGGAATAGTGGGCCACGATGGTGGACTCTCGACAGCCCACACCAGAGAGGGGCCCCACATCTCAGCCGACAGAACGGCCTGTGAGAGTAAAGATGAAACCTGTTAGACTGATCTAATAAATGGACTGACCCATCCCTCTTATTGGCATTTAAGAGAGGGGGAGGTGTCATGGTGGTTTGAAGCCTATTGGCTTCATAATGTGGGAGAGGCCAGTTTGCGGTGCAGGTGGACAAGGGATATGATGGGGTTAAGGGAAGTTACGTCAGTATTGTAAGAATAAAGCCTTAAGACAAGACGCACTGCCTCTGTCCCTCATTGATAGAGATGCAGCTACTGAGGCCAGGCACTTGGTGAATGTTCTGGGAGCTGAGCGTAACTTGAACGGTGTTACCACGTATAACCCTACCTTGACGACTGGTTGATACGGGCACCTTCATACACCGGATCAGAGAACGCCATACAACACGTGTCGAACATCCTCTCACGCCTCGGCTTTGCCATAAACTCTGACAATTTATGTTTCAGGCCATCGAACAGTTTAGTGTTTCTAGAGGCCCAAATCAAAACCGTCAAGGGGTGGGCTCGACCATCCCAGGAAATGATACTGACAATTCGTCTACTCTTGAGAAAATTCTTTCTGGGCAACAGCACATGGGTCCGCTCGTGCATGCAGTTACTGAGCATCATGTCATCCATATCTCTAATCCAACAGTGCAAGTTTCACATGAGACTGCTACAGGAGTTTCTGGCGGACCAGCGGTCATAGATGAATGGATCCTGGAACGACAATCTGATAGTAACATCTCTACTGGGACGTGAATTGCAATGGTGCATGACGCCGCACCACATCACAAAGGGGATGCCATTGAGTAAGCTACCTTTTCAGGAAACGTTGGCTATAGAGTCTTCACTCACACGGTGGGCCATGTACATCAATCACCTATCTGTCAAAGTACACTGGAGTGCGCAAGAGACCAAACTCCATATCAATGTCCTGGAAATGAAGGTGGTGTCCCGAGCCCTCTGCTTAATCCAACCAATACTCAAAAACAAGGTAGTCAGAGTGTTGACAGACAGCATGACCACCATGTATTATGTGCGAAAACAATGAGGCAAAGGGTTCAGAACACTTTCAACTGAAGCACAAAAGGTTATGGCACTGGGCAATCAAGAAGGGCATGCAGCTTCAAGCATTTCATCTGCTGGGAAACCAGAGCTGGCAATCAGTCACACGAGTGTCAGCTGGCGAGCAGATAGCTCAAGGAGATCTTCGCAAAGTGGGGACCACCTACCATCAACCTATTTGCCACATGGGAGTACATGCAATGTCACCAATTTGCCAGCAGATACCCACACAACCAATCGCTGCGAGATGCGTTTGCAATAGCGTGGGAAGGGATGTTTGCATATGTGTTCCCTCCAATTTCGGTGATGCGCAAGGTCCTGCATTTGATCACAATGTACAAATTCACAATAATTCTGATAACACCAGTGTGGGTGAGACAGCCTTGGTTCTCCAACCTCCTTCAGCTATCTCAAGACCACCCAATCCCTCTCCGGCAGGATCCCAACTTGCTCTCAATGTGCAACCAACAAGTTCTGCACCACGACCTGCAATCACTCAACTTAAAGGCCTGGCTCCTGACTTCGGTGAATTTGGCCACGTCCCAATCTCGCAGGAATGCAGGAACATTCTGAAAGCAGCCAGAGTACAATCCACAAACAAATCTTATGGATACAAGTGTAATCGCTTCTGCAAGTGACCCACTCAATGTAGCCCCTCATGAGCTCCTGCCAAATCTGCTTAAGTTAGCTGAGGACGGCTTGTCACATGCATCCAATGAAGTGCACATGGCAGCAATTTCAAGATACAACAGAAAAGAGAAAGGATCTCCCCTATTCGGAGCACGCATAGTTAAGCATTTCATGAGTGGTCTTTTCCACACTTATCCACCACAAAAGAAGTTACCACCACAGAGGAACCTGACTACTGCTGTGGCAGCACTAATAAAATCACCATTGGAGCCAATGGCTACTGCAGGCATAAAATATGTGTCATGGAAGACAGCATTCGTGGTAGCAGTCACATCATTCAGACAAGTATCTGAGATACATGATTTCCGGCTTTAGCTCTCAAACCACTGTAACTATGTTTTGAGACAACCTGCCAGCAGAAGTAACGCTACCTGTGTTCTTTGCAAAACCCACTACTCCAGCAGAACAGTCACTACATTCACCGGATCTTCCAAGAGTGTTAAAGTTCTATATAGACAGGACTAAAGGTTTTCAGAGGACATTGCAGCTGTTTGTAGCTTTTGGAGCATCTAACAGGGGTCGAACCATTTCCAAGCAAGGAATCGCAAGATGGGTTGCCGCAAAAATCACAAGAACGCATACACAAGCCAACAGGCCTCTGCAAGGGCCAATTCAGGCACATTTTACCAGAGCAGTGGGTTTGTCGGCTGCGTTATGGGTAGGGATTCCCCTGTCAGACATTTGCTGTGCAGCAACCTGGGAAATACCGCACAACTTCGTGAAGCACTACGGCATGGAGGGACAAGGGGAAGCAGAGGCAAGGGTCGGAAGAGCCGTCCTGCAACACCGATTTCAATAAGGTATGCCTTTCCCCCTTACCACCTCCAATCCATGAATGCAAACTGCTCTGTACTCTATGCCAAGCATGTGAATCCATAAACGATTCAATGTTGGAGAAGGAGTATGTTGCTTACCTGTAACTCTTGTTCTCCAGCATTGATATATTTCATGGATTCACATTAGCCCGCCGACCACCCCATCGGGAGTAAGGCTGCAAGACGCTAATTCTCATCCCTCTGTGGTTAGAATCTGAAGATGGCCTCCTGCGTGGGGCTAGATACTCGACGTCCCATTAGGTCGGGCAGAATACACCCAAAAGGACAATGATGGGTTACTAAAGTGAGCCTAAAAAGCTTTAGTATAAGCTATAATCTATGGTTACCAATGATTCCCAGCCTTTCGGCTGGGAATATTCAGAGCATGTGAATCCATTAAAGATATCAATGTTGTAAAACAGGAGTTACCGGTAAGCATCATACTCCTCCTACAGCGGAGTCTCCATGTACTGCCGATTGGGCATGCTTCATGTAGTGAATGGTGTTCCCTGGCCCCCAAGGTCCCATCCCCTAGCCTCTCACCTGTGAGATCGTCACAGGTCAGCTTGTGAGAGCAGGTCTTTTAGAGCTGTGTCTTCCTTCTCCCCCCCTCACCCACTTACCATTGGTCCCTAGTAACACCTTACTGCTCAGGCTAATCTAGCCCTACGTTTTCCCCAGTGGGCCGAGTTACACTGGCCCATGGTATTAAATGCTGCACTTGGCTTGCCCCCTTTTTGTTGATAGGTGTTTGTGGAGCTTCTATGGCTTGGTCTTCATGGCGTCTGCTGTGCGTGTCCCTATCAAAGTCAAGCATGCACTGGCCTGGTCTTCGCTTCGGGAGAATATACCTACAGCCCAGAAAACACGTGAGGCAATGATTAAATCAGAGACTCAAGGGTAATCTGGGATGCAAATGAGGGAAAATCCCTGTCAGGGAATAAAAAACCCTTGCAGGAGTAGATGGTGGTATCGTGGATGTGATGGTATAAACCTCATAGTGCAGAGAAGACTCAGCAAGCTGTAGATAAGCTGATTTCAATGGAGTTCCTCTGTGAAGAACAAATCTGCAAACAGGAACGTCATGCAGCTTCGCAGTGATCTGCTGTGGCAGTTTTACAGTGCAAAGAATTACAGATGGTTTGCAGGAAAATAGTGAGGAGGAACCAAGAGCAAAAGTTCCATGTTGACAGGTAAGGTACTTTCTGCAACTGCTAATAAGCGTAACGGAAACAAAACAACATAAATATTGTTCCAGTGACTGGTTCACTCGCTCGGTCTGCCAATTGGTTTGGGGATGGTATCCAGAGGAAGGGCTCTTTGAATTCCCAAGATTTTGCACAATTGAGTCCAGAAAGCAGAGGTATTTTGAGAACCATTGTCTGATGTGATCCTTGAAGGAAGACCATGTAGACGCAATACTGTTTGCAGAAAACATTTAGACATCTGAAATGCGGTTGGGACTTGTGGTAAAGGAAGAAAATATACCAGTTTGGTTAAGGTGCCAATCGTCAACATGATAGTGGTATTATTAGAAGAAGGAGGCAGTTCAACAATACGATCAAGGGAGATGTTCTGCAAAGGCTGAGTTGGTAAGGAAGGTTGTGTCAGTAGTCAGAAGGGTCGATGGTGAGGGAGCTTAGATTGTAGACAAATTGAACAAGCAGGCGCATATGCTTTGATGTCTTCTCTCTCACGGTTGGCCACCAGAAATTCCTAAGTATAAGTTCAAGTATGTTGCGAATTCCACAATGTCCAGCAGCCTTGGAGTCATGAGACATAGATAAGACTTGTTCTTGTAGTGCTGTTGTGGGTATGAACAGTTTATTGTTGTGAAAAAGAAGGTTGTGATCAGTTTTCCGTTGGTACTTAGAAATAATATCCTTTAATGAAGGAAGATGCTCTTGTGTCTTTTCCTTCACAGTCTCAATAAAGTCTGACACAGAAAAAGAAAAGACGCACGAGGAAACAGCTTTTCCCCAAAAAAGGTATCTGAAAGACCCCCTTCGGAACAAGATAATGCGTCATCTTGGATGTTTTCATGACCAGGTAGAAAGGTGAAAAAAATGTCATAGCGGGAGAAAAAAACAAAAACAACAAGCTTGTCTACTGTTGTAGCATTTCATTTGTTGCAACAGCCTTAAGTTCTGATGATTCGTACGGACATCAATTTCCATTGGTCCCTGCTAACACCTGACCGCTCAGGCTAATCTCGCCCTACATTTTCCCCAGTGGGCCAAGTTACACTGGCCCATGGTATTAAAAGCTCCACTTGGCCAGCCCCCTTTTCGCTGATAGGTGTTTGTGCAGTTTCTACAGCTTGGTCTTCATGGCGTCCGCTGCGCTTGTCTCTATCAAAGTCAAGCATGCACTGACCTGATCTTTGCTTCGGGAACCATAGAATATAGCTACAGCCCAGAAAACACTTGAGGCACTGATTAAAACAGAGACTCAATGGTAATTAAAACCCCTCTCCGGGAATAAAAAAAACAAAAAGCCCTTGCAGGAGTAGATGGTGGTATCCTGGATGCGATGGTATAAACCTTGTAGTGCAGAACAGACTCAGCAAGCTGTAGATAAGCCGATTTCAATGGAGTTCCTCTGTGAAGAACGAAGCTGCAAATGAGACCGCCAGGCAGCCTTGCAGGGGTCTGGTGTGGCAGTTTTACAGTGCAAAGAATAACAGATGGTTTGCAGGAAAATAGCGAGGAGGAACCAAAAGCAAAGGTTCTGTGTTGCCAGATACGATAATTTCTGGAACTGTGCTGAAGATGGTAGGCTATAGTATGTATAACGGAAAGCTCTGCTAGTAAGCAGAGCGGAAATATAACGGGAGCACAGAGAAGCAACCCAAACAGCCCGTACGCTGCTAGTAATCAGAGCAAGAATGTGACGGGAGCTCCTGAGACGAAGCTAGCCAAGCAGTCTGTAGGCCTCGAGTATAAGCGCTGCTAGTAAGCAGAGCGTACATATAAGGAAGTAGATATGAAGGCAGGAGACAAGAACGGGAATACAGAAAGAAGCTTAAAAAGGGGAGAGAAAGGAGAAATACAAGGGGTTAGACCGCGTCAATGCTTACAAGAAAAAAGCTAATCTGTTTACCGTGCCACTACTCTTAAAATGCTGAAGCTACCTTCCAGAGTGCCACGTTCTTGGATTTCATCAGGAGCGCCATCTTGTGGAATGAAGACTGCTGCAAGCAGAATGGGATGTGGAGTTGTTGGGCGCCATCAAGGGGGTGATAGAATAGTACACACACTATGTTTCTTCCATCTCAGCCAAAGAAACCATGAGGAGGATGGACGTTTCCTGACAGTCTCCTTCCTTAAACCATGGAAGTTGGTATTTTTGCTAGTAGTTTGAATGGTGTCGGAGAATGGAGACCCGCGTTCGCCACCCTGGTTCCCTCTCGCAGTGCTCTCCCCCTCTGACAAACTGGATTTTGGCACCTTGGATTCTGTAAGTAATAAGGAAGAACTCTGGCCAAACAAAAGGCTGGAAGTCATGGTGTGACAGACAGTGGTACCAACTCACCAGCATGCCAGGTATGTTCAGGGGGATTGAGGGACTGGAGCCCACTTCACTCCCTCACACCACCTCTGGGGTAGGATGGGTGCTGGCATGCACCCTGGTAGACTGCCTACCCCAGTTTGGGAGGGGTCCCCTTTATCCCTTGACAGGGTCAACCCCCTCACCCTCTCATAGTGCACATCTCTGCCATCCACGATGTGTATGTAGTGCAGACCTGGGTTAAGCTTCCGGAGGGGCCTAGTATGCAATCATTTGGGGGGAGGGGGAACCAGGAGATTGCGAGCATCCCTGCAGCCAGCTGAGCTATCTAACTAGGACTGTAACCGAAAGGCTTTGCTGCAATCCCTTCAGCAGTTACCTTAACATGCAGAGCTATGTTACTGGGATTGGAATCTGTAACTGCTTAGCTATCTTAGCTGTTACCCTAAGAAAGTTTCATAAAGTGCACTGTCTGCCATTTTTTATTAGGGTTTGGGGGCTACTGTTTACCACCATTCTATACAATACTTTACAGAAGCACTGGAGAAGTCAGGTGAAATGGAATTTGTGAGGTACATTTAAAATGACCGCCCTGGATGCCATTGCTAACAGGTGCTAATCACCCTCTGTAATGGCACTTACTTTACCAGCCTCTAAAGAACGAAAGGCTTACATCTGACTATTTGGGATTGTGATCTTTAAGAAGTTTGCAATCATCGCACATATTGGGGCTCATTTTCGTATGAGCCATAACGTCAATTAAAGACATAAACGCCTTCCGTAGGGCTGTTAATCCTTCCATTGACGCCACAGCTAATTTTCGTCCATTTGTATGGCAGCCAGAAGGGGACGAAAGCAACTTGTGTTTCTGCCACTTCTTTTCCTATCAGATATACAAATGCTCCAGCATTTGCACCGGTATGGATTTTCATGCCAGCGCAAATGCTGGGGTTCCCAGACTCCATAGGGATCCATGTGTACATTGCAGGCACTGTTTACTTCATTTGCACGATGAATTGCAAAAGTGCAGGACAAACGGTGGCTTATATGCTTGTTTGTACTCCACCTTTTCCGCTGCACCTTTGCACTCCCCTGGGCAAGTGACCAACGTTTTGGCAGCAGCGGAGCCGTTTACGTTGAAGTGTTCACATTACGGCTCCCGCCGCCAAATTATGTGGACTTACAAACTAAACTCCGTTGTATTTGTGATGCTAAACAAAAAATCAAAGCCTAGTGGTACATATGGTTGTGCAGCTGATAGGGTAAAGTTACCATTAACTATTGAGTATGTCTCTGCAGAACTCTTGTGTTTAACGATGCATGTTGTCACTTCCATGCCATCTCTTTGGAACTCACTCCCATTCACTAGCCCTTGCTACACAAGGCACAAGCCTGATAACTCATTGTCCTGAGTGACTCCGGAGATAGCTACACTTGTATGGGAGCATGATCAGTCATGATGTGCTGAAGCATTAAGGGGGTGTTGTAAACAACCCAAAAAGTAGTCTCCCATTACAATAATCTTATAACAAGGCTTTGTTGACTGTTCATTCTGGACTTTGGTTTAGAGTCAGTGGGGGTCATTACGATCCTGGCGCTAAGGGGTTAATGGCGCTGTAAAAGGCTGCGGAGCTGTTAAGCCCTTAGCGCCTAATTACGAGGTCACTTTGCGGGACCCGGCCTGAATGGCTGGTCTGGACCAGCTGTTAAAGTAGGGACCCGCAAAGGGACCTTCGAGGTAATTACGGTACCGCAATTTGCGTTACCGTAATCACCGCCTTCCCCAGTCCCATAGAGCCCTATGGGGCAAAAATGGGAATGGGGAAGGACCAATGTTCAATGGGGAATTACCGCCCCGCCAACCTTGGAATGGTGTGGTGATTCCCCATTTAACATTGGCGGACTCGTTACAACACCGGCAGCAACCATGGTGCTAATAGCGCCATGGGTTACCGCCAGTGTTGTAATGAGGGCCAGTGTCTAAACCAAAGTCCAGGATGAGCAAACGCGTGTAGACAGCTTTCTGTTTCTGTACATGGGTGTATCAGATTAACACTCAGGGCCTTTTCTTGGGGTGAGCAAAGAGGGAGGCTGGCAGGAGCGCAGGAACTTTGAGGGAAATAGATCAGCCTTTCCCAGCCAGTGTTTGAAGACAAATGTACAAGCCCTGTTCCTATTCTTCTGTATTTTTGCTTTCCTTTTACTGTATAAAGTAACCATGACGAACAGTCTGTCAAGTATGTTTTAATGTTGTCTTTGTTGTCAACTGCTGACACAGCTGTGAGTGGGTCATTTTCAGTCACTATTGTTAGTGGGATGCCCCTTAAGAATTGCAAATGGTGGGGAGCGTGGCAAGCAGCGAAGCATGAGCACATAGCTCTCTGCGGCTCCCGAACCACCAGTTGAAATCCTGATAGATATCCTGCTTCTAACGTGAAGCTGCGACCCATGAGCTGCGGGGGTTGTAAGTAAAGGCTAGAGCCACATTGCATGGAAAAAGAAACAAGTGGACGAGGTCGAGAGAACGTTTTCAGTGATAATATGCGCTGAGCTCGAAATAATGGCCACCAGGACCAATGGAAAACTCTGGAGCTGACTCTGGGAGCCCACTTGGATCAAGAAGTGGACCCGGGCACGGAGAGGAGGTGAGGACTCCCTGAAATCAATCCAGCCCTCCAAAGGTGAAGCTGAGGAGCAGCGGCATCCTGCACAACGGGCCAGCAAAGAGGAATCGGAGTGAGCCGGAGACCTCAGGGTGCAATCGGGATACAACCGACCCGCAGAAGAGAAACGAGATGTGCCAGGAGGGACCCGCTGAAGAGAGGTCTGCACGGCCCCCATGGGAGGCGGAGGGACTGTTTGCGGAACATCGCCACACTGCAAGGAAGGTGAGGAGGCTGGGTGGGGTTGCCACAACATACAAAGGCTGGCCCTACTAATCTATACAGACCATCCGCACCTCACGGACAACCAGGCGAACACTAACAAGGAGAGTGGAAGAGTGTCTGGGGACTGCCCAGCTAGCTTGGGGTGGGGAGCGACAATATTGGCACAGCTCCTGTTGGACCACACAGACAGTGCTGGGCTCACAACAGAAAGGAAAAGAAACAGGAGCATCAGAGGCATAAATGAGAAGCCCCAACCAGACAAAAGGTGCCCCAGACAGCAGAGGCCCACACAGTATTGTGAGGCAGGAGAACCACAAACAGCAGCAGGAAGGTCCCCTAAGTACGCAGGGCTACGCCTGCTCACGAAGATAATGGTGAAGGGGCAACAAGAAATGGAAAAGTACACGGACCCAAGATGCAGACCCCCAAAACACGAAGGATCAGAACAAGGTGCGGAAGGTATGACTGAGGGGAAAACTGGTGGAGTGACTAGATGCGCTGATGGAGGTGATCCAGGCCACAGCGACCTCCCTAGAGGGGAGCATCAAGGAAGTGGGGGCAGATGTGTCCTTTGTGAGAGCAGGCCCCCGGAAGGTGTCCCAACGGGTTACAGATGTAGAACAGAGAGTGAACACTGTGGAAAATGACCTCCAGCAGCTTAAAATCCAAGTGGCTGGCCTGGTTGGGGCTACCATGACCCTAGAATCACGAGCAGAAGTTGCGGAGGGACGGTCTAGGAGATGTAACATCCGCCTGGGTGGGATCCAGGAGAGAGAGGGGCCCAATGTGGAGCTTTTCGTGGAGCATCTCATCCTGGAAGTTCTTGGAGTGAAAGGACTATCAACATTTTTTATGGTCGAACTGGCCCACAGAGTGCCAGGCAGAGCTCCCCCACCTGGGGGGCAATCAAGGGTCTTAATGGCCAAGATAATGAACTTCGGAGACAGAGATGCCATTTTGCAGGACTCAAACAAGGTGGAATATTATGAAGTGGGTAATGCGAAACTGCGCATCTTCCCGGACTTTACATTGGAGGTGCAACGCCAGAGGAGAATGTGTGATGCAGTGAGACGAAGCCTCAGAGAACTCGATATGAAATATATGCTGTATTTTTCAGCCAAGCTGAAGGTCATAACGAGGGGGGGGGTCGTGGTTCTTCACGTCCCCCCAGGAGGCATGGGATTGGCTGTATACGGAACCACCGGACTCGGGCCCACAGAAGGGGGAGGAGGCAGAGAGGTCACAGTCTGCGGATTGAGAATACATTCAGGGGAACCCAGGAACGGTGGAGACGGAATGATGAGGCAGCGCACTTTAGTGGCACCAGCTGCGTTGACAGTACGATGGGAGTGAGAGATGATTGTGATGACTGGTGGTAAAAGAGTAGATTGGGAAACCTCTCTCCTTTTTTCTTCCCTGTTTCTCTTTTTTCTTCTTTTCCTCTTCTATCCTTTTCCATTTTTTCCTAGACCAATGTCCGGTAGCTGCGGGGAGGCGGGTCAAGGTGGGAGAAATCAGCTCGTCAGTTGAAGGGAGACTCGGTTGGGGGGAAGTTGAAGGTTCGGGGAGAGAGTTTAGAGCTAAGGGTGGGGGGATGGGAAATGGAGGGTTGGGAAGGGGACAACAGAGTCTGGGAGGGGGATGGGAGTGGGGGAGTTTGGGGTGCAAACACATTGGGCACGGTTGCCTAGTTGGTTAGAGTTTAAAACCATGTTGAAGGGACAGACTGAGATAGTATACACAAAACAGAATGGCGGTGCAGTGGGAGGGGAGACATAAGGAATGGCAGCAGGCATGGGGGGAGTGGTTGAAGATTGGGACTTGGAATGTTCAAGGTCTGGGCAACATAGCGAAATGCCAGCAGGTGGGAAGGTCCTTAAAGCGTCATGGGGTGCACCTGGCTCTGTCTCAAGAAACTCACATGCTACGCAAAGATCTAGATCTACTCAAGAGATGGTGGGGAGGGACGGTGGTGGGTTCATCATTCTCGAAATTTGCAAGTGGGTGTTGATTTGGGTAGTGGCTGGAGTGCTCCTACAGGTGGGGAAGGTGATCACTTAAGAGGGTGGAAGAACGGTGGCACTTCAGGGGGTATTGGAAGGTAGAGACATATGCGTAGTCAACTCCTATAATCCTAATATAGATGATAAGGAATACTTCCCATCAGTGATGCAATTAGTGGGGGGCTACAGGAATGGGTTGTTCATATGGGGGGATTTTAACTGCCTATTAGACCCTAGCTTGGACAGTATGGGAAAATCGGGGTCACTAAAACAGTCAGCGACATCTCAGTGGAAAATAAAGAGGGATTGGGGCTTGGTGGAGCTGTGGAAGGAGTCTCACGGGCAGGAACGCAGCTATTCCTTTTTATACAGGGGCACAGATCTTACTCGCGACTAGACTATTTGTTTGTGGGGACGGAGTGCTCTGGCAGATTCAGTGGGATGGAATACCTCGTGAGGATTCTTTCGGACTACTCGCCCTTGGTGACAGACATGGGAGGGATATGACGGAAACCAATGCTGTACTCCTGGAGGCTCTTGGTCACAGCCTTAGAGGAGAGAGTGTTTAGAGAGACTCTGCAGGAAGAAATAACACGCTTTTTTGAGATAAACGAAGGCTCAGAGGAAAACTGGAGCACACTCTGGGAGGCGTTCAAGGTGATGATTAGGGGAATTTGCATGGCTAATATAGTAGGGGTCAGAAGAACCCTACAGGAGAAATTGCAGAAGCTCGAAGGGGAGATAGCCTCCCTAGAACAAAAAATAGTGGCAGGGCGAGAGGATGGGTCGAACCTAACAGTAGCTTTGGTGTCACCTATCGGGAAGCACAGGACGCACTCTCCAAGTACGAGGGGGGCCGAAGAGACACACGGATTCACAGTGGGGGGACAAGGCAGGGAAACTGTTGGCCTGGCTGATTAGGCAGGAACAACCTTGACATATATAAACCAAATTATGGGAAGGTCGGAGGCGGGGGGGGGGGCGGTTGACCACTACCCAAGCGAGGATCAATGAAACCTTCCAGCAATAATATTAGTCCTTGTTGTACACAAGTGAGGGAACTTATTCGGGGGAGGATGCGCAAGAACTAGATATGGCACAACTCAGGTCCTGGCGAGTGATATATACGTGAGCAGCTAGGTGAACCAATTGGGGAATCATACATTTGGGAGGCCCTACGGGCAATGGGGAAGGGCAAAGCACCGGGAGGCAATGGACTCCCGGTGGAATTCTATTGCTGGTTCGAGGAGTTGCTGATCCCCTGACTTAAGAGAGTCTATGATGAGGCCTTTGAGGTTGGGGAGCCGGAAGCAATAATAAGCGTCCTATTGAAAGACCAGAAAGATCCCCTTGAATGCGCATCTTATCACCCGATTTCATTACTAAATGTCGAATGTGAAAATCCTGGGAAAAATACTGCCCACCAGATTGTCTGGGGTGGTCCCGGGGTTGGTACTCCCAGACCAATGTGGGTTTGTAGGGGGACGAAACACGACGATGAATCTTCACTGTCTGCATCACGTAATGGGCAAGGTTCGGGAATCTAGGGAAGAACTGGCACTACCTTAATTTGATGCCATGAAGGCCTTTGATTCTGTTGAGGGGGAGTGGTTGTTTCGAGTATTGCACGCCTACAGGTTTGGGGATAAGATGTGCCGATGGCTACGACTCCTATATAATAGGTCAATGGTGAGGGTAAAAACAAATGGCTGGGTATCACAACAGTGGACACTAAGCAGAGGGACGCGGCAGGGTTTCCCGGTTTCCCCAATATTGTTTGCAGTGGTACTGGAGCCGCTAGCAAGATATCTCAGGACAGAGATGAGGGATGCAGGTATCCTGGCGGGAGGGAAACAACAAGTGCTCTCCCTTTGCGCAGACGACTTATTGTTGTATGTGAGTAACCTGCTAAATAACCTGCCAATTCTGTTAGAAGTATTGGGCAACTTCCGCAAATTATCTGGTTTTCGTATCAACAGAGAAAAATCGTTGCTGTTCACATTGGGGTGCCTCCGTAATTGAGACCTTGCAACCCTCCCCTACTGGGGGCTCCAATGGGAGGGGGAGTCGTTTTGGTAGCTGGGTATCCAGATCTTTTACGATATGGAGGAGACGTTTACATATAACCCAGTGAGGGCACTCTCAGGGATAGGAGACTTGATCCAATTCTGGATCAAACTACCACTGTTACTGATGGGTAGAGTAGCATTATGCAAAATGGTAATTCTCCCAAGGCTCCTCTATTATTTTACCAACATTTCCTACCTCTTCAAGAAGATCTTCTACAAGATGCTGGCTGTACGGGTGGGAGAGCTCTTATTGAACTCAAGGAGGAGAAGGGTCACATTGGCAACGCTAGGGCGCCAACGTCTGGAAGGGGGCCTCAATCTACTGAATTATGAGTGGTATTTTATGACAGCGCAGTTGCAAGCCATGTTGATTTGGGCAACTTGGGGGGGTTGGTGGGGGATTTGTATCGGGTCTCCTGGGATCGCTGCCGGCCCGTCGAAGTGAAGCGGAACTACTGTGGGGGACCGTCTGGGAGGGGGAAATGCACCACAGTGATATTCAGAGTAGTGCGTGAAGTCTGGAGGATTCTTTTAAGGAGTAAACAAGCGGTGGGGCTCTATTGCGTAAGTCTACCATGGAGCGTGGATCTGGGACTTTGGTTTGTTTGTACACAGAATGGGATTCCGGGTGTTGATAGAGAAGGGATGTGACTCATGGGAGCTCTGTTTGAGGGAGGGAAGGTGATGCCCTTTGAGGGGTGGAGACAGCGATATAGGTTCTCTGAAGGACAGTTTCTTACCTATGGGGCAATAGTAAACCGCTTAGCAAAAATGTGGGCATATATACCGGAGGAACCCACTACGAATGCACTCATACAGGTACTGATGACATAAGAGGGAGGTGGAGCCAAGGTATCTGAAATGTATCAAGAGTTGCAGGGGCTGTTCCCCTTGGAAGAGCTAGCGGTCAAGGATGAGTGGGAGAAAGATATGGGGGAACAGATCTCAGAGACAGATTGGGGGCAATGTGAGAACAGATCTGTAAGGCTTAGAGAAATGCCAGATTACAATTGATACAATTTAATGTCTTAAATAGGCTATATGTGACTCCTGTATGGCTACACACGATGAATAACTCCTTAAGTATGGACTGTCTGAGATGTGGAATGGGGCCGGACGGTTCTCCAGGTTTTTCACAAGCTTTATTTCTGATGTTTCTACCGGTTTGCATGGTTGATAAACTCCTGCAAGGTCTATGGATTACTTTACAACTAACAAGGTAAGTATCTTCATAAACATTATCCAGAAGGGTCAACTAAAGAATGTGCCTCCAATGGATCAACTCCTCTAACAGAGGCTGTTCAAATGATAATATTGCAAATACCTAATCTTATGAGTCCTTGTCCCTCCAGTGACACCCTTAGCTACAACTTAATTCCAAATGTGTCGTCAACAGAAATGGTTTCCAACCTAGACTTCACAAGGCCTTAGCCACCTGGCTCCCCTAATCTTAAGCACAACTGTTCCAAAGTCTGGCCAACAAAAGTTCACAAATCCTTATCTGAATTGCCCATCCCTAGTATTAGTCAAAAAACAGACATCTTTGCTTGGGAGTGCTCTTATGGGTTTTTACTCAGTATTGGCTCGGTATTAGACATTCTGCTTTCTGTCCCTCTCATACACCACTGCCAGCTCTGTGGGTACAATGCTTTTGTCAGTTTGTTGGATTCTCCAGTTCCAATTTTGAATTCACAGGTTCTTCTGGACCAGCACCAACTAATAAATCACTTATCGGGTTTCGTTAGACCATTACCAACCAGTTGCTCCTCAGATTTCTATGAATCAACGCCAACCAGTCACGTCTCAGGTTTATTTAGACCAGCATCAACTGGTCACTTCACAGATTTCTTTAGACCAGCGCCAACTGGCCATTGTTCAGTTTTCTTTAGGCCGGCACCAGCACCATCAGTCACTTCATAGCTTTCTTTAGGCCAGCACCAACTGGTCACGTCACAGATTTCTTTAGACCAGCACCAACTTGCCACTGTTCAGTTTTCTTTAGACCAACACCAATCAGTCACTTCATAGGTTTCTTTAGATCACCACCAACTGTTCACTTTTCAAGTTTCTTTAAACAAACACAAACCTGTGACTTCTCTATGGGTATTCCTCCATCCCTCATTTGGGGTCCTCATCAGGCATCCGATATTGCTATATCCTCCTGCCAGGGGTAGTCTCTGTAAAGATCCTATGAATTCCACCTTGGCCCCCCGGTAGCACTAAGTCTGGTGGTGAGACCGTTGTCTCTCGGTTTCAGTGTAAGGACCAAGGTGCCTTCTGACCAGGTACTTTATCCCAGTGTATCAAGGATTTAATTTGTAGTTAATCTTCTGTTTCCTGGTACCCCCCTTCACTGTGACTGATGGAAGGTTTTCTAACCTCTTTTATAGTTTGTAGACTGGGTTGCCCTTTTTTAGCCAGCCAAGGATTAGTTAATTAAATACGTTTCTTCGGATTGGCAACATGTCTGATTTTTTATGATTTTCGTCTCTGTTGCTTTATGTTATGCACAATAGGTCAGTTACACACCCATACAACACCTTGCATAACACTCCGATACAAAGTACTGTCAGGCTCCCCGGTTCACAGCCCAACCCTCCTCATGTCCCATCACCTAGGGTGCAGGGGAGTCGCCATCACCGATGGTTGCGGATCACACGCAGAGGACGGTGTGGTTTGTTTCCTCGTCTCCAATGGCAACTGCCATGGAGATTGTGATCGGGTTGGAACAGCCGATCGCGATTGCTTCCTGGTTTCACATCAACTTCCCGATCACGTGCACGGAGCCCCACTCACGTGATCGGGAGGCGGCTCGCATAAAAGCCGGGAGCTTTGAATCACTCGCCGCTTCACAGCTGTTCTCTAACACTGTTCGGCGTTCTTGACTCTTGTTTTTGACCTCATCGGATTTCGACCTCAGGCTTACTCTCATGGATTTGATTAACTCTTGCTCCTTGGATACGGTTGCCGATACTCTGCACGGATACTGGTACTTTGGACCTTTGGTTTGCGCATAACGGACTGCTTTGGATTTTCCCTATCTGTTCACTCGCTACAACCTGGATTTTGACCCTTGGATTGTTTACGACCTTCCTTCTGTTCATTCTTGGAAATCATTACGGGTTACTGGTGGTCAGTTCGTACCTACCTCCAGGTACTTGACTGTTTGAATCATCGGCGCTCCCTTGCACCAATTCCTCAGGCTCCCTTCCACTGAACATAGGTAAGAAAGTATCCTTTATTCACTCTTAACTAAAGCACTGTCTTTGCCTGTATTAACCCCGACTTCCTTCCAACAGCCTCTGGAGTCCTCGGCGCCACCTGATTCTACAACCAACAACCACCTGTGGCCTCAAAGCTCGCACAGGGAGTGTTTATCTTTCTCTCCCTGTGGGTGATTTGTGGACAGAGGCTCAATACTCTTCACTACGTGGCAAGTCTCGACAGACTGTGAAGCCTTTGCGCTGTGTCGAGTATGGAGCCTGTAGCCGAGGACCCCGTGGCTGCATTGGTACAGGCACTCACAGTTTTGAGGGCAGACATGACAGCCGCCAACGCGGCTATACATCAGAGGTTAGATTTAATCCAATGTGTACAACACCCGTTACCCGCTGATGTAGAGTTCGGGGAAGCCGCTGCCCAACCCCCAGTTTTCCAGCCTATTGCTCCCCCTGTAGCGCCACAAATTCCTGTACTCATGCCTACGCCTTTTCCCTTGGCCGCTCCAGAAAGATTCCACGGAGACCCCAGAAAGTTTCGCACTTTTGTGAATCAATGCAAGCTACATTTTCTTTGTAGACCTCAGGCCTTTCCCGACTCCACCACAAAGGCGGCTTTCACCTTGTCCCATCTGGCCGGCACTGCGGCAGCATGGGCCAATCCCCTACTGGAAAACAACAGCCCTGTCCTATATGATTTGATATGATATGATGTCACAGAAATGACTCATGTATTCGACACACGTCATAAAGCCCAATCCCGGGATCTTGAATTGCTAGATCTAACTCAAGGAAAGGGGTCACTCATAGAGTACATTGCCCGATTTAACCAACTGGCTGCTGAAACATCTTGGCCTGAACCCAAAAGGGCAGTTGTGTTTTACAGAGGGCTCAATAGTACCATGAAGGATGCTATGTCCGTCGTTCCTTCTTTGCCCACATCTCATACTGACTTAGTGGATCTCGCCCTACAGATCGATGCAAGGCGTTCCGAACGCAAGTTCGAGACAGGGTTCCCTACTCCTAGTTTATCCTCCCCCTCCTCTGATACCGGTGGTGAACCTATGCAAATAGGCGGTATTCGTAGCCCGATCACACAACTAGAGAGGGACCGCAGAAGAACCGACCATGCCTGCTTCTACTGTGGCCTGAGTGGGCATTTTGTAAAGTCCTGTCCCAGACGCCCCAAGTTAAAAATTCTGGTTTTTCGGAATGCTCGACCCTAGATCCGGGGGCCGGATCGAGCAATCCTTCAACTCCCTCGGACAAGTTCCCCACATTTGGCAGGATCAGGCCGGTGATGGTAAAGGCTACGTTAAAACCCACACCCGACATCGTTCATGCTGTTTCGATCTATATCGATTCTGGTGCCACTGGCAATTATGTCGATATAAACCTGGCCGGGTCATTGAATCTGCCCCTGATTACCAAACAGCATCCGGAACCAGTACAGGCGGTGGATGGCACAGCACTGATTTCTGGCCCAATTCGACAACAAACTGCCCCGATCACCCTAACTATACAGAAAACACATCAGGAAGTCTTATCCTTTGATTTAATTACGATGCCCCAATTCGGGATTATACTAGGGCTCCCATGGTTACATCAACACAACCCTTTGATTGACTGGAAGTCTGGGCAGGTTCACTTTGAATCGGAAATCTGCCAGAATGTTTGCCTCACCGCACCTGACGACACCGAATCTCCTTCACGTGCCTTGGGGGCCGACGCACAACTTACCCTACACGAGGAAGCGTCCACGTCCTTGGAGTCTCACATGGTGGGGGTGGTGGCGACAAATATCCCTATGGAATATAAGGACTTTCATGAGGTCTTTGACAAGGGTTCTTCGGAGGTACTACCACCACATTGTTCTTACGATTGCCCTATTAACTTCATCCCTGATTCCAGCATTCCTTCAGGTCGTATTTACTCCCTGTCCCCCTCAGAGGAACAGGCATTGAAAGAATACATTCAAGCGGCTCTGAAGGTTGGCCATATACGTCCTTCCACCTCTCCGGCAGCTAGCCCTATTTTTTTTGTCCCCAAAAAGGAGGGCGATTTACGTCCTTGTGTGGACTACCGACGCTTGAATGCTATCACCATAAAGAACCGGTATCCGATTCCCCTGATTACACCATTGTTGGACAGGTTGAGTCACGCCAACATCTTCACGAAACTCGATCTCCACTGAGCCTATAATTTAATCCGAATTCGCCCCGGAGACGAGTGGAAAACGGCTTTTTGCACTCGTTACGGACAGTTTGAGTACGTAGTCATGCCCTTCGGGCTTTGTAACGCCCCTGCTACGTTTCAGCGTTTCATGAATGAGATTTTTCATGATTTGTTAGACATCTGTGTAGCGGTATATCTCGATGACATCCTAATATTTTCACAGGACCTGAAGGAACATGTACTACATGTCCGCGAGGTATTGTCTCGACTTCGCCGTTTTTCACTCTATGCTAAGCCAGAAAAATGTCAGTTCCATACTGGAAGTGTGGAATTCTTGGGATTCCACATTACCCCTGGGGGTTTAGCAATGAACCAATCCAAGGTTCGTGCAGTTTTGGACTGGCCAAAGCCCTGTGATATTAAGGCATTACAATCATTCCTTGGGTTTTCAAATTTTTACAGGCGCTTTATCCAGGATTTCTCATCTCTTGTAACACCTCTTACTGCCTTGACCAGCCCCAAGTTACCTTTTATCTGGTTGGAACAACACCAAAAGGCTTTTGATGCGCTAAAAGCTGCATTTACTACCGCTCCTGTACTGAAGCATCCCGACCCGTAACTCCCCTTCATTGTAGAGGCGGATGCATCCTCCTTTGCTCTTGGAGCGGTATTATCCCAACATTGTCCTTGTTCAGGTCGGCTACACCCGGTGGCGTTTCATTCTCGAAAGTTTACTCCTACAGAAACGCACTATTCGGTCACGGAGAAGGAATTGTTGGCCATCAAGGACGCCTTTCAGGTCTGGCGGCATCACCTGTTGGGAGCAAAACATGCAGCCACAGTATACACAGACCATCGTAACATCCAAGATTTAGCCTCACTCAAGTGCATCAATAGTCGGCAGGTGCGGTGGCATTTATTCTTTGCAGCCTTTGACTTCCAGATAAAACACCGGTCAGGTCTGTCCCACGGGAAGGCGGACGCTTTATCTCGTTCTCCTGGTGGGGTATCCTTGCCTGTTTTCCCTGAAAAACTACTAGATCAGCATGTCATTTGCCTCTGTACTCCTCCTTTACCGCTTCTAGAGTCCATTCGCGCATGGGTTTCGTTACATCCCGAACAGACCTCTGAGTGGGATCCGGTGTTACATGATGGGCTGCCATTCATACAGAACAAATTATGGTTACCAACAGCCGACACTCGTAATCTTGCACTGGAATGGTCCCACGATAGTGCCATTAATGGTCATCCTGGACAGAAGCGCACGCTGGACCTCCTCAGGCGATGGTGTTGGTGGCCCTCCATGAAACGCGATGTTGAAGGGTATGTCAACACGTGCGCCGTGTGTGCCCAATGCAAACATCGCCGGGGACGTCAGGTGGGGCTCTTACTTCCCTTACCTATACCTCCTAGGCCCTGGCACACAGTGTCGATGGATTTTGTGACAGATCTACCTCGAACCAAGGGCTTCGACACCATTTGGGTGGTGGTCGATTCTTTCTCTAAAATGGCCCGTTTTGTTCCCTGTTCTGGCATCCCATCAGCACCGGCTCTGGTCGACTATTTTCTTTAGATCAATCTTCTGTCTTTTCGAGTTACCCACTATCATAATCTCGGACAGGGGACCCCAGTTCACTTCTCGGTTCTGGCGGGCGCTCACAGGCCTCTTGGGCATTGATTCCCGTTTTTCCTCCGCATATCACCCGGAGACAGACGGCCAGACGGAGAGGGTGAACCAGGCCACGGAGCAATATTTACGTTGCCTCATTCTACAGCACCAACAGTCCTGGCTGAGTGTGCTGCATCTCGCTGAATTCTCGTATAATAATGCTCTGCATTCTTCTACTGGCTTTTCTCCTTTTTTTGTCTTGTATGGCCAACACCCCCGCACCTTACCTGTTCCAGACCTTACACATTCCGCTAACCCTGCGGCTGTTTCCTGTGCACGTGACCTATCGGCCGTTCATGCCCGGACTCTCGCTCACCTTCGTGAGTCCCAAGTCTCTGCTAAATCTGCGGCTGACCGGCGGTGGGCCGTAGCACCTTCCTATGTTGTGGGGGACATGGTGTGGCTTTCCTCTCGTCACCTCCGGCTGCCCGGTTGTCGCAAATTGCTACCCCGTTTTGTGGGTCCATACAGGATATCTGCTGTGATCAACCCTGTGGCTTATCGCCTTTCAGTTCCCGCCTCCTGGCGCCTTCACCCTGTATTCCATACATCTTTGCTAAAGCCTTGTCCTGCCCCTACTCGCCTTAGGTCTACGCCTAGCCCTGTGTCTGTGGGTAGCTCTGTGGAATATGAAGTGTCGGGTATACTGGGTTCTCGTATGGTTCGTGGTTGTCTCCAGTATCTGGTGGACTGGGCGGGTTATGGTCCGGAGGAGCGGTGTTGGGTCCCCGCGTGTGACGTCCATGCTCCGAGGCTTGTCTCCCGTTTTCATTTGGACCATCCCACCTGCCCACGTGGTCGTGGGCCATTGAGGGGGGGCTCTGTTATGCACAATAGGTCAGTTACACACCCATACAACACCTTGCATAACACTCCGATACAAAGTACTGTCAGGCTCCCCGGTTCACAGCCCAACCCTCCTCATGTCCCATCACCTAGGGTGCAGGGAAGTCGCCATCACCGATGGTTGCGGATCACACACAGAGGACGGTGTGGTTTGTTTCCTCGTCTCCAATGGCAACTGCCATGGAGATTGCGATCGGGCTGGAACAGCCGATCGCGATTGCTTCCTGGTTTCACATCAACTTCCCGATCACGTGCACGGAACCCCACTCACGTGATCGGGAGGCGGCTCGCATAAAAGCCGGGAGCTTTGAATCACTCGCCGCTTCACAGCTGTTCTTTAACACTGTTCGGCGTTCTTGACTCTTGTTTTTGACCTCATCGGATTTCGACCTCAGGTTTACTCACATGGATTTGATTAACTCTTGCTCCTTGGATACGGTTGCCGATACTCTGCACGGATACTGGTACTTTGGACCTTTGGTTTGCGCATAACGGACTGCTTTGGATTTTCCCTATCTGTTCACTTGCCACAACCTGGATTTTGACCCTTGGATTGTTTACGACCTTCCTTCTGTTCATTCTTGGAAATCATTACGGGTTACTGGTGGTCAGTTCGTACCTACCTCCAGGTACTTGACTGTTTGAATCATCGGCGCTCCCTTGCACCAATTCCTCAGGCTCCCTTCCACTGAACATAGGTAAGAAAGTATCCTTTATTCACTCTTAACTAAAGCACTGTCTTTGCCTGTATTAACCCCGACTTCCTTCCAACAGCCTCTGGAGTCCTCAGCGCCACCTGATTCTACAACCAACAACCACCTGTGGCCTCAAAGCTCGCACAGGGAGTGTTTATCTTTCTCTCCCTGTGGGTGATTTGTGGACAGAGGCTCAATACTCTTCACTACGTGGCAAGTCTCGACACTTTAGGTAATACGCTTCTTCGGGCTGGCAAAATGTCAGATTTTGAAAGTTGGAAGGGTGGTTGTCTGGAGACTCTGATTGGGTTGTTTGTGAGTGTGGGTCCAGTCTCTCAGGGGAATGTCTCTCAGGAGGAAATAAGAGCGGACTGGTGGTTCGGCGCCATCATCTTGAATTTGTGTTTTGGGTTGTGTGGGGTACTCTGCTGTTCCCTGCTGTTCTTCAGTTGTGGACACTAGTTATTTGCAGTGACAACCATCTGAACACATGATGCTAAGTACTTATGGTGTTTTCTTCAAGGAGGGTGCCAAGTCCCTATTGTCATGTTTTAGGCTCTGAATTCTGTGTTTCCTACTAAACAAGCAGTAATGGGGAAGTTACCTAGAATCTAGGGGGTAAAGCTTTCGGATCAGTGCTTCAAAGGTGTGATGGCTTGCTGATGACTTGCTGATTGTTGGGTGGCTATGCTCTGCGGTGGCAGATGTCTATTGTCTTCTCGTAGGAAAATGGTCATAACCAAATTGCTCCTGGATGTAGATGCAGCTGCTGACGGGTACGTCTCTGATGGATTGCTTCACCAGCACATCCAATAAACTCATTGGAGCTATTGTTGACAATGCTTCTGAGGTGGTTGGCGAGGATTCTACTCCTGCAGAAATCTTTAACAAAGTGGTTGTAGAAAAGGCGGTTATCAATGGTGCCGTAGACTGGTTTGATCCCAATGTGCCTTTGGGGATTGATGAAAGGCTTGTGGTTGAGGCAGTCATCATTGAGGCAGTTGTGGAAGATGCAATCGTCGATGGTATTGTGGACAGTTTCTCATTTGGGTGTTTTCAATTGCTTCTTACTAGATGAGGTCCTCCTTGACGGTGCCCTACAGCCTGACTCGTTAACGTTGCGCCTGCCATGGACATTCTACTTGACAAATGTTTCATCAATGTCTTTACTGATTTGATCTGTGGATTTGTCCTACATGGAGTGCTTCTCAGTTCCTGGGTAGAAATCTCACTCCTCACCTTTTCATTCCTGGAAGGCTCCTCATGTTATCTTGCCCTTTTTATAGAAGTGGCCTTTTCCATAGGCCTGCTAAGGTGAGCTGAGGCAGAGCCTCTGATTGAGGCCCAATATGAAGTGTTGGTTAACTCATCCAACCAGGCAACCAGTCTCCTATGATGATCTCTTAAGTAATTTCTAGAGAAAGACTAGGTATGTGAGCAGTAGCCCATATCATGGTCAGGGTACAAGCGGTACAAGCACTCCTCCTTTTTGTCCTCCACACAAATGTTCTTTAGATTTTGTGTGTAGCAATTCTCAGAGTCTCTTTTCAGTATTCACCGCAGCCATGGTGGGTGTAGGAGACACTGCAGAGATTTCAACCCTGAGGGGTGATATATTGTATAATGTACCCCTCTTGGGAGCTCTCTTGAGTGTTAAACGTTCCCAATCCCTTCAAATATGAAATATGAAAGAACCTACCTCAGTCATCAAAATGGGATAGGACCGGATATTCTAAACGAGAAAACCTAGAAAGAAGTAAAAACTCTGAATATTAGCTAGAAGGCATATGGCCCAAACTTGGTCTGGTAGAACACTAAAGCAAGTGCAGTTTATTGTTAGGTACAATGAAACTGCTTTATTTTGATAGGATTCCCAGCCGTACGACAGGGAATATTCAACAGCATGTGAATCTATGAAAGATGCCAAAGTTGGAGACCCGTAGTTAGAGATAAGTAACATTTTCCTTTTGTGGATCAAGCCATAATGCTAGAGGTCTCTGTAGTGGGGTGGCTCATGTTCTTTGACATGGGTGAGGCACACAGAAAAGGCATTAGACATATGTATAGACTGATAAATAGATCAACAGTAGAGCGTGAAATATACAAATTATAAAGCTATAATAATTGAAAGCGAGGGATTGCAAACCCGCTGTAAACAGGGGAGTTGCAAAACCTTCTAGCGTTAAGTAATGACAGGAATTGTTACAGTGAAGTAAAGGGAAAGAGAGAGCTTAGTGGTAGCTGGTCACTTACTTTTAAAGTGCATCCATACCGGTGGACTCTGTTGTGTGAGGAAGATGTGGGCTTCACAACCGGTAGCTAATGAGGAAACCTGACTGAGATACATGATTAGTCCCACAGAAGAGGGTGTGAAGGCTTTTTCATGGTATGCTGTAGGTTAACGCAAACGTTCGTCCTACAGGTAACCCAAGCTTCAAGAATTTTGTTGCATCAGAAACCCTGGCTATCCTGACAGGACCCAGCCGAAGGGTGCCCTTGCAATGGTTTCACTGGGGTTGTTTGTACAGGGTATGCTTGTGAATTGGGAGAGGTTTAGTTTCGAGTTAGTATTACTGTGTTGGTTTTGGATTTGAGATTTGTGAGTACAATAATAGGTTAAATTGTATTGCTTTGTACTTCATTGGTGAAGAGTGAAATGGCTGAGGTGTTTGTGTTGTCTGTAGAAAAAGAAAACATCAATACAGAATGTAGTCAAATACGTCAGTGAGAATTTTAATAATTAGGTTTTGAAATACCAGGGCACAGGGGCTAATAACCAAGATGGTTACTGATGAGTCAGCAGGAGATATTCCCCAGAGCTGGGAGTCTTCAATCAGCATGACCTTGTCTGATAACGTTTTGTAGGCTAAATTGAGGTTGAATAATGAATAAGTAATGTGTTGTGAGTTTACTGAGATGTAGAAAAGGAGCAATTATTTGACTTTGTGTGGGTTACTTCAAACCTATATGCTTATCCACCCTAAATATGGCACACCTTTGTTGGGAATTTGAGGTTGAGGTGAGAATTGCATATCAGTGTCATGCTTCTCTCTAGCAGATTTTTCCTTTATTAGTTTTGGCTTTTAGAAGGAGCTTAAGTGCAACCTATGAGACAAAACTATTTCATTGGACTTCAATTATGAGGGAGATGGCAGGTACGGATGGACATACATGTTGTGGTTGTTGCAAAGATATTTACCCATTGACTGCCCATGGCCATGCTTATCCCTTAAGCCATTCACACCCACTATCTGTCAAAAACACACCTTTCTGGGATTTCTTTTAGCAAGCTCTATCACGCAATAACATCTAACTCTGCCCTTCTAGTGTCATGGGTTAATTGCTACTGTACATGTGTTAATGGTGTAATGATAATGTCTTTAACAAGTGTGCCCTCGGTTCCTTGCACTGATGTCCTGTTAATAACTAGCATTGGCAAACCCAACAGCTTTTACTTGTCAATAGGTAACAGAGAGGCGTTTGCCAGGCACTGTTGTAATATACCCAGGTAATCACACCATTTTCCAGCTGTTACCAATTTTTTGGCTAGGAAATACCATTCTAGCAGTGCTTTACTATTGACTATCCTATGCCTTCCCAAAAAACCTGAAACTGTTGGCTTTGCCAGTGCTTGTTTACAATCGTCGTTTAAGTGTTAAGTGGTAATAACCAGTTCATGAGGATAGGGTTATTGTCAGCTGACAACCTTCTGTTACATAGAATCTTCCAAGGTGATTTTCCATGATCAGATCGTGGGTTTTGTGTTGGTATGATACAGCAACCGCTTGCTCACTATTACACAGTGTAAGGAATTTTGCTGTGCTGATTTTTTTAGAGTATATGTTTTCTTTTTGTAGCATTTGGACAAAAGAACATTTTTGCAATTTTTGAGATTGAGTTGGCTGGTCTTCTGAGACTGGGGCACGGTTATTGTGGGAGAGAGTGGGTCATCTCTATGTGGGAGGGGCACCTGAGGACCTGCCTAGGGTGAAAAGAGACTAGGGTAGGTGAAATTGTGCACAGATTGGCTGGTGATATGTCATAGGGCAATTGGACATCTTTTGGGCCCTATTGATACTAAAACACTCTGATGAATAGTTAAGGGTTGTGTTTTCAAAGGACTTCTGCTTAAGAGTCAGAAAACAAGAGGTTATACTGTACATTTCGTGTTGATTATTCTGGAAGAAAGGGCATGTGCAAGCAGTGGCCCATTTGCTTGCCACCCTTGAGACAACCACAGTCTACAGCGGAACCACCACCTCAGGTGAGTGAAGAATGGGTGGGGACAAGCTTGCTGCAACTGACGCGACAACAGAACAAAAAAAAACCACTATTTGCCACCATTCACTTATATTGTATAGCTCTTAGTACTGGTTGCTTCTTCAAATAATTCAGAATCACTGAAGATGTAATATTGTGCAAATCTATGAACATTATGTAGGCATACAGACACATTTGCTTATTTTCTTCTCAGAGGTTCTGAAAGTGTCTTAAAGGCGCTATACAAATGACAAAATGAATGAATGAATTAAATAAAAATTAGGAGAAACAGATACAATTCTGAGTTGCCTCCTATGCCTACCAGTGTGTACTGTGATGAGTATCGCTAGAACATAGATAAGCAGAATGTTGTTCGTCACTGATGGCTCAAGAATCATTTAAAATCTCAGAGGCTGTTCAAGGGTTGTTATTTAAATATCAATGGGCCTTATGCCGGCCTTCTTTCTCTCATCTCAATGTACCTCCTCTGTAGCCCACACATCCCTAACCCTCAGGTTACTATCTAGCAACTTTTTACCCTCAGTAACTCCTTAAGAGACTTCCTAACTTTTCCTACCTTAGCCAGATGTTAATGACGTAGAGGGATGCAGGATTTGTGCCTTGTTGACACCATGCTTGACTGGATCTTTTCCTCTGGTGCTCACTTTCCCCTCCACCTTTTTCTGCCTTTCTACTACACTCCTACTGACTCAATTCTATTCCTCTTATATCCCTCAAATATTGCTCGTACCTTCTAGGCCTCACCTCCACCCTTTGACGTTACCCCTTTTTCCTTCTTACTACTAATCCCTCCTCCACACTACTATGGCTGCCTGCTTACTACTACTCTGTCCATACTACTCCTTGCTCCACACTACTACTCTCTCCTCCACACTACTCTGCCCTCCTCCACTCTATTACTGCTCATCCATCTACACTACTACTACCACTCCACTACAACTCCGTCCTCTACATTACTACTACCACTCCACCCACCTCTACCTCAGACACCTTTTTTCAATCACACATTCACCTCACATTCACTCCCTACTCTCCTTTTCCTAACAACACTTGACACACATTCACGCATACTCACAACTCAGGACCTCCTTCAATCAGGAGTCAATACCTCACCTTCTCCACTAATCGCCTCCCGACATGACTGCTCCTTCCGCCTTCCTGCTGGTCTCTTGGTCTTCTACCACCTTTTCGTCTGACCTCACCCAAATAACCTATTTTCCTTTTATACCCCTCCCCCTGTTTGGATTGTTTCTCTGTCCCTGGCCAGACTTGCCCTACCTTCCCCACCTGGAATATTGTGATGAAAGGCAAAGTTATAAGTAGCAGCTAAGCCCCACCCACTTCTTGCAGAACAGCAATAGTGGTCCGGGAAGTTGACTGTCCTTGTCCATGTTAGATGGCTAGGTTCCTGGCGCTCCTATGGTAGTCTCGTGAATTGGGAGGGTCTGAATCCCTTGAGTAAATCCCTGGTGTCTACGGCGCTCAGTGGCACCTTTGTGTGCTTGCCATGGCTTCTAGTTCCACAACGCTTAGATGGTGTTGCTGCGCTCCTCTCTCTCTACTGGTCTTTCTCTTTGAACAGGGAATGGAGGAAGCCTGGGGTGCTGTCTGCTGGTGGTCTGTTTACAGGTATTCTGCGGATGGCATTTAGCGCTTGACAAAAACTCTCACTTAGATGTTTCTTGTTGTTTCCTTTCTCTGATGGATGATCACTGAAAAAAATACAGAAATACTGGCAATCATCTTGTTGAGGAGGCATGGCAATGAGACAAGGGTGAACGTCTCAAAAACAGACTGGCACACGGGGAGCAGGAATTGGGGCCCTCGCAACTGCAACCGGCCACCTCAAGGTTAGGACTGGCTCTGGATTTCTCCCTGGTAGGCCTTCCACTCATGGCTGAGAGGAGTTCCCATCCCCTCTTGACAAGGCCAGGGTTCTGGACTTCTCACAGGGTGGACATAGACTTCCAGGGAGTTGTTTTGGGGAAAGACATATCTGAGATGGCAATATCACAGGAAAATACTATACACAGATTAAACATGTGTGAAGCACTACCATTTTGCTGTCCTGTACTCATTGGATCTGATTGTCCATGGATCTATACATTATTAGTGTAACATAGAAAGCTGTTCCTGTTGTTTTAAGTGAAAACATGATTTCATGCTCATAGAAGTGGAAGAGATAATGATCTAATGGAGGAATATTTTGAGAATCGTATTGAAAAATCAGAAAGTTTGAGGCATGGACCTCCACTTTGGAGCTGAAAGTCAATGAGGTGGACAGCCTTGTTAGTGTTGCAGGTGAATCCCATTATCTAAGAACACAGTGACAAAGCAAATAGGTCTGCCATTTCTAAGTCAATGTGTTATGTAATGTATAGAGTGTTGCATATTTGTATTGGCTTTTGTGTGTCTGATTTTTATGTGTGTGTTTTGTTAGTGGATATATGCCGTATGATTGGAGTGTTACTTGGTGAGGTATATCAGTGTTGCAGTGTAGGAATGGCACCATATGCCCAGGTAGCCCCATCATAGGTACTTGTATTCTGTTTGTATTCCATATATTGACATAGCATGCGCATGTACTCTAGGTTCTTAAAAATACACCATTTATTGCCACCATATGTCTTGCCACATGCCAAGAGGTTCTATTAACCATTAGTGGTCAGATTATCAAAGCTTTGTACTGGTGCAATAAAGTTGAGCAAATTAATTTAGCACCACTTATTTTGCTTAGATAACTAAGAATGGAGCAAACAGAGTTAGCCCCAATTTGTATTATCTAAAGTTTTTTTCAGAAGGGCAAAAGGGAAACAAACTGTTTTTATTTGCTATGTTTGATGAGTAACATGAAACAAAATGCAGCAAACAGATTTCTTTTAATGTTGGGCAGCAAATATAGTACAAAAAAACTAATATTTATTTTTGCTCCAGTGCAAATGTTTTTAGATAATACATATTGCGACAAAACCTGTTAGCTCCATTCTATATTATCAAAGCATTTGCTTACTTTTTTGAACTCATGCAAATGTCTGATAATCTGGCCTCAGATGTCTCGGCATTGCATCATATGCCTGTTACATCCGTCTGACGTCCCGCATGCGTGGTGACGTGAGGCTCAATAAAGATCCCGCTCGGTCGGAAACCGGCAGTTCGGGAGTGGAAAGGCAACTGGTGTGATGTCTTTCCCTGGCACCACGCTGCACACCACGTGCCCTAGAAGGACCACCCCCCCCCCCAGATCCCGATTATACTCCCTGCCGGGGGCACCAGCCAGGGATACTACACTGGCGACGAGGAAACGAAAAGACACCATGTGCACAGCAGGCAATGCAGTATCTCCCGCTGTAGAAGCATCACGTAGTGAACATTTGGATGCACATGCACTCATGCTAAGACGTGTAACTGGAAACAACAGTTACTTTACCTTGCCCCCAATCTGGGACCTAGGGGATCATCAGGAGGCCCAACTCCTCAACAGGCGCTAAACACCTCACCACAGCAGACACCAGGTGAGGAGGGGTGGCCCCAAAAAAAAAAGGAAAGGAAATAAACCACACACACTGGTACAATCACAACGAGTCAACATGGCCACTGGGCTATTGACACCGAGACTGGGCACACCAGTCAGACTGGCAGCATCACTGACGCCACCAGCCTCACATCGAAACCACTGTGCGCCACAGCAGCATTAGGCCCATTCGACCCCATACACAGATCCGTCTTCAGTGGGGCCCCGCTGGATGATCTGGATTCAAACATTTTAAATGGCAGTGGATTGTAAAGATGTGATAACACCAAGAAAACTGAGATCACACCTTCTGCTTAACATTGTTGATGATGTGTTGCACATCTTCAACTCTTGGGCTGTGGGGGATGGCGCGGGCGTATATCAATTGGCACTCTTCATGCCACAACTAAACCCAGATTACGAAACGTTCAACTTCTGTACCACAGTGCAAACTGAAGAGAAGACACTCAATGCCTACCACACAAGACTCGGCGACTGGCATTGTCCTGTGAATTCGATGACATCGAAAAAGAAATAAGGTGCCAAATAATTAATGGAATGGCTTTAGAAAAACTGCAAAGGATAGAGTTAAGTGAAAAGGGCATCACCCTGGCGAGAATACTAGAATACGGACGCCAGAGGGAGCTGTCCCACTCAAGCGCAGCACAAATGGGCACCACTTTGCAAAAGCTACAACTGGCCCCAACAACGGCAACAATAGCACAGGTCACAAACTGCCAAACGCAGAGCGATGAAAATAGTGAGACACACACCATATCACAGTGGCAACCAAGAGTCCCGGGGCCGACTGAGTGCGGATGGTGTGGAGGAGCATGACACGGAAAAAGGAATTGCCCGGCACAAGGGACTGCGTGCACAGCATGCAGCAGAAGAGATCATTATGCACGTGTGTGTCGCTTAACATGCTCTCCCCAACGCACACATTCGCAGAAACCCATCCCCAAGAAAAAGAAGCATGCAGACACACGTTTGGTGGAAACAGGGGACAACTCCTCAACAGACAAGCCTTGGGACGAGTGTGAAGAAGCAGCGACAGTAGTTGGAGTGGGACAGACAAGACGAAGAGGCAAGATCCACCTTCTCTAAGCGTTGGAACAAGGGGGGAACATATCGAGTAAAAAAAAAGAGAAGGCCCAAATGCATCATCAACATACAAAACCAGGAAACAATGATGACGATCGACACAGGAGCGTCAGTGAACGTAATGCCGACCCATATATTCCGACGGCCACATCCCCAGCCAGAAATCAAACACACAGGGCCTCATCAAGAGTTGGGCGGTATCCCGAATGGGATACCGTCCAACTGTATTTGCGTAACTGCCCACCTGTCCGGCGTGTAGAGGAGGTGCTAGGCCCTCCCTCAAACTGAATGCAGATATCTTGTCAGGCTGATCAATAGTTCCAGTATTGCAAAAATCAGAATTGTAGCGCTTTTTAGGCTAAAAAGCTAATTTTAGGGCGACATCTATTTTTTTGCATCAGAATGCTTCACATAGTTGAGGGTATCCCAGGTATGACACATACAGCATGAATATCAAAAATCTAGTCTGAAAACTGAATAGGAAAAAGTTATGCATAAAAGTAGAAATAATAAACTCATCATTTGGTAGCTGCACAGAGTATTCAGGCCCAGGCTCAAGTATTTTCTAAAATGGATGCCAGAAAACAAGATGGTGGAAAAACCCATAGTCATGCAAGGATAATTAAATAATTCTCTAACAACAGTTCATGAATAGTTCACTGCAGCTGGTGCATATATTTAGAATTTCTTGGCAGCAATTCTGACATTGATGGGTCAGGGGAGGCCAGTTAGCGGTCTGGGAAAGTAGTGATTGGAGCAAACAGCTACTTGGTTTGCAACAAATAAGATGAAAACACGGTATAGCCTGCCAAAAATACTCCAGTGATCTGATAAAGATGGCTCCTTTCAAAACATCAAAAGATTTATAATGAAGGTCTGTAGGATTTTGCACAAATTTAATTGGCCTATATGCCAGTCATGCCAAGTTTTGTCATGTGGACCTGGTGAGTGGCAGTTATATCAGCCAATCAAAGGTAATTGAGGGGTTGCTTGTGGATGTAAAAGCCAATCAAAATGTATTGTGTAAGGAAATGTAAAGTTGCATCAGCCAGATACAAGTATAAAAAGGAGCTGATTCAAGAGCTCAATGCTGCCATTTCTGATGTCTCAATAAAGATGACTTTTGAAACCAGCCCGGGTGCCCGCTCTGCCTCTTTGCCTTGTTTCCATTCTCTGCTGCTTGATCCACAGGTGTCATGCCTCGGGAGGGCATTGGGCCCTCCTCTTCAGGCGGTATTACCGCCGGATCACAGGTTGAGCCGTAAACATAGTTCCCCATTGGGTCCATTCGACCCAGTGGGGAATTTTCGGTGCAATTACTGCTGGCGGTATTACCGCGCAGTAATTGCACTGAAAATCAGCATTCTTCCGGTGAATTTTCTCCCAGCTTAGAGCTGGGGGTAAATGCTGCCAGATTTGTGATTGGGCTGACCCTTAAATGCAGTGAGAATAGCGTTACTGCCGCATTTAAGGGCTACCGCCCAACTGGTGATGAGGCCCACAGAGACCATGCTATTTGCCTACGGCAGCAAAACGCCACTACCGGTAGTTGGGCATTTTCGAACCACACTGACCAGAGGAGATAAGGAGATTCACTCAAAAATATATGTAGTGGATGCAGGCATTGAATGCCTATTTAGGTGGGAGTCAGCAGAGGAATTAGGAGTTATAAAATGTATCTGCAATATCACTGACTCCACGGAGATCACCAAGCTGCTCGCCAAACACCCTGGCATTCTCCAAGTCATAGGATGCCTAATAGAAAAGGCAAACTGATCAAACTACATGTCGATCCCACAGTCCAACCCCGAGCAGTACGACACTGGAGAACCCTGTTCCAAATGTGAGACCTAGAGGCAAACGAACTGCAGGAACTAGAGAAGGCCGGCATCATTGAACAAGTGTCCGGCCCAAAGCCATGGGTATCCCCAATGGTCGTCACGGAGAAACCCAAAGAACCAGGAAAAGTGTGAATATGCATAGACATGCTCCTACCCAACATGGCCATAAAAACAGAATGGCACATCACCCCAACAATGGATGAAATAATATCAGACGTCATAGGGTCCAGGGTTTTCTCAAAGCTGGACCTCAATGCTGGCTACCACCAGTTGAAATTACACTGTGATTCGAGATATATCAGAACTTTTGCGACTTATCTGGGTTTGAGACGCTATAAGAGGTTAACTTTTGGAATAACGTCTGCCACGGAGGTGTTCATACAAGCCCTCCAAGAGGTAATACAAGGTATTCCAGGAGTACTGAATGTCAGCGATGACATACTCATCCACACGAGTGACAGGGAGGAACACATTCACAGACTACAACTGGTGCTCAGCAGATTAGCGACAGCAGGCCTCACCATTCACTGCGACAAATGTGAATTCCTAAAGGAGGACATAACATTCTTTGGACACGTCATTAACAGCAATGGTGTGTCTGCCAACCCACAAAAGGTGGGAGACATAAAAGGAGCAATTCGACCCACCACACCCACAGAGGTAAGCGGCATTGCAAAGTACTGCAGCAGATTTAGCCCCATCCTTGCAACCATGTCAGAACCACTGAGAGAGGTGACCAAGGCGGACGTCAAATGGTACTTGAGCCCCAAATGTCAGGAAGCATTTGAACATATGACAGCATCATTGTCATCAGACACAACCATGGCGTACTACGATGCAACTCTACCAACTGAACTATACGTGGATGCCAGTCCCGTCGGACTAGGAGCGATCCTGGTCCAACAATCACAAGCTGGCAAGACAAGACCCGTCGCCCAGGCATCCCGAGCTCTAACGTCCACCGACCAACATTATTCTCATATAGAGAAGGAGGCCATTGCGGTTCTATGGGGCTGTAGACATTTCCACATCTACCTTTATGGGTGGAAATTCAAAGCCTACACCGACTACAAGCCCCTATTCCCTATATTTAATGGGTCATCAGCACATCCACCAGCCAGAAACGGGTCGTGGCTGCTATACCTCCAACAGTACGAGTTTAAACTGGCATACCAGACAGGAACCGACAATCCTGTGGACCTCCTATCCAGGCACCCAAGAACCGTGTCACTTTGTGAGTTGGATGAGTCAAAAGAGACTGAAGAACACATTTGTCAAATCCTCCACACAATGAAGCCCATGGCGGTCAGTATCGCAGGTATTTTAGGCCACACAAGCAGACCCATGCTGTTACATCATAAAGGACACAATCATATCGGGAGAGTGGAAATCATTCCTCCGTCACATGCACAACCGCACACCAGCAGCCAAGGACCTTCTCACAGGGACGTTCTCAGTACAGCAAGAGCTGTCACTCACTGGCGAAGGACTAATTCTGAGAGGCACACGCATAATAATCCCTGTCAGTCTACAAGACAGAATTGTTACACTGGCTCATGAAGGACACCAAGGGATGGTTAGAACCAAGGCCAGGATACAACAATGAGTCTGGTTCCCCTAAATAGATGCCAAAGTGGAAAAGACCATCGAATCATGCAACCCATGCCAAATAACGGGGCGTCACCCAACCCTCAACCAATCCATTCAGCAGAGTGAGGATGGTGGGAGGCCATCAGAATTGACATTTGCATGGTACAGGAAGGGACGTACTTGCTGGTGGCTATCGATGACTATTCGCGGTACCCAGAAGTAGAAATACTGTCCTCAACTTCAGCTGACACAGGGATCCCAACATTGGAAAAAATGATCGCAACACATGGATGGCCAAAGTACGTCAAAAGCGACAACGGACCACCGTTCCAAGAGAAAGAGCTTTATAAACAGTACATGGACTTCCTACACATTTGATACCATCACATCACGGCCAGATGGCCACAAGCTAATGGTGATGTGGAACGATTTATGAGAACACTCAACAAAGTTCTGCGCATATCCAGAGCACAGAACAGCCCGTGGCTGGTCAAACCTTACTGATTCCTACAAAATCAGAGAGTGACCCCTCACAGCTCCATGAGCATACCCCCAGCAGACCTCATGTATGGAACCGTAATTAACTCATCTATACCACATCACCCCAGCAGGAGGATGGATGATCTTGACAACGAACGCACCCAAGCTAAGCGAATAGCAGAGAACAAACACATGAGCAACAGAAGAAATACAAGAGAATCCAAGTACAGGGTGGGCGACCAGGTGTTGGTGCTAAGGATCCCCACCAAGTCGGATCTGGAAACCCGGTATGATCACACATCTTGGAGGGTAGTCAGGACAGAAGGAGCGATGGTGACAGCGACCCGAGTGCAAGAGATCATTGCTAGAAACTCCTTGTCGTTCAAAAGGGTGCCAGAAGAAATGTGGACTGAGGGGGAGAGACAACCACAAGAGGAAAGTGACCACATACGGCACACTCCGAAACAAAGGCCAGAAGAGGACGGTGTGCAAGGCAGTAGCCCAGGTGACCTGTCAAGATGTGAGGAAGCGCCCCATTGTGAAGGTGAGTCGGAAGGGGGAGGAGAGTCAGAGACAGTGCCTCGGCAGCAACCTGGTGCTTACAACCTGAGGGCGGCCCCACAGAAGCTGAGAGACTATGATTGGTAAGGGCTCATGTGACTGTTTAACATCACATTTTGATGTACCCACCTGTGCAGTACTAGATAGCACGGTGAGCAGTAAAATGTTGAATTCATGTTTCATTTAATTGGGATAAAAGAGGAATGTTACATCCCCCTCACGTCCCGCATGCGCATTGACATGAGGCGCAATAAAGATCCCTCTCAGTTAGGAGCTGGCAGTTCGGGAGGGGAACGGCAACTGGTGTGAAGTGTCTTTCCCTGGCGCCGCGCTGCACACAACGCGGCCTAGAATGCTATGCACTCCCCGGATATCCCGATCATACTCCTTGCCGGCAGCACCGGCCAGGGATACTGCAATGCTCAGAGGTGCACATTTTGCCAGTCATGAAATGTTGTCGCAAAGTAGAGGTGGTCCTTGCACTCGTCATTTTCAGGTTGTATTTTTCTAACAGTCGCTATATGGGCATCTCCAAACACAACGTCAGACAAAAAGTCCAAACCTGGCTGATCAGATGATCCCAGCTTGATAAAATCGGACCGCATCAGTGCAGGTCTAAAAAGCATCCTCTGGCTCCGAGAGGATTAGATAATGAGCTCGCAACTCTTGTGCACAAGTCACTAAGCTATCTGATGGATCATCCGTCCGTATCTCACATAAGGCCATACCCCTGCCTAACAGTAGAACCTTCGACCAGCCATACATTTCATACTGACGCACTTTCGAGAATGCTTTTACTGCAGTTATAATTGTAAGTGAGGGCAATTCTTTTCAGTTAAAAAAAAAACTAAATTACAAGTCGACTTTCTAGGTCACAATAGCATTCCATTTCTCAATATTCCATTCAATACATATTAAGGGCCAGCGGTTTTTCATCTAGTGAGCTTTGTTAGTAAAATATATACATATTACCACAAAGTCACTAAAATCGCTTAAAATCAAGGAATTATGTTTTCTTTACTAATATGACCACTTGGCTACTTCCATTAAGTGTGTTCAGCTATCACAATCCTCCATGTATTTGATAGTCCCTACAATGTTGTTTTTAAGCTACATTTCTCGGTTTGATTAGTTTCTCATGCTAGCTGTAGCATTTTGCTATATTTACACAATAAAGATGCTTTTCTAGTAAAAGGTTTTGTAGTTTTTTTTAATAATGAAATTATGGAAAATCTTCCCCCTAAATGGGGGAGGACACGGGTGACACTCACCTAGGAAATCTTGTATCGACCAACATGCTTTAAGTGGACTTTATTGTAAGTCCATAACCCAGTGTTAGCAATTCATTATGAGTATTTTCATAAGAAACATTGATTCTTATCACTGTTGGTTGTTCTAGACTTATTGACGTTTCCGTACATTTTTAAGTGTTTGGCTTGAAAACAAATCTTTCGCTGAAATTATGCAGAACCAAATCAAGATGCATTTAACCATTAAGGAAAATAACAAGTAGTAGTAATTTATAAAGATAGACAATACAAATATTATTTACGGCGACAAAGCGTTTAAAACTCAAATTGTAGATTCCAAGATGGCCGCCGGCACCGTGTAGATGTGCCGACGGCAGCTCTAGGACTCTGCGGCCTGGATCGGGCGGCCCCACCACCCCCCGGTACTAAAGGCACAGTTTCCTGGTGGCAGGCAGTAAGGCAGCACTGGAGAGCCCAGCGCAGGAGCCCGCGGCACCGGAGGAGCCGTGAAGGAGACGCAGAGTGGAAGAGCGGGCAGCCCCTCCCCCTCTTCTGGGGGAGTGTGGCGCGAGCACGGGCGGCAGGATTCTATCCTGGGGCAGCCCAGCAGGAGAACCCGCGGAGGTGCGCGGGGACCCCTGCAGCACCGTCAGAGGAGCGGTGCGTGAACGGGGGGAGCGGGAACCTAGCCCCTCCCCCCCCGAGTGAGTGCAAGCTGGGAGACGGGACGCCTGGAAAGACCCGGCGTGGAGGCCGTGCTAGTGCGCCGGCCCCCGGCGGCATCTGGGGAGGACAGTGGTCTCGAGGAGTGGGGGTCCTCCGCCCCCCCAGGAAGGGCGCGCAACGGAGCGGCCAGAGGAGGGCTGCGTGGAGGTGCCCATGATGCAGTGGGGAGTGCTAGAGGCAGCTGGCGGAGGCCTCGGAGGAGCAGCAGGTCCTGGTGGATGTGCAGAACGCAGTCAAGGGAGGAGACCAGGAGATAAAGGCGCTGCATCTCCCCCTGGAGCAAGTACATTACCAGCAAAGGTGAGGAGAGCGGCGGTGAGGAGAAAGGGGAGCAAAGACCCTAGTTGAGCAACTGTGGAGTGCGGACCCCTGAGAAAGAAAGGAGTGTGGGGCGCACCCAGAGGAGTGGCTGGGGAGGGGAGAGCATCAGCAGCTGCAGAGGAGGAGAGGGGTGGCGGCGGGTGGACCCCTGCCGAGTGGTAGACCCCTGTGCAGAGGGACAAAGCAGAGGCCCGGAGGACAGTGAGGCCCTTTTATGGGGGAGGGGCTCCAGCAGACCACACACAGCAGTGAAGAGGACCCTCAGGCCCCTCTCTCAACGCAGGGTAGTGGAGATGCACAAGCGGTATTTATCCACCTCCGTGCTCAACAGACAGGGGGAGGAGCATACGCCGGGGCCTGCACAGGCCGGGGGCCAGGAGACTGAAGGACACTGAGCCCAGCTGGCAGTTACTTAGCGGCACCCTGACACCGGATCTGAGAGGACTGGTTGACAAGGAAGGAGAAGCCCACGGGCTCAGAAGGTAGGGGCGAGTGGAAGCCCGCTGGAAGAGGACTGTGCTACAGGGCATAGCGGCCGAGACGGCCATCCACTGGGAGGAGGACCCGATGTCTGCGGAGGGAGAGGCCCCCCAAGCAATTGAGGAGACAGCGGAGGGCCTGGTTGGGTGTGAGCGGCGTAGTTGAGTCGCGGGGCCAGCCTACTCTAGATGTCTTCCAGATCCAAGGGGAGGAAGGGGAAGGCTGAACATCTTGCGGGCGAGCCCCAGGGGACACTGTCTGCGCTTTGGCCGCAATGGAGAGCAGGGACTCTGGCAAGGGGGGGGGCGTTCAGCCGAAAGAGCAATGGGACAAGGAAGGCATTGAGGAAACGTCACAGATGATGAGGCAAGATCTTAGGGGGGAAATGCAGAACTTGAGGGAGTCCCTGGCTAAAACTTTCCAAGAACAATTCCAATTGATGAGGAGCGACCTCAATGTGGCACTAGGAGAATTGCGGCAAGAAACGGCCCAGCTGGGGGAGAGGACAGATCTATTGGAAGGAGGCCTTCAGGAGTGCGAAAAGGTCACAATGGCAAACAGCGAGGCCATAGACCGTCTCGACATTGCTACAAGGAACATGGAGGCAATGGTGGAGGATCTGGAGAACAGATCCCGAAGGGTTAATATCAGGATTAAATCTTTGCCGGAGTCCGTCACGGATAGACAATTGAAGGAAGACATCCAGGGGGTCTTTGTAGAGCTCCTGGGCGAGGAATCCCCGGGCATGATCGAGCTGGACAGGGTCCACAGGGTGGTCCGGGCCCCGGGAGGTCCGAGCGCCAGTCTGCGCAACGTATTGGCAGCCTTCGCTCGGTACAGCCAAAAGGAGGCGGTGTTGAGAGCAGCCAGGCTGTGGGAACCGGTTATCTATAAAGGGCGGGAAATTTCCTTGTTCCAGGACCTGGCTGCTACCACGTTGATGAAGAGAAGAAGCATGGGCCCCGTACCTGTAGTGAAGGAGCTGGCCAAGAACGGAATAAAGTACGAATGGTCCTTTCTGTTCATTTTGGTGTTCGAGTGGGAAGGGAGCCAGAGGCGAGCTACTACCCTTCAGGAGGCAGCTGGTATAATTCGACTGGATCTGGAAGATAGGGGAGGGGGCCATGAAGGGGGGCCACTGACCCAAGGTAGGCAAACAGTGGGAATGCTTCACAGTGGGGGAGGGGGAACGAGATAAGAGGAAGATGGTGATGCGGGGACCAACGGGGGGGCGGCAGGCAGTGCCGGCGTGGGGAAGGATGGCAGCGGCATGGGAGGACCGGGGTTACTAGATTCTCAGTAGAAGGCTCTTCAGGGGGTGGTGGGAATGGGGGCCTAGGAGGATGGAGTTGAAAACATTCTGGAACGCATAAGGGCAGGAGTGTCCGGGGGGGTTGCAAGGTTGGGCAGGGCGGGAGGGCGCGGTCTCACCCTAAGTTGGGGATTCAGGGTGGGAGAGGGGGATTTTGGGGAGGTGTGGGGGGGCGTTGAGACCAGTAGAGCAACACAGGCTCTGTTGAATAGGGGGACGGAGGCAGAGGGGAAAGGAGGGGGGTCGGTACACCCACCGCAGGGGGTGTGAGGAGATCCAGGGCAGACCCGGTGAGGGGATGGTGGGACAACCAAGAGGGGCATACTACACATCAGCCCAGTTTTCAGTTGGCTAACACATAATGTTAGGGGGCTGAACTTCCCCCTTAAACTAACAAAACTGGAGCAATTCACCAGGTCCCATAAGCCAGATGTGCTGGCGTTGCAAGAGACCAGATGTGCTGGCGTTGCAAGAGACCCATTTAACGAGGAAAGATCAGAATCGCCTGCGGCTGAAGGGATTCTCACAGATACTGTTTGCATCAGGCCCCACAAAGAAAGGTGGGGTGGCCCTGGCATTCGGGAAGGGGATAGACTTCAGAGTCCAAGATATAATTAGGGACAAAAATGGGAGATACATTATGGTAAGGGGAGAGTACATGGGCTTGTCTTACACCATAGCATCAGTGTACGGCCCGAATGCTGGTCAGGATCAGTTAATGCGAGAGACCTTGGGTACCCTTGAGGACTTCGCGAGGGGACAAGTAATATTGATGGGGGATTTCAATTTAGCTTGTGACAGGAGGTGCGACCGAACGCAACATGAGCAGGGTGTGGGGGGAGTGGTGGCCTCTCCCCAGCTGAAGGAGTGGTGGGAGGAAGCTGGATTGCGAGATGTGTGGAGGGCGATACGGGGAGGGGAGGAGGGGTTCACGTTTCTCTGACGTCCATAGAACTCAATCAAGAATCGACTACATCTAGGTGTCCGCAAGCCTGATCGGGGGGGTGGAGTCTATCGAGGTGGGTCACATGGGAATAGCAGACCACAAGGTTGTGCAGATGAAGCTGCGGCTGGGGAGGCGAAGGCCGGGGGTGTGGAGCTGGAAATTCCCAGAGGCACTCCTGAGGGATCAGGTGATGCGGGAGGAGATAGGAAGCAAGATCCGGGACTTCTTCGAGAGAAATAATAGCTCGGACACGAGGCTGAGCATTAGGTGGGATGCCTTTAAGGCTACTCTGAAGGGGAACTCAACGCTCTAAAGGCAATTGGTGAGAGGGCTGGAAACTCAGTTGGAAAGAGAGGTGGAGGCCGCAAGGGCGCGAGTGACGGAGACCCCCACAAGGAAGGTGTACAGGGAATACAGGTTAGTATAGGGCCAATTGGGGATCCTAAGGACCAAAAAGGCGGAAGAGGCAATGCTGAGGGTTAGGCAAAAATTCTATGCGAAGGCCAATAAGGCAGACTCACTGCTTGCCCGCCTTCTGTGGGGAAGCAGGGAACGGAATGTTATAATGGCCATGAGGCATGAGAGGGGAGAGAGACTCACCCGGACCGAAGAGATAAAGGGCAGGATGGCTGAATTCTACAAAGCTCTGTACTCTTCACAGATCCCACAGCCTGGGCCACAGAGGGAATTCTTGGGGGCCCTTCCCCTCCCACGTTTAACTCGGGAAGAGGGGAAAGAGCTGGGTCGGGCTATTATGGAGGACGAGGTAAGAGCAATCATAATGGCACTCCCCCACAATAAGGCCCCGGGTCCAGATGGCTACCCAGCATCTTTTTATAAAACCTACTCCCATTTACTGGTTCCGCATTTAACACAATTATTCAACTCTTTTGGGTCCAGAGGTAGTATTACCCCCTCGATGGAGGAGGGCAAAATAACACTTCTACATAAAGCGGGTAAGGATCCGGAAGAATGGACATCGTATCGGCCCATTGCCCTCATAAACACGGAGGGAAAAATGTACGCTAAAATATTGGTGAAACGTCTGGAAAAGTATTTACCCTCGCTAATTCACCAGGACCAGACAGGGTTTGTGATAGAGAGGCAGACCGTTGACAATATCAGGTGGGTGGCCCACATGGTGGAGAAAACACAGAAGACAACCACTCCCGCGATCCTCTTGGCGCTAGATGCCGAAAAGGCGTTTGATCGTGTAGAGTGGTCGTTCCTGTTTCAAGTTATGGAAAAGATGGGTCTGGGGAAAGAGTTCATTAGTTTGGTCATGGTAAATTATGAGCATCCCACGTTGGGCATTTTAGTAAATGGACAGATGTCCCATCCAATTAATCTCCGGCGGGGGACGAAACAGGGGTGCCCCCTATCCCGTTGCTTTACGCTATATATTTGCAGCCCCTTCTTCTTGTCATAAGAGAGGCTGGCAATATTCAGGGTATACCACTCGGGGGATGCCAGCATAAAGTGGCAACATTTGCCGATGATATGTTGCTAACGCTGACGAACCCGAAGGAGTCCATCAAGGCTAGCATAGAACTGCTGGCCAAATTCAGGGAGGTATCAGGTTTGCGGGTCAACTGGCTGAAGTCGGAACTGATGAATTTGCCCCTAGGGGAGAATGAGCTGAAGGAGCTGAAGGCAATTTCCCCGTTTAGGTGGAACCCGGGTGGGTTACGATACTTGGGAGTCAGGATAACCCCCTCTCTGGCGGGACGGTATGGCGCGAACTATGCCCTCATGTTAACGGCAATTAAGAAAGACCTGAGGAAGTGGAGTGCACTAGGATATCCTGGCTAGGGAGGGAGGCAGTCCTTAAAATGGTGGTTCTTCCCTGTGTACTTCATCTATTTCAGGTGATTCCGCTCTCCGTTCTGGCGAGTTTCTTTAAGGAATTAAACCAGGCAGTCAAAGAGTTTATTTGGGAGGGCAAGAGACCGCGCTTGTCCAGGCGACTACTTACGGCATCCAAAGGGGAGGGAGGCCTGGCTGTTCCAACTTTACGATGCTTGGTTGGTTCATATGTTGAAAATAATAAAAAGAAGTTTAAAAAAAATCAAATTGTTGCTAAAGTAAGTCCAACATTCCTACCACTACATACAATCCTCCACCAATCCTCTACATTAAACGTTCTGAATTGAGATAAAAACAGACCATTTCCTTAATTCGCTTTTTGATTTTTAGCAGCTACTGTCAAACCAGTGGAGTGTTGAGCATAGAGCAGCTTTAACCAGAAGATTCTTGCTATTGCCTCATACCTGACGTAATCATAATTTTCTAAAATAAAATCACTGCAGAACAGGGCATGATTACTGTCTATATTACTTAGTGAGCAAATCCTCAATCAAATAATTTGTTGGCCTTTTCCTCTTAATAACATCTTTAGATTTGACATTTTTCTAGCCGTATCCTGACCAAGAATCAGAATCTGAAGCATGTGATCTTTTTGTGTTCTGTTGAAGAGTAGTAAATCATGAATAGGAATCCAATGTCTCAATATATACATATATAGTACATGTCTTTTTTCCAAACGCCAATATAGATTTAAGTTACTCTGCAATAAGATGGGAACTGTCAGTTCACTGTTATATGCATCAGTGGCCTCGTAGGTATGTTGCCATGTCTACCACGTTTCTTAGTCACCCTATCAAGGCAAAGCAAAAACAGAGGTGATGGCTGGAAGGTTTAGAATTAATCTTAACCTCTGGCATTGCTCTGGGCAACCCTCCAGACCATTGTTCTTCGCCTGCCAAGCCCTTAGAGAAGGGGAAAGACCATATGCAAATCAGACTTGGTCCCACTCCAAAAGGGGCAGTCCAGCCCGAACTGCTAGGTCACGTCCATTCTGCACGAGACCACAAGCATCCCCAAACATGTTTCGGCCTTGTTGGGCCACATCAGTGAGGAGTAGCTTGAGTCTCTAGGCCCAGCAGGCACGGGACCCATGTCTGGGCATACCCGGTCCCACTCAGGGTGACAAAGCAAAAACAAAGAGGTCTAAATGTTAGCATACAAAGGCTCAGAATGATGTCATTGGGGGTCATCACCAGTTGGGCGGAGCTGCAAAATGCAATGGTAACGCTATTACCGCTGCATTACCACTCCACCCAATCCCGAGTTTGGGCGGAAAGTGGGAGATTTACCTCCAGCTTATTGCTGGAGGTAAATGTGGGCACTTTCCGCCGATTTGTGGTGCCATTACCGCATTGCTAATAGCACTGCAATAATAGCGCCCAGAATGTCCCAAATGGGAATGGGGATTTACCGGATCCATGCCCGGCAACTCGGGATCTGGCGCTAATAGCGCTGGACCGAGTTGCAGTAATGCAATTTGCGTTGGCAGTATCCTGGTGGATTTATTTCCGGGATACCGCCATGGTCATGATAGAGCCCATAGTCTTAAATCAGTGTTGTCAGTGTTGATTTAAACTGCCTTCAAACATGCCTCTACAAAAATCCTATCCCAAGCAGTTTCTTTGCTTCCATGAGATATGTACTTATCTAATTAGTTTAGGTTGTTATGTGACTCTTGCACCACCTATAGGCTGAAACTTTTGCATTTGAGTACAGATAGGGAGAAATGCATTTGAGGAAGGGCACAAAGCTTGTAGGTGTTGTTTGATTATGTACTAAAGATTGTCCCCCAAAATTAGTAGATGCATCAGTTGTCATATTCAAATAAAAAAGAAAGACTCATGTGAGTCATAAACATTGTGATTATAAAATTGTTAGGTGAAATGTTTTTACTCTTTGGCACCTAGACAAAAATGTGCCTGAAACTCATGCCTAACATTAGCCACTGGTGCACGTGCATATGTTTCAATGTTTTTCTAGGCTAGATACTGAATGTTCTACAATTGTCAAACCATATGCTTCTCTTCCATATGGTTGGCGGTGTTATTTTTCTTATTATGTTTAATAGAGGGAGTGGATGCAGGGAACTCTCTTCATCGTGCTTGCAGTGTGACATGAGCTCTCCCCCTTCAACATGTCTCCTCAGTGTGGGGAAGAGCAGGAGTTCTCTTTGGATGCCCACCCTCTGCATGGATGAGGACTGTGCTTACTCCATCCACCCTGGGTGATAAATGGAAGAGGAGCAAAGGTTCCCCACGATAGTCCTCTTTGGGGGGTGAGGAGGTGTAATCGCGTTTTTGGGGTGTTCAGGTCCACACCATAGTCTTGCTGCAACCAAATCTGTAAATGCACCTTTCGGTATCCTTTATAAGAGAGTGATTGTGATAAAGTTAGTTCCCCTCTTCTAGGTCTGTTGACAGAGTCCAGTGTACCTTGGTAAGGGACATGTTTCCTGCCCATCGTTTCTGACTTCAGATACCCAATTAGGGTTTCCATAGTCTACATCCTCTCAAATCTGTATTTGACTCTCCTACCCACGTTTTCCCTCTGACAAAAGAAAGGGAATTCTGGGAGCTGTAGTTTTTGAATTTTGGGCCTTCAGAAATGGGCTGGGTGTCTTGGACTAGGGATACAGTTTTCAGTAGCACAGCTGGCTTCAAGGACCCGAAGATGTAATTCCTAGGCCCATGTAACGATGAATGAGAAATCACAAAAAGCACGTTGTGTATGCAGCAGCAGGGGCATGTTGATCCCCCACAAACAAAAACGTGCAACACCAGTTTTCACACTTCTGTTGTATTGTCTTGTAGTCCTAATTGAGAATTGTCATGCCAAGTTGTACATAGCCATAAACAATGTCATGTCTTTTTTTATCTGCTCATGTGAGTTTCACATTTGACAGGCACACATTGTCATACTTCTTGTAAGTAAAATATGCTCTCAAATATAGTCAGGTACAAAGAGTGGCATCACACCTTGGGATATTACTGCCTTATTTGCTATATTCTAGAAGAAACGTGAAGAGGTGCAATGACACCAAAGTGATCATGCTTTGTGCATTATTGTTACGTTAGCTAATCATGTTAAGATTTAAATAATTATGATCACACCTTCCGCTTTTTGAAAACGTCAGAAAATATCAACTAATCAAGTATACACTTTTATGTTGCAGAAAATTCTTGAAAAAGAGGTGGCAAAACTTGATAGCCCTGAAACTGGCGGTGAGTGTCTAAACATTCCACACAAAATCAAGAAAAACCTCAGGGGGAAAAGAGGCCCACGGAGACATAAGTAAGTCTTAGATCTTGTGCTTTGAAGTTGTAGATTGAGTGGATGCCGTTTTTCCCAAGACCTTGGTTCTTTTTTAGAGGGGTGGGGAAATTTGAATTTGAGGTAAAACCTGATGTACAAGTGTAGTAGTGCCAACAGTTCCAGAATCCGCATCACTGTATTTTTAAGATGTAGGAAAATGGAATACTATATATCAAGAAACAAAAACATCATGTTAAAGGTACCACAATACAACAACAGGGCAGAATAACAAAAAACTTTGGTTGAGGCACCGTTAAAGTAAAACAGTCTGATGCAACAAAACCTTTCACATTCAGTGAAAAAAATGTTAGTTCAAGTGACATTAAGGTACTGATTTAATGCAACAAAACCCCTGAAATTTGACAGGTGTTGGAAGCTATGCTACTGTAACTATGAATCCCCCATTGTGCAGCCCCCCAAGCACACTGATAACATCACAAATTACATCAATTCGAACATGTCAGATTCCGTCAGTGATGATATCATATTAGTCATCAGTAAATACACCACCTATGACCTCGTCAATGACCTTACTGGTATGTTCCAGCCATGGGGAATCATTTTTGACTGTATTTGAAGATATAGAGTGCATTCTAGCACAGTTGCAAAATAGCAGGGGTCTCATCACGGGTTGCGCACAGCATTAAATATGCGGCGGTAACACTATTAGTGCCTCATTTCGGCTCTGCCCAATCCTGAGTTTGGGCTGGAATTAAATCTTAACACTTTCTGTCTGTTTTCAGCACTATTACCTTGGCGCTAATAGCGCTATGGTAATAGCGCCCGATTGCCAAATTGGGTCGAATGGACCCAGTGGGAATTGGGACTTGCCGCCTCCTCCGCAATTCAGGATCCGGCGCTAATAGTTCCAGACCGAGTTGCGCTAACGCAATTTGGGTTGGGCGGTATCACAGCGGATTTACCATACACTTCCAAAGCAGTCAGCATAAGGAGGTGGGTGCTGAACATTTCTTTTATTTATTAATGCTATGAAGTACAGCTTTGCCATATTTGGCCTCCTGAGCTTAGTCTAGGCAATAATGTTTACTGAAGGTTTGGGAGGAACATACAATTAAAAGAACATTACCAGGGGTAAGTCATTTGTTCTTCTTACATATGTTATATTCTTCAGCGGGTGCAAAGACATAATTATACTATCCAAATGTCTAATTTGCATAGGGGACTGTTTTTAGAATCGAATGATAGAAGTACTAGACTATCTCAGTATGGTAAATGCTCATTCAATACAGAGGAACTCTCCTCTGTAAGAATACCATGATTATAAATTGCTATCCACTCCAATCAAACTCTCTGCTTAAATCCACACTTGTATGCAGAAACATCCTTTTAAAATGTTGCATTTCTGTTAATTGCATGCTTGATCTGCTATACCAGTGATGTCATGATGATACCATATGTGATGTCATATTTGATGTCATCTGTGATGTAATTTGGGATGTTTTTAGTGTACTTAGGAGCTACATAATGGGGGCCCCATAGTTAAGGTGGCGTTGCTTCGAACTCCTGTTGAATTTCAAGGGTGTTGTTGCCTTTTTAGAACCTTTGCATCACTTCAGCAGTTCTTTTCATTAAATTTCAACAGTTTCATTGCATCAGATAGTTTCACCTTAACGTTTGTGATGGGGCGGCCCGCCACAAATAACCATGCTGACTCCTAGAGTACAATTCAAGGGTCTTTATTCAAACTTTTGCTGGTCTGAGTTGGCTGGTTTTCTGCAGAGCCTAATGGACTGGGGATATTTGGCTGGCCCTTTCCTCTCTTCGGCTTCCCCAGCGTTGGTTCCCACCACCCTAGCCCAGACGTGCCTGTCAGGGTTGTTGTAACTCTCAGATCAGTAACCCCTAGGGGTTTTTCTTCTCTACACTATAGGTGTTTGCCCTAAAACGGTGGCTACTTGACTCCCTAGGGAACTTCTAACTTTCCCTCTCCTGTCATCGGTTAGTAATCACAGTATAGGGAACGGTATCTTCTTTCGCTCAGCGTCACGCTCACACCTTTCACACCCTATCATACCTGACTTATCGCTATACCTGTCTCTGAAGCTGTTCTCCTGCCACCACGTTACTGTCCCTTCAATCTCTCGCTCTGCTTTTCCACCACCATCCTTCAATCTTACTTCCTTTCCCACTTCCTATTCTTGCTACCGCCCTGCTCACCCAGAGATATGGTGCCCTGCTGACCCCTCTACTACGACTACCACGTATTTTCTTTACACGCTACTCCCACTGCTTACTACGTTTGCACCCAACTACTACTACTACCTCTACTCCTACTCTACCTCTCGCACTCTTTCCTCTCACACACAAATACTCCACAGACTCCTCCTTAATGATTGCCTCTGCTCTCACCTCCCCTGATATCTCAAACGTCCCCCGCCGCCTCCTGTCCCCACCCAATTAACCCACACCTGCACACTCACACCTCCTTAAATACCCCACCCCCTCCCAGGATTGGTTACTTACCATGTCCAATCACTTACCTGCCTCCAGGGGGTGTGACAGGGGATGGCCATGGGAGGGCTTAAAAATACTATTAAGCCCCGCCCTTTCCCAACATGGACCCTGCTGAGGTCCTGCGACGCTGGAACCCTCAAGGCCTGCGGGAGCCTTAAAAATAATAATAATATCCCTGATGTTATAGTGGATAAGGCCTTCATGGGGCCTTTATTAATGATTTGAAATTCCCAGGTGGGTTAGTGGTGGGTCCCTGCGGGGTACACACTCCAGCAGACACTGGGCCTCATTACAAGGTTGGCAGTAACCCGCCAGTGTTACCAGCGGGTTGCCGCCGACCTCGTAACACTGTCGCATGATATCCCGGTGCCACCGGGATATTACAAATCTCGGCGGCACGGGATGTCAGCCGGCGGGAACTGTAAGTCCCCATTCTCTATAGTATTCCATGGGAATGGGGACACGGAAGCACTGGCACCATTATTTCCATGAAAACCATGCCTGCAGGGGTCGAGAGCACCAGCCCCTGCAGGCATTCTCGTAGTTTGGCGGTCCGGAAAGGGTGCTGATACCGTTATGCTTGTAATCAGGGTCACTGTCTGCTGGAGCCTGACAGTTTTGTGGATAGCACAGGCACCGCTTTGGTGCAGCGCTTTGCATCTCCTACATCCTTTGCCAGTGTTGTGCCATTCGCAGCACCCCTTTGGCAGGGATGCCGTGCTGTCTCCGGCGTCTCCTGCTGCTGGGCTGCCATGCTGTCTGCCGCTTACTCTGCGGCCCGGATGCTGCCATCAGTGCCGTAAGGGGGGGGTGGTCAGGGGGCCTGCCTGCTCCCAGGCACCAATGGGAAGTTGGGGTGGGCTCCCCCCCTTGACAGGGCCTGTTTTCCAGTCCTGTCACACGTTACTTTAACTTAAGTTTTTGCACTGAATTTCAATGGTATTGTTCTGGTCTTGTAATTCTAACACTTTTCCTCTTAACATCTCAAATAACTCCATATCTATAACTTAGCATCTTTGTTCCTGAGATAGGGCACATGTTTTTTTTCCTGCAAGTGTAACCTTAATGCAATATCCAACATTTCTGAGAAAATCTAGTATATCATATGAACAATGATAGATACAAAATCTTACCTCCAGGAGTTCACTACAAAGTGAAATAGCGACTGACATACAAGATTGTTTCTCCTGAAAAGAAAAGAAACAACAAAAAAGTAAATCAATGTTGATACATGATATATAAAATGCACGTACATTTAATTTCTCCCATCATATCAGTACAGAAATGAAGTATCCAGGCATAGGAAACAACAGGCAGGAACCACTGTGAGTCAGTAAATATGAAAAGAAAAGATGTACTTTATTGCTGCTTGTTACAGTAGAAGGTCAGGAAGGAGAAAAGTAGAGTACATCCTTCTAGCTCAGGCTCCCATGTAGAAGTCCTGGCTAACTTTCATATCTGGAACATGGAGGTTCTCCAGGTTCCAATCCAACAACATTCCACTAGGTATTATATATGCATACTCCAACTCTCCCTCTTTCACAAAAGCAAAAAGAGGAGGTATATTTTTATCTCGTACTATAAACACAACCTATAGTCACACAGACAGAGACCTTACAATAAAATTAAAACTTCACCACACCATACACCAGCACACCTGAGACCCCTTGCTACATACGGAACCAAATATAAAATGACCAATCACTTTCTATCCGATTATCAAGCCTTGTTCTATCGAGAGAGGGGCGCCCGCTACCTTTGCAAACCACTTTCTATCCGAGCCTGCCACATAATGGATAATGAGCCTGCCACGCTCATGCAAACCAGCTCCAATCAAACATTTACAACCAACTAACATAAACTAAAACTACTTTTATCAGTAGCCATCACTACCTCCAGATCTTGAGACTGCCACTCTCAAAAGGGAGGTGGGAGGGTGGGCTGGGGGTTCACAAAACAGCACTTGCCAAACACTCTGACAACTAACAGGAGGACGATGGGCACTGAAGGTGGGGTCTTGGGACAGAAATGTGGCAATACTCAGATAGGGAAGCTGACGATATGCTACCATTACTACCAAGCTGGGAGAAGTAACATGCCTTAGCTGGAATGTGCGCAGCCTGGGAAACTGGATCAAGAGGCAGAAGCCACTCATTAATATAGAGAGACACAATGACACCTTTCTTTATCTGCAGGAGACTCATGCACTAGCAGTGGGCTGTGAGGGGCTTGCCAGAAATTGGGTCAGGGACCGATCCTACACTACATATTGCACACAGTCTAGTTGCGTGATGATCCTTACACACACAACTCTCCCATTCCAACCAAATAAATCCTAATGTTGATCCTCTAGGAAGATACGTTTTGATTTATGGTGCCATGGCAGGAAGAGAAATACTGTTGCTAAATGTCTATGGCCCCAACATGGACGATCCATAATTTTACGCTGATATAGATAAGCAAGCCCTGTACCTGTTCATCGCAATCCGGTGGGGAGGTGATTTCAACACTATTCTCGACTTACAACTAGATCGATCTACCCACAGGCCCATATTATCAAACACAGCTCACACTATTAGGGTGGAATGGCTACCCTAGGACTGGTGGATGCTTGGAGGGCGCTGCATGCCCGCGACCGCTCCTACTCCTTCTAATTGTCAGTCCATGACTCATTCTCCTGCATCCATATGTGGCTAGTCTCTGATACACTACTTGGGGGTGGTTAAAGAGACCTGCATGCTTCTCAGAACCTACTCTGATAATTCTCCTATTAGTATCACCATTAGTACTGACTTCATTCCCAAGATCCAGAAGTAGCTGGCGATTTAACCCACAAGCACTAGCATTTGCAACTACTATAGATGACCATGTGAAGTTATTCTTTGAAACCAATATGTGCTCAGTCCCCTGACCATTACCCTTTGGGAAGCCTTCAAGGTTTATATCCGTGGGATTTCCATGTCTGCTGAGTTCAGTGCACTCAAACCATCAGGCGAGACATAGCGAACTGCGAGAATCGGCTTGGAGAGCTGGAGCAGGAACAGGCGTCTGTTCCTCCCACAGCCCCACTCACACAGATAAAGGAGGGCCATAGATAGTTTTAAGGTGCAAGCTGACCGAGAGCTTAAGTTTCTCCACACCCCGATGGCTGCCAGGAGATATGGGGAGGGCGAAAGGCCAGGTAGGTTGGCCCGCATGGTACAACAGGAGGGCAGCAGTGGCTGCACTTCATTTACTGCAGACCAAGCAGGCAACATGGTGCACACACAAGCAGTTATAAACGGTGTTCACTAGGGTTTACACATACCTCTACTCAGACAAAGACACTCGTACCTTAGAGGACCTTGACAAATGTCTCTAAAACCTGCTGACCAATCAACTTTCTTGGGAAGCCAGGGCCTTCCTCGATCTCCTGATTTCCCTTGCAACATTACTCATGTGATTGATGATCTACCAACAGTGAAAGCACCAGGTACAGATGGCCTCACGGCTGAATTTTACAAACACTAAAGGACACTATTGGCCTCCAACCTGCTGCAACTATGGCAGAAAGCTCTTGAGGCGCATGTGCTCCCGGATAACATGCGGCAGGCTGTCATTACAATTCTCCTGCAGCCCAATAAACATGCTGAACAGTGCGCCTCACATAGACCCCTCTCATTAATCAACACTGCTGTCAAAATATTCGCTAAGATAATTGCCACCCGTCTGATGGCGTTTATGCCTCACAATATTCATCCAGACCAATCCGGGTTCATTTCTGGGAGGTCCATTGCACTGAACTTGCAATGTCTCTTCAATATATTACTGCAGATTGACCCTGGGGCCCAAGTGGTGGCAGCTGCACTTGACATTCAAAAAGCATTCAACTCTGTTTCTTGGCAATTTATGTATGCAATGTTGTCAGGCTGAGAGGTCCTGTGTCCGCGGAAGCTGCTGAACCCCCGACAATCCCCCTGAAATGTAATTCCCAGAACTAGATATTAATTCAGCTCTGCAAACTACACCCCAAAGGGAAAGGGGGAAGTGGATAACAAAACAACACCAGGCTGACTGCGTCAAGGCTACCCAAAGCTGATCCTGCAGAGGATATAAGAAAAGCAGATACAAATCCTTTTATTACTTACTTAACCTTTAGAGTTGGAAAGACTTTAAATCCTTAACTAATAATTAAGAATCATACCTGGTTCTTCTCTTGAAATTTCTTAGAGAAGCTTGTAAAGAAGATGAAAATCTCTCTTACTTGAGTCTCTTGAAATTCACAGCAACTTCTTATTTTGGGCAAACCTGGAAAGTTTTGCTCTTTGCCTTTTTTCCAAAATTCACTAATTGTCCAGTTAAATTGTCTTTAATATTTTCTTTCTTTTTCTTTCAAACTTTTCTTTAGTTTCCAAAACCTTTTTACAATTCAATAGAGTTTGAGAATTCTTGAAGAAACACGTGCTAAACACACACGCAGATGATCTCAATGCTGAAGATTCGCACGTTGGAAAACTTCCTGCGTTGAAGAACACGCGCACTGTAAGAAAAGTCCACGCGCAGAAAACACACGCGCTTGTAAACACACGCGAAGCAGAATTCACGCGCAAACGGATTCTCGCACAGAAAACACACGCGCTTGTAAACACACGTGCTGTTGAACTCCCACGCCTAGATTCTTGCGCTAGGAAGCACTCGCGCTGGAAAACACACGCGCAATAGAGTTCTCACGCGACGAACAGATTCTCGCGCTAGGAAGCACACATGCTGGAAAACACGCGCAATGGAGTTCTCACGCGGCAAACAGATTCTCGCGCTAGGAAGCACACGCGCTGGAAAACACACGCACAGTTGAATTCACTCGCCTGGAAGTACACGCGCTGGAAACACACGCGCAATTGAATTCTCACTCCGAAACAATGCGCTTGAAAACACACGCGCTAATTTCACTCACACGCGCAAAGGTTCAACGGTTAGTTTCAGATTGCACGTAGTACGTGTTTAACAAATAGCGTCCACCCGTTAACCTCGCGCAAAACTTCAAGCACACTCAAAAAGTTCAAAATATAAATTCAAAGATAACTTTTTACGAGTTCTCACTTAAATGTCTCTAAACAAAGTCACTTATCTCCAGAACGATTTCCTAAAGATCTTCAGAGTTTCCTGTCTTCAAAACGCATTCCTGACAGCTGAAAACTTCTCCTGAAACCCCCAAGAAAGTAGCCGCTCAACTGCTAGCGCCTGAAGGATAAAATCCACCAGGCCCAAGTCTTAAGCAGGAGCAGCCACTACACACGTCCTCTCAGCTGGGGTTTAGATGATGAAAGGCAAAGAGTGACAGTTTAGAATGTTCATTGTTCTTCAGCAGTGTTTTCTAACCAATCAGAGCTGTCACTGTGAAACTCCATTTTACCTTGGGTCAGAACCAGGATTCTGAATCAGGAAGTTAAGGCCAAACCAACTACAATAGAAAACTTCCCACCCACACAATGCTAATCTAAAAAAGAATAATAAAATAGAAATAATGGAAAGAAACTTGAATAAGGGAAAATAGCCTGAATAGGGGAAGGAAACCTGACAAATGTTAGTGAAATGTGGGTTCGGTCCAGGTTTTCTGTTCTGCCTGCGCCTTTTATACATGACTCCGATGGCCAAGGTTAGCACTAATGGAAGACTCTCCCCAAAATTCACGATAGCTAGGGGCAACCCGCCAAAGCTGCCCCCTGTCACTCCTATATTTGCAATTACCATTGAACCACTGGCTCACCTGATATGTCATAAACACATGCATCGGGGAATCCATATGACAGGGGCACCTGCGCTCTTATCCATCAGAGACACACACATCCATCTATCGCCTATCATGAATAATGTCCTACATTCTGGGGAGGTATGAAGATTCAAAGTTAACTGCAACAACTCTGAACTCTTCCCCCAAACAGTTGTCACCACTAAACCTCATGACCTGCAGCGGTTTACATGGGCCTCCTCTAGTATCCTCTACTTGGGGGTTGTGGCTGCCCGACACAGCGCCATGATATACGACTGTATCTATACTGCGTATATGACACAGCTGGTATCTAAACCTAAGAGTTGGGCCCGATTAGCAATCACTATCGCTGGCTAGTAATCTGAGGCTCACAACTGAGTTTAGTTTTCTCAAGGTTTTACTTTTTGTTTGCAACAGAAATAATAAATAAACCCTAACTAACCCTACTCTACCAGGGGATTACCTACCTATTCTAGGATATAAGGAGAAACCTCATAGCATACACAAAACTAGCCCTGACACTAAGCAACCAAACATTCAATGTGAAGCATGAACAACAACACCATCCCAGTTTTATATGACTTTGTCACCCTTGTATTAGAGGACCCTAGTATTAGCTTCAACAACTTCAAGACAACAAGCTTCAGTTCTTAATTGTTCTGGCTTCAGCTTTGGAAGGTTCTGTATACTGGCTTGGGCAAAGCTTGTACTAGTTATTAGTTCAACAACGTGTGCAACAATTAAGGGCCTGATTCATGGAAAGTTTTCCTATGGGATTGCGCCATTATAAAACACTTCCATGAATCAAGCCCTCAATGTAGAGTGTTACAAGAGTTAAGGTTCACTTCAAAATCAGATTTAGGCATATGTGATTGCTTCTTGATGGTAAACTCCAACTTGCTACTTGCATTCCCTTTAATATGGATAGCATTCGTCTTTAACAATGATCTGGAAACACTCTGAAATGAGATATTCTTGTAACTGTTTGGGAAAGTCTGTGACTGCTTGTTAAATCATAACCGCTACTGTTCTCCCTGTTAATAGGAGGCAAGCGACTTCTCCAGTTAATAACTTTACTATAACAATGGGAAAATAAAGACTTTATTCACACGCAAGCACTTCAGCGATTGCAGGATAAGCGCATGATACATTTCCCTTTGTTTAACAAGACTTCCCACAACACTGAATGAGTTCACTCGGTTTAACTTCTATGTGAGTAAACCTCATCTGGTTACGAGCACCAGTAAGGAGTTTCTGCTGCTTTGGAGTACGACACTTCATTTACAGGCTCCAGAATTAAAGCGGATGCAGGTTTCTACCACCATACATTTCGAAGGGATTGTGTCCTCTGACGTATTCCTCATCTTAGATATCTCCTTCCAGCTCTGCTGGCCTCGGAAAATTTTTCTCTAGAGGGCGCTGCGCGTCGACGTCCTCCGAGTCGATGTCCCTCGACAGCCGCCGTATCGGCGTCGACGTCATCCTGCCTATAAAGGCCACGCGCAGCGTCCGTTGCTCAGTTCCGTTTTTCCGCGCTTACTCAGTGCCTCGGGATACCGTTGCTCAGTTCTTGTCAGATTAATCCTGTTTACCTCGAGTTATTCGTTCCGTACTCGATGGCTTTCTCGTCGGAACCGACAACTCCTCGATCCGGCTTCAAAAAATGCCGAGATTGTGGGAAAAAGATGTCGGTGACTGACCCTCACAGAGTTTGTCTGTGGTGTTTGGGAGCTGAACATCATTGTTCGGAGTGCGACGACTGTATGTCCATGACAGCTAAAGCCCTGAAGGAGCGTAGGGGGAAGCTGGAGAAAGGTAAGACTTTTAAAGCTTCTTCTTCGTCGACGAAGTCGAGACATTCGTCTCCTCGTCACCATTCGCGCTCCAGGTCTCAGAGTGGGTCCCATCACTCCTCGAGATCGAAGCACTCGAAGAGGAGACGTCGAAGATCCCCTTCTCCATCTTCCTCTTCCTCTGTTTCGCCAAAAAGAATCCCTTGCCCCACGAAACATAGTTCCCGGGCTGAATGGGAGGAATTCCGCAAAAATATGATGAGCGTCTTCGAGAAAGCGGCCTCGACCCCCTCGAAGACTGCCGAGAGCGATGCTCTGGTCGAAAGACCCGAAGGTCAAAAACGCAGCGAGTCGCAGTACCCGCGAAGGAAACCTCTCGAGTGCGTCTCGAACCCTCGAGTAGGACTATGACCTCCAAACCTTCCTCGAAGGTTCCGTCGACGCCGTCGACGAGGGTTCCGTCGACGCCGAGGTCGGTGTCTTCGACGCCGTTGTCGAAGGAACCTTCGACACACGGGTCTGTCGACTCGACGCCAGCTTCGACACCAGCGTCGACGCCAAGAAAAGTCATGGTCACGACACACCCAGTGACTATCCCCAGGTCCTCGATGGCGATGGCTTCGAGATTGTCGAGTAGAATCCCAATTCTGTCGAGGTCATCGAAGCCTCCGCCTTTGTTTTCGACGCCACGCTCGAAGCCTTCGACGTCGGCGTCGACGACATCGACGTTTTCGAGGCCGATAATGACAAGCTTGGCACCCTCTGCCCTGGAAATGGGATTTACGCCCTTTATGAGTTCAGAACAATTGAGAACTATGTCCTCAATTTTGGAAGAGGGTGAATTGTCTCAACAGGAAGACACATTTGAGTTGCAGGGACCTGTAACCCCAATTAGAGAGGAATTTTCCTCTGAAGAATGCAGGTTAAAGGATCTTCATGATTCCTTACATGAGGCAAGTGGGTTAGACACTTCCCCTGAGGTGGAGTTTGCTAGGCCAGACCCGGAGGAGCATGCTGAAACCCCCTATAGAGCCTTAATGGCCAGGATCACAGAGTTCATGGGGTGGTCTGCACGTTCATAATCTTTCCAACAAGATGACCTCACGGATATTCTTGACAAAGACCCAAAGGAGGATCCTGTGGTGCCTTTTCATAAAGCTCTTCAGAGGAAGGTCATGACAAACTGGGAAACCCCAGATGTCGTACCAGCAGTAAATAAAAAACTGTCTACTAAGTACAGGGTATCCTCTACAGACCCGGAGTTTTTGTCTAAACACCCATCCCCAGAAAGTCTGGTGGTACAGGCAGCATCCTCTACCGATGTCAAGACGGCTTATCCTACCGTCCCACAGGACAGGAACGATAAAAAATATGATGCTATGGCAAAAAAAGTCTTTTCAGCATGTAGCATGGCGTTAAAATCTGTTAATGCTACTTGCACCCTTGCTAGGTTCAGCCATACACTTTGGGAGTGTGCTTCTACAGCGGCTGACTGCATCCCGGAGGGAGAAGAAAGGGATGCGTTCCTGAATATTATACAGGACGGTAAAGACGCTATGTGCGAATCCCTCCAGACGTGCATTGATTCGGCTGACAGTATCAGCAGAGCAATGGCGGCAAGTACATCAACCAGGAGATTCGCTTGGTTGAGAAAGTCTGGTTTTGCCCCAGATGTGCAAGCCAGGCTCTTGAACATGCCATTCGATGGCTCTTCTTTGTTCGGGAAAAAGGCGGATGACAGTTTAGAAAAACTGCAAACTTCAAAAGCAGCAGCAAAATCCCTAGGAGCTGCAATCCGTCAAACTCCTTTTCGTCCCACAGGAACCCCTGCGAGGGGCAAGTCCTTTCGCTTCTACTCCGCATTCGGAAGAGGTAGAGGACGACCGGCTCAAAGGGGACAAAGAAGAACTACCCGAGGTGGACGGGGTAGATATTCAAAAGCCGCAGCAACAGCAGGTGCCTCTTTACCATCGGCATCTGCATCAGCCGCCCCAAAACCACTCTGAGGACTTCCCTCACAGGACACCTGTAGGAGGCAGGTTGACTCAACATCTGGCGGTATGGCAGGCTATCACGTCAGATGCTTGGGCATTGGAAACAGTTGCCCAAGGTTACTGCCTGCCTTTCCTACGTATACCTCAGAGTCATCCACCGGGGATCAGCTCTCAGAAAGCTCCAGATCCGCTCCTCTTGCAGGAAATTTTGGACCTGCTAGAGAAAGGTGCCATAGAACCGGTACCTGTAGCGGAGAGGAACAAGGGCTGGTACTCCCCTTACTTTCTCATTCCAATGAAAGACGGAGGACTGAGACCCATCTTGGACCCGCGAGAATTGAACAAATTCCTCAGAAAAGACAAATTCAAGATGGTCACTCTTTCTCAGATCCTCCAGGCTCTTCAGTTCCAGGACTGGTTGGTATCTCTGGACCTTCAGGACGCTTATTTCCATGTGCCTATCGATCTCAAACACAGGAAATACCTGAGGTTCGCAATTGGCAACTCTCACTATCAATTTCGAGTGCTGCCATTTGGGTTGACCTCCCCCCCGAGGGTCTTCACCAAGTTAATGTCGGTAGTGGCAGCAAGTCTAAGGAGGGAAGGGATTCACGTCTACCCCTACCTGGACGATTGGTTGATCAGGGCTGTTTCTTCGGAACAAGCTCAGATCCAACTAAATCACGTGTGCCACTCCCTTCACAGACTGGGCTTCTCTCTCAATTTAAAGAAGTCACAAATGATACCATCGCAGAGACTCCAGTTCATAGGAGCGATCCTGGACACTTCCCTGGGAAAAGCCTCGCCACCAGAGGTGAGGGCTCAAGATATTCTACAGATGGTTACCAAGTTTCAACATGCCCAACGTCTCCCAGCCTTCGACTTTTTGAGGTTGCTAGGCCTCATGGCATCCTGCATTTTCCTAGTGCCAGAGGCTCGCCTGAGAATGAGATCCCTCCAGTGGGCACTGAGGACTCAGTGGTCACAATTCTCAGGGAGAATGACAGATCTTCTTCAGGTTCCCGACAGAGTAGCTCGAGACCTTCAGTGGTGGGCCTGTCAGGAGAACATTCTAAAAGGAGAACATTTTTGGCAACCCTGGCTGGAGATAACAGTAGTCACGGATGCCTCACTCACGGGGTGGGGAGCCCACGCCAACGACTTGACCATCAGCGGTCGTTGGTCTCCATCGGAGTCCAGACTACATATCAACCTGTTAGAGCTGAGAGCCATCAGACTTGCGCTGAAGGCGTTCCTGCCAGCTGTACAAGGGAAAAACGTCCTGATAATGACGGACAACACAGTGGCCATGCATTACCTCAACAAAAGAGGAGGCGTAGGATCACTACCCCTGTGCAGAGAGGCGATGCAGCTCTGGTTTTGGGCAATCCAAGAAGGAATCTCTCTATCGGCAGTTCACCTAGCCGGAGAGAAGAACTTGACAGCGGACGCTCTGAGCAGGCAGAGCACAGTCTCCCACGAGTGGGAACTAGCTCAGGAAGTCCTTCAAGAGATCTTCGCCCTTTGGGGAACCCCTCAGGTGGATCTGTTCGCCACCAGCGTCAACAGGAAATGCGATCTGTTCTGCTCAAGGGAATTTCCCCCGAGAGGAGCTCTGGGAGACGTGTTCATAGTGGACTGGGAGTTTCAGCTTCTGTACGCGTTCCCACCGGTCCCTGTCATTCCTCAAATGATCAGGAGGTTGAGAAGATTCCGGAGAACCATGATCCTAATTGCCCCGGATTGGGCCAGGAGAACGTGGTACCCGGACCTTCTAGACTTGTCCATCTGCCCTCCAATTCGACTTCCACTCAGAGAGAACCTACTCTCACAGAAGGGAGGTCAGGTTCTCCATCCAGACATCAAAACCCTCAACCTTCACGCTTGGCTTCTGAAAGGTTGAGGTACAAGGATTGGGACCTCCCTGATGATGTTATGGAGGTGTTGCTTTCGGCAAGGAGGCCAGCAACAAAGTCTTTATACCGCTGCCGTTGGAACAGATTTTGCAGCTGGTGTAGAGAACAGAATATCGACCCTTTTTCATGTGGTACACCAATGGTTTTGTCCTTCCTTCTATATTTGGCGAATTCAGGCCTTCAAGTTGGCACCATTAAGGGCTATCTCGCAGCGCTATCCATCTTTAAGCGCACTGCGGAAGAACCATCCTATTTCAAATTACCCTTGGTAATACAGTTTCTGAAGGGGTTAACTAATGTTTATCCCCCAAGACCATTCCAAGTTCCCCTATGGGATTTAAACTTAGTACTAACTTTCCTGATGGGCGCACCTTTCGAACCACTCCATTCTTGTTGGTTAAGATTCCTTACCCTTAAAACTGTTTTATTAATAGCACTTACATCTGCTAGAAGGGTGAGCGAATTACAAGCTCTTTCTTGTAAACCCCCTCACACAATATTTCACAAAGACAAAGTTGTCCTGCAAGTGAAGCCTAATTTCCCCCCAAAGGTGGTTTTGGAATTCCATATCACTCAGAAGATTACCCTACCATCTTTCTATCCTCCTCCTCATCCGGGGAAAGAGGAAGAGAGGTTACACAGGCTAGACCCTAGAAGGGCTTTAAGTTTTTACATCAGTAGACTAGCCAGGATAGGACAGGCAGACCAGCTGTTTGTAGGTTACACAGGTCACAAGCTGGGGTTACCAATAACTAAGCAGACCATTTCCAGATGGATCATTCTAGCCATTCTGGAATGTTATAAACTGGCAGGGAAAGAGCCCCCTCAAAACCTTAGGGCTCATTCGACCAGAGGTGTTGCAGCTTCATCGGCCCTCAAAAGAGGTGTGCCAGTTAAAGACATCTGTGCGGCCGCTACATGGTCGTCTGTCCATACCTTTACACAATTTTACAACTTGGATTCCTCCTCCAGTCAAGAGACTAGGTTTGGAAGGGCTGTACTGCATTCTATTCACCAATAGAAGACAGCATGAAGTCAGTACTCCCTCCTCCGATAATAGAATACTGCTATGGGAGCCTATCTAAGATGAGGAATACGTCGGAGGACACAATCCCTTCGAAGAACAAGTTACTTCTTACCTTGTAACGTTCTTTCGACGGGATGTTCCTCCGACGTATTCCTCATCGACCCTCCAATCCATCCCCGCAGTTCTACTTCCCTTGTTGTTGCAGCTTACGCTCCTTCAGGGTGATTAGTCTAGTCCAGAAAGAATTATTGTGGGCTACAAAACGGAACTGAGCAACGGACGCTGCGCACGGCCTTTATAGACAGGATGACGTCGACGTCGATACGGCGGATGTCGAGGGACATCGACTCAGAGGACGTCGACGCGCAGCGCCCTCGAGAGAAAAATTTTCCGAGGCCAGCAGAGCTGGAAGGAGATATCTAAGATGAGGAATACGTCGGAGGAACATCCCGTCGAAAGACCGTTACAAGGTAAGAAGTAACTTGTTCATTTGTATCCTTTGCTACTGCTATCACTGGCACTCTCAGGATCCACACCTCTCCTCAGCACAGGTGTCTCGGATCAGCCTTGTTAAAGGAGAGTCTTCCTCTCTCCAGCTTCGCTCGGCTTGCTTCTGCACACGGGCTTCGGGGTAAAAAACAGCTCTGCATTCACGACAATTATGCACATCTGGAAAGACTACCAGCTTCTTCCAGTCTCTTCCAATGCAGCCACAGCCAAACAGGGTTTGTGAGCACAGGACGAACTCAAAGCCCTGTGAAATCACTCCACCACCCTGGGACTTGTCTCCAGCCAGGTTAACCTCCCACAGTACACCACCCCCAGGATTCCATCTGCTTTCCAAATAATGTTTGTGAAGCTTACCTTTTCTAAGAATTATGTATAGCTTTCTTATATTTAAGGCTACAACCCGATAAAGAGCATAGAATAGTTTATCTGGTAAATAGGATGTTCTTGTCTTATTGTTTCGATATTTCTAAGAGAAATAATATAAACAATAGCAAAGATCTTAGTACTGAAATTAGTACTTGTTTTTTGTCATTTTTGTCTCCATGTTGACATATTCTTAATATATAATTTCACAGCCATGTGTTTGATGTCATAATGTTTTCTGATTTGTCTATAATTATTTAAACTACTAATTATTTTCTCTTCATTTCTACACAGTAGAAGAATAAGTCTTTATCCTGTCTACTATGAATTGAAAACTGAAAATTATTAGTGTAACAGACAAGAGTGGGTTCTTTCTATTTGATTTGTCATTGGTGTCCTGCTCCGTACAGTTACAAGTAGCCAATAGAATGAGTGAAATTGTCGGATTCGGCCAAAATGAACAAATCCAATTTACCTACCCCACCAAAAGACCTAATGTTAGGATACTTACCTCGGGTAAGCGCTTCCGATCCTGGTGGTTTTACCCCAGATTCCGGCTGGTAGGCGGATTGGTTTCCCGACGGTCATCCGTGCTCGTTCCTAAGAGACGCGGATGCACGCCGGGGAGACCAGACTTTGGCAGCTTGGGCTTGCGTGTCAAGCCTCGTTCTGCTGTCAAGGGACGTCGGCGCATGCGCGGTGTGGCATGCGCTTCAAGCCTCGGTTCCATGCCGAGAGCTTCTTATTGCGCTCGAGTACGGGAGCGAATTGCGTCTTAGCGCGGTTCGTTCCTGACTCGCCGCTGCGCTCACCTACCTGTTTGTTCCTGTTCCAGCCTTTTGTCCTGGGTCCGGGTTCTCCGTTTCTGGTGTCCTGCCTAGTCTCCCAGTCCTTCAGCCCCTGTGGAGTCCCGTTTTTTCCCCTTTGTATTCCCTGCCTGCTGGTCCCTTTTCCCAGCCTCCAGAGTCCCCTTGGGGCCCTTTTTCCTTGCTTCCAGATTTTTTCCTTTGGAGCCATCTCCCTTGGGTTCCCTCTCCTTGACTCGTGGCCATTCCCTTCTGGCTCCAGTTTCCCTTCAGTACCAGTTTACTGAGGGTCCTGCCTTCCTTGTACTCTCAGTTCCCAGTTCCTCTTGTTTTGGTTCCTCCCACGATTCTCTGCCTGTGCCTTCCGGCCGGGGTACCAGCTCCTGTTTTCTGCTGTTTAATCATCTGAGCTCCAGGATACTTCTGCGACATCTTATGGACTGAGTACTACTGGCTAGTTTCATCGTACCTTGGAGTATCCATCTTCAGTCTTCAGATCTGGACATTCCTGAATCATCTACCTTCCCTGTCAGTGCTTGCACTGTCCTGGCGTCACGATAATCCGCAGGGAAGTGTCTCCGTGGCTTCAGGAGCGGATCCCCATCCATACCTGTTCTATCAGGCTGGGTGGAGGTTGCTTCCTTACGTCATCTTTTCTTCATTTGACTTCCTGCAGCTACAGTCTGGCTTAACCAGTTCGGCCGTCTTCAGGGAATACAGGTACGCGACATCCACCCTAACACCTAAAATACATACCACCAAAGGTTCGAACTACAAAACGTTTGCACCTTTTGTGGTATGTATGTTTTGGTGGGGTAGGTTAAAAAAAAGAAAAACTATGCTGTATAGTCTAGTGAGCGGGGTTTTGCAGGGCACACCCCCCCAGCTGACCCAAAAAAATAAAATAATAAATACGATCACGGAAGTGAAAGGGAACCACCGTTGCAGGGACACCGCGCTTCAGTAGGGTGTTGGGGGTGTGGGCGGGAGTGGGGGTGTGGGCAGGGGTTAGGTTTTGGGGTTGTTTTAAACAAATGTCCGCATGAGAAATGTACAAACATTTATGACCTTTCCGCCACGGTAAAACAACCACAATTCAAATTGTCTGATCATCTTCACATTATCTTTTGTATTACCTGACAATACTGTTCTACAGGATGGGCGATGATGGTAATGGGAGCTTCATGTTTGATGAAGACCTCAGTTAATGTGGAACCAAAATGAATTCTACTAGTAGAACAGGAAGTGGAGTAGAGCATGATGAGGGTGCAGGAACCTATCACTGGGTATATGTATTATTATTTATTTTACCCTACCTTTAGGTGGTATTGAAGAGCAGCTAGCCCCATGCACGAGATGCAATCAGCTCTTCCTCACTGGTTTTAGCTGTTTCTATTCTTTTGGAAAAAATAGATTTCTTACGTTAATAAAGAACATAATGAGGTAATCAGATCACTTCTACATGGGAGTACAAACTGGCATGTGAAAGCTACTGTTGGTTATTGTTTGTCAAAGTGTTTTTTATAGACACACTCAAAACCCAAAGGGTATTTTAAGAGCCGACAACGTATTTAAATATAACAGGGGAAAAAGGTGATACAAAATTATGAGCTTCTAATGTGGAATCTCGATTTTGAATCAAGACCTTTAAACAAACCAAAGTTCTTCTTTAGTAGCACAAGCTGTGTACCATCACTACCTATAAAATATCACGGTTCTTCAACAAATCATACACTAAATTCTGTAGCTTTTCTTAACGATCTGTGTATACGATCTAGATATCTAACCGGCTGAAATTTCCCTCCCCTATCTAGATCTCCAGCGCACCCTTCCTCGAATTGAGATCTCAAACAAAATAGTGCAGATTTCCTTCATGCACACATTGCTCCTTTTCCAAAACGGACCTCACCCATCTATCCCTTTCATACCCCTTACATCCAAGCTGCACCCCAATCAAAGAAATTACATCTTAAAATCAAGTTTTTCATTTTGTTGTCCATATACGAAGATCTAGATCCACGTGTACAGAATCGCAACCCTGCTTAATTACCACCACTTCCCTATACTTCATTCCAGTTCCACAACATTAATTGTTCTGCTACCCCCACATCCCTCTTCCTCGTCACAGTGCAACCAAAATATCTTGATTTGAAACCTCAAACACAAAGTAGCAGCCATAATGTTTGCAGATATTGTGCCCCCCACATCTCAATATATTACAATTGTTAAATATGTATTCTTTTCCCAAAAATGTATCACTTTGATCTCGATCACAATATTCCGCTCAACCTCCCTTTTTGAATCTATATCTCAGAGTAAATAGTGTGGATTTCTCTCTTCACTTGCCACTTTTCTTTAAAAAAATGACTCCACTCGTATATCCCTTCAAATCCTCCCTTCACCCAAATGAAACTTAATCACATCCTATAACAACTTTTACATTTCATTGGACGAATATGAAAATCGTGAACTATGCAAAGGAATACTTTGAATCAAGATCCAAGTCTTCATGTGAAACGCTCACAATGAAAACATTTTACAATGAAAACATGGCACAGTATTGTTCATGCCGCTGTGACGCTTTTAAAAAATATGAAATATAAAAGCAAGGTCACAATCTACCAAATTCCCCGACACCTCCTACGAGGAAGGACCGAAAATACTGTTTTTTTATAACTATAAACCAAATTCGATGAATTTTTCAATCTGCTTGAAAAGCTTTGGAAAATGTCACACACCTAAACACGACTTTAGTAATCTGAGTGTACTTATTGATGATACCCTCTCTTTAAAGAGCCAAATAGGTACTGTGACAAAATACTGTTATCTTCTAAGAAAAATAAATCCCATACTTCCTTTTCTGTCTTTCCCTCAACAGTTCACTTTAATGAATTCACTTGTAAACTCACGACTGTATTTTAATAATAGCATCTGTTTAGGCTTTGCAGAACTTTTGATAAAGCGTCTTCAAAGAGTCCAGAATGCTGCAGCAGAACTCTTCTAAAGCTAAGCAGGCACGATCATATAACATCGGCCTCGAGAACTCTGCACTGACTCCTGATTAAGAAACGCCTATGCATTGCCTAGTACATTGTTTCAGTACGACTCCTTTTTAAAAAATGTTTATAAACTCTTTTTATTGACTTTACAACAAGATAAACCCCCCCCCGAACAAGAACTTCCCCCCACCACCTCCTTGAGGCACATCTACTCAGCTTCCGGCCCATTACTTCCATGTACCCGTCACCAAAGTTCATTGCAGATCCAACAGTTTTAAACGTTGCGGGCACCAGATTACCCGAAAGTCATCCTTAAGAAAAGCCAGATTTATCCCCGGTCATTTGCAAAGTTGTGAATATTGTCGTTCATGGCGTATGTCGACCATTCGAGTGCGATGATCACCCATATCTTTCGCAGCCAATCCTGCATCCTAGGTATCTCTGCGCTTTTCCATCTCTGTGCTATCAACATCATAGCTGCCAGTGTTAGGAACACCCTTGCTTTCTCTCGAGCTCTAGGTTCCCCCCCTGCGGGGCCTTCCCTCATCCCCAACAGGATTTGCTCCGGCGGTCGAGCCTCCCCAGAGCCGAAGGCCTGCTCTTGTGCCCTCTGAATTTCTTGCCAGAAAGGCCCAATTTTCGGACACCCCCACCATATGTGTTCTGCCGTGTCTATCATCCCACAGCCCCCCGAGGATCCCAGGTATATCCTGTGCAGTCGGGCTGGTGTGTAATGCCAGCCTAATAGGATCTTATACCATGCTTCTTGCAACTGGGATGCTCTAGATAATTTGGGAATCTTTCTCCACATCCTTTCCCACCCCTCCCTACCTATCTCTCTCCCCAGTATTTCCTCCCATCTCCTCATATAGGGCCACTGCTGGCTGTCTGTTGCGTTGTCCAATATATTGTATAGGTTTGAGATTAACCTCTTATACCCATCGTTTGATAGGAATTTTTTGGATCGCGTTATATCCCTATTTGCCGCTCACTTGTTCCCGGGGTTCAGTACCCAATGTCTTATTTGCGCATACCGGAGTCTTTCCCCCTCCTTCACCCCAAATTCCATTTTACAGTCCACAAAAGATAATATTTCCCCCCTCTGAACATGTCTCCCAGCCTCCTACATCCCCCGTTCTACCACTGTGTAAATGCCCCCTTCTCCATCCCTGGTGTGAAATCCCCATTATTGAAGATGGGCGTGAAGGGGGACAGAAACATTGTTATCCCCTTGGTTCTCACTAGCTTGTCCCAGTTGTCCGCTACTAGTTTGGATACAGAGCTCTTATATAGATGCGTTGGCCTGCTATGTTTCGATAACCACAGGACTTCCGCCAGGTTGTGATGCGTGACTGCCCTGTCCATTTTAACCCACTGCTTATTTTGTCCCATTTCCCTTTCCCGGAGCCATTCTCTGATTACTCTCAATTGCTTGGCTTCATAGTATTGTTGGAAGTTCGGTACTGCCAGTTCCCCCTCCCGTTTGGGTGCCACCAGTAGGTGCCTACTAACCCTCGCTCTTTTCCCTTCCCATATGAATTCATTAGTCAGGGTTTTTAACTCCCTGAATAGGCTTGCTGGCAATTCTTGGGGTATTGCCTGGAATAGGTACAACAACCATTGGAGAGTGACCATTTTCACTGCGGCTAAGCGACCCATCCACGAGACCCTGAGGGTCCTCCACCTGTGGAAATCCCGCTTAATGTCCTTTAACAGTGGGGGATAGTTGGCCACATACCAACCTGGGAGTTTCGCCGTAACTTTCACCCCCAGATATCTGATTCCCCCTGGGCTCCACACAAAGGGGGTGCTTGCCCTTCCGAACATCCCCTTCCTCTGCTTTCAAAGTTAAGCTTAATATTTCCGATTTACTGATATTCACCCTCAGGCCAGATACTTCCCCAAATTCTTCCAATAGGGCTCTACTCGCCCGGATGGATTCAATGCTGTGTGTCGTCAAGGTGAGTAGCATGTCGTCTGCAAACGCTGCTACTTTTTGCTGTTCCCCCCCAAACGGTATGCCCCATATTCCTTCCGTCACGCTTATCGCCTGAAGGAGGGGCTCTAGATACAGTGCGTACAACATCGGGGAGAGAGGGCATCTCTGTTTTGTCCCTCTGCTCAGCCTAAGGGGCCTTGATAGTGTGCCATTCACTGCCAGTCTCGCCGATGGTGTCTGATAGTTTACCCGCACCATTGTCAGGAATTCTCCTTCCATACCCATCTGCTGCATCACCCGAAATAGGAAGGACCACTCCATGCAGCCAAACACCTTTTCTGCGTCCAACGCCAATAGGACCGCGGGAGTGTCCGTTTTATGGACCTTTTCCACCAGGTCTGCCACCCTCCGGATATTATCCGCCGTCTGCCAACTCCGAATAAAACCTGTCTGATCCTGATGGACCAAATCTGGGAGATATGCTTACAGCCTGTTTGCCAGGATCTTTGTGTATATCTTGGCGTCAACATTTATCAACGCAATGGGTCGATACAATGTCCTAAACTCTGGGTCCTTATTGTGCTTGAGAATAAGGGTTAGTTTGGTTTCCTCCATGGATCGAGCTATCCTGCCTGTTGACCTGAAAGTGTTGAAGAGGGACGTCATGTGTGGGATAAGGCTGCTTGCGAATGTTTTGTAAAAGGTGGCAGTGTAGCCGTCTAGGCACAGAGCCTTGTTTGGCGGCAGGTTCGCTATTACTTTGGCGTAATATTTTTGGCGAACGGAGAGTAGTAGCACTCCCTCTGCCTTTTTAGTTCGAAGGACTTCCAATTGCCCTATCGCCCTCCTGTATTCCCTCATGGAGTGTCTAGACGGGGTGGACCCAGCCTTTTCTCTAGCCGCCTCTACCTCTTCTTCAAGTTGTTCCTCCAACGCCCTCTTTTGTTTCAGCCTCTGTGCTGATGCTGCTATTAACTCCCCCCAGAGCATGGCTTTAAAGGCATCCCACCTTGTTTCCTCCCCTGTATCCCCTTTCTTATTATCTATGAAGACGTTTTGTATTTTCCCTTTCATTTCCTCTCTAATTACTGGGTCTCTAAGTAGGGATTTCGGGTATTTCCAACCCCGCACACCTCTGTCCTTGCGCCCCAGCTCCATGTGAAAGGCCACCGTCTTGTGGTCTGCTATCCCTATAGGGCCCGTTTGTACATCCCGAATTTGGCCCACAAGGCCCACTGACACCAAAATGTAATCAATCCTTGACTGGGACCCATGTACTCCCGATAGGAAAGTAAAGCCTTCCTCCTCCCCCTGCAGCTCCTGCCAGGCATCTCTTAGGCCCGCCCTCCCAATTCTGTCTCTTAAATCCGCAGACATCACTGCTCCCCCACCTCTGCCAAAACCACCAGACATGCCCCGCCCCATGTCCCAGGTTATGTTGAGGTCCCCCATCAAGACGATGTGGCCCCATGCTTTCTTTTCCAGTACCGTCAGGACTTGCCTTAGAAATTGCTCCTGCCCAGTATTTGGTGCATACACCACTGCTATAGTGTAAGGAGTGTCCAGGTATGTTCCTTTAGTTATCAGATATCTACCCTCCTTATCCTTTAATGTCTCTGTGACCCTGTAGTCAAATGTGTTTTTAATGGCCAGGGCCACCCCTCCAGTTTTGCTCTGTCCTGAGGCATGTAGAATTAGGTCGAATCCCCTCAGTCGCAGCCGCCCTTGGTCTTTGTGCAAGAGGTGCGTTTCCTGCAACCCCAGAACATCCGGCCCTTCCTTCCTTTTGAACTGTTCCAATTTCTTCCTTTTAAGAGGGGAGTTAAGCCCCCTAACATTATGTGTTAGCCACTTGAATGACAGAAACTCCAATCCTGTTCCTCACCTTTTGGTAACCCCCCATCCTTCTGAGCTTCCTGATGTGCCCCCCCGTCCTCACCCCCCCAACTCCCACGCCCAAGTCTCCCTCCCTCCCCACCTCCCTGCCCCTAGAGGCTTCCCGCCCCTCCTCCCTTACTACCTCAGGCATCCGCGCCCTTCCTGATCCCAGATGGTTTCTCCCCTCTTCTCCCCTTCCTGTTCCATTGTTCCCTTTAGAGGCCCACCACCCCTGTCTCACCTGTAGCTTTAGGACTCTACCTGCGCCCCCGCCTCCTTTTCCCCATTCTTCTCTTTTGGGTGTGGCCTACTCCCCTTCTGGCCCCTCCTTCTTTTCTCCCCCACCGTTGACCTTTCCCACGGTCTCAATCTGGGTCTGTAATCCCTTGTTTGGGAACTGCTCCGTGCTGGATTTCCCTCAAGATCAATTTGCAGCATATCAGCTCCTTCCTGTGCCGTTGTGATGCGTTTTTGAATTCCTTCCCATTCGAACACTAGGCCAAATGGGAATGTCCAGTTATATCTAATGCCTTTTTCGTTAAGAACCTTCAGGATGGGGCCCATCTGTTTCCTCTTTACTAATGTACTGCTTGCCAAGTCCTGATAGAGGGCTATTTGTTGGCCCTTATATAAGATTGGTTCCCGTTTCTTTGCCGTCCGGAGGACAGCTTCCTTCTGAGCGTATCTAGTGAAGACAGCCAACACATCTCTTGGTCTTGCTGCTGCGCCTTTAGGTAATCTTCCTACCATGTGTACATGGTACAATTCAATCTTATCTGGGAGCTCTTCTCCCAAGATCTCTGGAAAGATGACCTGTAACTCCTCTTTCAGTTCCTTGTCCTTTACAGTTTCCGGAAACAATTTCACCCTGATGTTGATCCTGCGGGATTTGTTTTCCAAATCTTCCATTTAGGTTTCCAGATTCCGGGTGGCCACATCTAATCTCTCAATGGCCTCACTGTTAGCGGTTGTTTCCTTGTCCACATCTTGAAGGCCCTTCTCCAGGAGGTCAGTCCTTTCCCCCAGTTGTCGTATATCCTGCCTAATCTCCCCCAGGGCCTCGTTCAAGTCTGTCTGCATGAGCTGAAATTAGTCCTGAAATGTTTTGGCTAGATTGGCCTGCAAGTTGTGTACCTCTCCCAAGAAATCCTGTTTCGACATCAAGGCTGCCCCCTCTGTACTTTCCGGGGAGGTGTGATCCGATGCCCCTTCTTGGCCGATCGTTCCCTCATCCCTAGTGTCCTGTGGGGGCCAGAGGGAGTGGAAGGTGCCCGGCATGTCACTCGAGTTTTGGACTGCCCTTCCTCCTTTAGCCTTTGTTTTCATCGTCGTGACTCTCTCCCGTCCTCAATGGGCCCCTGCCCAGGCCCCATGAACGCTGCGTGCCAATTGCCCCACTCCTTTCCGTTTGGGTCACAGGGCCTTCTCACTCTCCTCCTGCTTCCTGGTGGGCTTTCCCCCGGGACCCACTTCCATCCGTCTCCCGCTGCCCGGAGCTCCTCTCTCCGACTCACAACTTGCTCAGGCGCGCCCTCTGGCCAACCCTCCGAGCCCCCACGGATGCCTGGACCAGTCTGACATCCGCTCCTTGCTCCCACCCAATGGCGTCTATCAGCCCGGTTAGTGTTTTGTGCAGGGGAGTACCTCACGGGCCAGGACCCAGTTGTTTCTGCCTCTGTTGCGCTCCTCCGGGGGGATCCCTTCCTCCTCCCCGTTAACCCTGAGGCCTTCCTGCTTAATATACTTGCAGGGGGACCGGTCCCTCAGGCCCCTTCGAGTCCTTCACCTCCCAACCGTGTCTGTATGTGCAGGAGACCTCCCGCCCCCTGGCGGAGCGCCAGGACTCCTGCACTCACCGTCCTCTCCGGCTGCCTTCCACTAGGCTCCGGCTGGGTTACCGTAAGTTCCCCCTTGGGGTCCTTGGCCTTCCTTCTGGCCCCTGGACAATCTGCCCCGCTGTGCTGGCTGGGCAGCTGTTCCCGCCGATCCTCTCCTGCCGCCCGCCTGGTTTCGCCTGGTTTCATCCGTTCGCCTCCAGTTACCGGCTTCCCAGACCTTTCTCCTCCTGCCACGTGGTATACGGCTGCCGGGCCTCTTGTCACCGCCTCAGGAGTTGGCCCGCGTTGGTCTGCGGGCCGCTCCTGAGCAGATGGACGCCTCATCGCACGTTGCCAGCGTAGCCGCTCTCTCCGCTCTCATCGGGGTAAACTCCCAAGTTCCTGTCCCGGCAGCCCGGGATCTACTGGTGCTCCCGCTGTCGATGCTTCCGCGCTTGCCCGGGCCTCCTCTTCTCTCGGCGGGGCCTGCCGCTGAGTGTCCGCCCACCCCTCGAGCTGCAGTCCCGTTAGGGGTCCTCTGGTGAAGGAGGGCTTGCCTCCTCCTCACCTCTCGCCTCCGGTGCGGCCTGGGCCGCCGGATCCCGTCCCCTTCAGTTTGTGTCCTCGCTCCGCTTACGCAGAGCCTGGTGCCGCCGGGGTCCTCCCCCTCTGCTTTACGCTCTGTGCTGCCGTGATCTGCCGGTGTGCCTTACGGCTCGCTCTGCCAGGGGTCTCTCACGGAGCTCCTTGGATCTTCCCTCCTGCAAGTCCCCACATCGTGGGATCTGCTTTATGAGTTTTACTAGCCCATTGGCGAGGTGGTGGGCACCTCTCTGCCTTCAGGGTCTGGGGAGCTCCGTCGGCACGTCTACGCTGTACCGGCAGCCATCTTGGAATCCCCAGTACGACTCCTTTTGCTAAGAAAATCAAATTTCGTTCTTCAAAGCGAGCACTATGATCTAATCAGCTGAACATTTTGAACGTCCCGCCTACTTGAAGGAACAGGAAGGTGGGCACTCCTTGGTACAGCATCAAACATTTGGAACTCATTGCCACTATCTGCATAATGAAGCAAACTTACTCTCTTTCAGAAAACACTTAAAAGCATATCTTTTTAATCTGTGACAATTTCTCGAATGTGGACAGCATTTCTGTAGAGAAACACATAGCACCAAGGTGCCTTTCAGTGAAAATTGTGCTCTAATAAAACTCCAGTGACACAACATAGCATACACTACTTCCCCACCCACTTTTAGTCTATTTAGGAATCAATCTGTGCATTTTTATTTTCTAATAGAAATTCTGGTTTTGACTCCTAAATCAACTTGATTGACCTTTTTTCATCTAACTAGCACTTCCTGTGCTTACCACATCTCAATATTGTATATTTGTAAAGTGTTTACTCTTTCCTTTTGCCATTTGCAGCGGTAAAATCTTGCATTGTAATCTCAGCAAAATGCTTGGGAAAAAAACAAATCTACACTATTCCCAGCCTCAAAATCTTACCAAATTCTCCATTCTGACCCTGCCCACATGCTCCATGCTCAAAACTATCCTACTCACTCCCTTACTACATTTTGGGGCAGTTTCCCAAAACAAATCGATATCTTGAACCATCGAACTGCATAATGGTAGATTTTTAGAAATTAAAAACCTTGACAACAGCCATGCACCACAATCTGCGCCAAATTTAAAAAATATTACTGGATGGATTTACGCCAAACCAACAAAGGATTTCCTCTGAGCGCTTTGCGTCCCAATTGTTTCTTATTTGCAGAAAATCCCTCCAGCTGTTTTGGCTGTGCCTCTAATGTAAACATTGGAAGTTTTCCAGACGGAAAACGAACGGAAAGTGAAAAACACACCCTTTTTTGACCTTTTAAATCTTTCGAAATGTAACATAGATTTGAACGAAGGTTTTGGAGGCCCAGGTCTGACATCCTGTTTGTAAAATTTCGTGCTGATCCATCCTATGGCACAAAAGTTATTAGACCTATTATTTTCGCATGTCCTGTGGATGAAAGGTTTCACTTTCACTACGGAACAACGCTGATATATAAGGCTTGGAAAGTCTGTGCAAGATCTGTGAACTTTAAACTTTTTCCACTAGGTAACAGCACAGTTGGATTTAAAGATATTCAATGGCAGCATGGTTGACAATGCAAACAGAGACAAGGGATCTGCTTGCAGGTAGACACCCAGGGATTGCTAGCTTGGCATGTGTAACGCCAGAGGTAGCTACTTGTGCATCCTTTGTTCTTTGTTGTGGATTGAGAGCCACTCATTCCATATTTGTAATGTGCTCCAGAATTGCAATATAGTACAAAAATAATTGTCTATGATTCTGGAGTAAACGAAATATAATACAGTTGTACACTCGACCTCTACACCATATAAGGGCTCGATTTAAAATCCCCAAAAGTGTAAATGGAGGTGCTAAAGACAGATGTAACAGTGTAACGCCTGTCTTAACGCCTCTATTCACGCTCCACAGGATGTCCATTGTTTTTTAAGGTGATGGCAGAACGGGTGTTATGTTTTCATCTACTGTTTGTCCTCCGCCTTCAAAAATAACTTGATTTCACAACAGCGTGAGATTTTTGCACTGGTGAAAGCGCCTGCTTTTTGATATTGGTTTTCATAGGAAAACAGGGTAAACAATGCCTGCCATGCGCAGATGGCAGGTAGCGTTTATTCTATTTGCACTGAGTAGGGCAAAAAAGAAGTGTAAAGGAACTTCTGCCCCCTCTTTTCACTTTTCTTTTCCAAGCCTTGCCTGCAGGGGACCTGTTTGATCATAACCGCAAACGTAAGCGTTTTCCTCCATGCAATTTACGTTGCTGAGCGTAATTAGGTCCAATGTGTTTCTACTCTAAATACTGGGTGATCTCGGTTTGCCCTTCTGTAATAAAAAGCTAAGTTTAATCGTGGAGTTTTGGCCTTCCTTCTGGCCCTGGGTGTCCGGTAGCCCCCGGCGGGCAGCAGCCCCCTGGACAATCTGCCTCGCTGTGCTGGCTGCGCAGCTGTTCCCGCCAATCCTCTCCTGCCGCCCGCCTGGTTTCATCCGTTCGGCTCCTGTTACCGGCTTCCCAGACCTTTCTCCTCCTGCCACGTGGTATACGGCTGCTGGGCCTCTTGTCACCGCCTCAGGAGTCGGCCCGCATTGGTCTGCGGACCGCTCCTGAGCAGATGGACTCCTCGTCGCACGTTGCCGGCGTAGCCTCTCCTCCTCTCTCACTGGGGTAAACTCCAAGTTCCTGTCCCGGCAGCCCGGCATCTACTGGTGCTCCCGCTGTCGATGCTTCCACGCTTGCCCGGGTCTCCTCTTCTCTCGGCGGGGCCTGCCGCTGAGTGTCCCCCCACCCCTCGAGCTGCAGTCCCGGTAGGGGTCCTCTGGTGAAGGAGGGCTTGCCTCCTCCTCACCTCTCGCCTCCGGTGCGGCCTGGGCCGCGGGATCCCGTCCCCTTCAGTTTGTGTCCTCGCTCCGCTTACGCAGAGCCTGGTGCCGCCGGGGTCCTCCCCCTCTGCTTCACGCTCTGTGCTGCCGTGATCTGCCGGTGTGCCTTACGGCTCGCTCTGCCAGGGGTCTCTCTCGGAGCTCCTTGGATCTTCCCTCCTGCAAGTCCCCACATCGTGGGATCTGCTTTATGAGATTTACTAGGCCATTGGCGAGGTGGTGGGCACCTCTCTGCCTTCAGGGTCTGGGGAGCTCCGTCGGCACGTCTACGCTGTACCGGCAGCCATCTTGGAATCCCCAGTACGACTCCTTTTGCTAAGAAAATCAAATTTCGTTTTCAAAGCGAGCACTATGATCTAATCAGCTGAACATTTTGAACGTCTCGCCTACTTGAAGGAACAGGAAGGTGGGCACTCCTTGGTACAGCATCAAACATTTGGAACTCATTGCCACTATCTGCATAATGAAGCAAACTTACTCTCTTTCAGAAAACACTTAAAAGCATATCTTTTTAATCTGTGACAATTTCTCGAATGTGGACAGCATTTCTGTAGAGAACCACATAGCACCAAGGTGCCTTTCAGTGAAAATTGTGCTCTAATAAAACTCCAGTGACACAACATAGCATACACTACTTCCCCACCCACTTTTAGTCTATTTAGGAATCAATCTGTGCATTTTTATTTTCTAATAGAAATTCTGGTTTTGACTCCTAAATCAACTTGATTGACCTTTTTTCATCTAACTAGCACTTCCTGTGCTTACCACATCTCAATATTGTATATTTGTAAAGTGTTTACTCTTTCCTTTTGCCATTTGCAGCGGTAAAATCTTGCATTGTAATCTCAGCAAAATGCTTGGGAAAAAAACAAATCTACACTATTCCCAGCCTCAAAATCTTACCAAATTCTCCATTCTGACCCTGCCCACATGCTCCATGCTCAAAACTATCCTACTCACTCCCTTACTACATTTTGGGGCAGTTTCCCAAAACAAATCGATATCTTGAACCATCGAACTGCATAATGGTAGATTTTTAGAAATTAAAAACCTTGACAACAGCCATGCACCACAATCTGCGCCAAATTTAAAAAATATTACTGGATGGATTTACGCCAAACCAACAAAGGATTTCCTCTGAGCGCTTTGCGTCCCAATTGTTTCTTATTTGCAGAAAATCCCTCCAGCTGTTTTGGCTGTGCCTCTAATGTAAACATTGGAAGTTTTCCAGACGGAAAACGAACGGAAAGTGAAAAACACACCCTTTTTTGACCTTTTAAATCTTTCGAAATGTAACATAGATTTGAACGAAGGTTTTGGAGGCCCAGGTCTGACATCCTGTTTGTAAAATTTCGTGCTGATCCATCCTATGGCACAAAAGTTATTAGACCTATTATTTTCGCATGTCCTGTGGATGAAAGGTTTCACTTTCACTACGGGACAACGCTGATATATAAGGCTTGGAAAGTCTGTGCAAGATCTGTGAACTTTAAACTTTTTCCACTAGGTAACAGCACAGTTGGATTTAAAGATATTCAATGGCAGCATGGTTGACAATGCAAACAGAGACAAGGGATCTGCTTGCAGGTAGACACCCAGGGATTGCTAGCTTGGCATGTGTAACGCCAGAGGTAGCTACTTGTGCATCCTTTGTTCTTTGTTGTGGATTGAGAGCCACTCATTCCATATTTGTAATGTGCTCCAGAATTGCAATATAGTACAAAAATAATTGTCTGTGATTCTGGAGTAAACGAAATATAATACAGTTGTACACTCGACCTCTACACCATATAAGGGCTCGATTTAAAATCCCCAAAAGTATAAATGGAGGTGCTAAAGACAGATGTAACAGTGTAACGCCTGTCTTAACGCCTCTATTCACGCTCCACAGGATGTCCATTGTTTTTTAAGGTGATGGCAGAACGGGTGTTATGTTTTCATCTACTGTTTGTCCTCCGCCTTCAAAAATAACTTGATTTCACAACAGCATGAGATTTTTGCACTGGTGAAAGCGCCTGCTTTTTGATATTGGTTTTCATAGGAAAACAGGGTAAACAATGCCTGCCATGCGCAGATGGCAGGTAGCGTTTATTCTATTTGCACTGAGCTGGGCAAAAAAGAAGTGTAAAGGAACTTCTGCCGCCTCTTTTCACTTTTCTTTTCCAAGCCTTGCCTGCAGGGGACCTGTTTGATCATAACCGCAAACGTAAGCGTTTTCCTCCATGCAATTTACGTTGCTGAGCGTAATTAGGTCCAATGTGTTTCTACTCTAAATACTGGGTGATCTCGGTTTGCCCTTCTGTAATAAAAAGCTAAGTTTAATCGTGGAGTTTATTCTTCACTTCAATGTACTGATTATTGGAGTAGCATTATTCTCTTGTAGTTCTTTGAGGGCTATCAGATTATTAGTCCTTTAAAATGACACTTCAAATACATATTTAAAGGTTTTTGGAAATGCTGACTGAAGAGTTAGAGAGAGCTGCAGAAGATACGCACGGCCATCGTTGGACGCAGGAGGGAATACGAGAACGCGAATCACATCGAAGGAAACTTCTGCTTCGTGCCAAACTGGAGGAGGTACTAAAGCATAGTTTAAAAGTAATACAAATGTGTACTTATGTTGTGCAGGACAGGTATTGGGCCATGGTTGTCAGGTGCATTGCCTGTTTGGTGACAGCATAGAGGCTTGCTTGCAGCTCTTTGTTCATTTTTAAAAGGATAACAAACTAAGATCCAGCAGTAACAAACAAGAATGGTACTGACAAGCACCCAAAAACACCTTTAAATTGAGTGCAAGCTCAGTATTGTGCCTCACTATATTATGATATCATGCATTTAATCTAAAAGCTTTACATACACGTTTGATACCTTATTACTGGCTAAAAAAAATCAATTGTGAGTTGAAAATCTAACCTATTAGAGTACATTAGCCTCAAGTCTCCAATTGTTCCTCGGTTTCATTTGTTAGTAAATAAAGTTATTTGTTGATGTGGCCACTAAAGAAAGACATCTCTTTGTTGTAGGTCATGATGCCTTTCATTTGACCTAACATAAGGAATACAAAAAGGTGGACTTCTTTCATCTTAAATCCTTTTGTTGTTTTTATGACTGCCCAGGCTGTATTGGGATGCACAGGGATTTTTTATTTTATTTTCTGTTCTTATTTGTCTTTGGTGAGTTGTTTTTTTGTGGTATCACACACATGCACACACAGTTCCTAGGAACACATGTTGTTTGCTCCATTAGTTATTACACAAGTTGTAAAAGTACTGCTAAATTCATTAGCTACATTTTCTTGCACAAGGGCAACGTTTTGATAATCTGGCCTCTGGCATGCATATATTTTATTGCAGAATACTCATTTAACGTCTGTGATCTTTAGGACTGGAAGCTCCAAGAAATGTTGCTTTTGATGAGAATTGGACAAGATGTCAGACGAGAGTCTAAACTGGAAGCACAAGTAAAGAGATGTAAAGATGAAAGAGCTAAAAAGGTATGTCAATCAATAGCTGATTTGAAATCCTATAACAAAGCTTTGACGATCTCCTTCATACATTGGGTTACATTTATTTATTTCAGCAGTGAAAGTGCTGACAATTTTTATCTGCACAAAAATAATGTTTTGACTAACTGTCTTTGGATTTTCTTTTCATTTCCTCCTCCCTTTTAAATGTTTTATTCCCCCTGTATCCTTATTTTGGTTTCCGCTCTGAACAAGGGCTGTAATATGCTCTAGAAGATGGAGTTTAACACAGGGACACAAGAAGGAACAATTACAAATAGTTTTAAATTAATTGGTATTCCTCCAGATTCTGATGCACTAGCCTCATGGTAAGAGATGTGTATTTGGCTGACTTTTCTGTTAAACGTAATGGACTGCTAAATTACAGGGGACTTTCTTTTCTTTTTTCCTTTTGTTATATTTGTATTGCATTTTATTTTTGCACAAAATACAATAACAAGATGAGTGCAAAGTCCTCTAAGGGGGACACCAGAAAAGTCTGTGGAGGAGGCATTTTTAGCCTACATTATTGAAAAGCCATTAGTCCCTTCTGCAGATCTTCACTGATATAACTATGCCTGACCTTGCTGTTATCCATTCTGGACTGCTAAATTACAGGAGACTTTACTTACTTTTTTCCTTTTGATATATTTCTACTGCATATTTTTGTACACAAAATGCAATAACAAGATGAGGGCAATGTCCTTTAAGTGGAACAGCACAAACGTCCGTGCAGGAGAAATTCTTAGCCTACATTATTGCAAAGCCATTGGTCCCTTCTGCATGTCTTCACTAATGGAACAGGGGATAACACTTTAGTTAAGCAAAACCAGGTCCTTGTTTCCTGAAGTGCACTCTGGTGGCCAGGGGAATGCATAGCCAATTTCATCCCACATCATTGGATACCTTTCCCCAGCAGCTCGCAACTTAAAATAATTTACCCCACCTTTTGCCTACCTCAGCTGAATTGCCTATGTCATACTGAGGGAACATACATGCATTATTATAGCAATAATGCACTGGGCCGTAGCGGCACAGCCCCATTTTATAAGCCAAAGTGTAGCTAGGCCTTAACTATGAGACCAGGTGCCGTTTTCCCCCCGATGCAGCCTGCTGGCTTGGGTATTATTGCTGTTAGCACAACAGGTTTTTAATATTTTTGTTTGAATGAACGGGTTCCACACTCATGTGGTTTGCTTGCGCTGCAACACGAGGAGGCACTTTGCTCGGTATTGCAGGAATTTTACCAGGAGAATGGTCAAAGAGATATCTGCAGAATAGGATGGAGCAAGTGGTGAGGATGCCAATGGTGACTATGGTGATAGAGTTTCTTGGTCAGTGAGCGAGGTGGGAGTGAAAACAAGAAGGGGAACCAGCCTCATACTAATGTTGTGATAAATGGTATAACTGTTCACATGCTCATTGACTCTCGGTCGGACTACACCATATATGACTACAATGTGTGGAAGAAAAATTTGAATGGAGTGTCTCCAGTTTCACCCAGGATCAGGGCAAGTGCGTATGGGGGAGTGCGCATAGAATTTATTGGGTATTTTGAAACCAGCATTGAGTGCATTGACAGGGAGACAGAAGCTAATGTGTATGTGCCTAAGAGGAATGGCAGTCTTCTTGGGTGGTACACGCACCAGGCACAATACATTATCAAAACACCAAGAGTAGAGGAGAACATGGTTTTAGTAAAAGCATGTGCTGCAAGGCAGGAAGGGGATATGCCTTCCTTTCTAACAGCAAGCCCTTATATGGTGTCTGGATGGGCTTCCCACAGTACCAGGTTGTAACAACATGCCCATGGGTGTGTGTGTTTGCAGTACGTTTTATCAGGTCATCATGCTTGTATTTTAGTTAGGGTCAGTTGAGTGTATGAATGTCTTGACAACGGCAAGGGATTCATGCCATGGTCCAGATTGTCACCACATATGCAATGCTTCCAAGCAAGGATAGCTGTGTGTAAACATGTTTTGACAGCCTCAAGGGCATTTGCTTGTGTTGCAGTAGGTGTTATCAGGTCATCATGATTGTGCTTCAGACTATGGCAGCAAAGTGTACTTCTGGGCACACCTTAGTGCTTTCAGCCCTGAGGTTCCAGAGGCGGAGACTGTATACCCCTCAGCTGCACCCATCCCTGACACACCAAGTAAGGCTATATTTGACCGCATTCCTATTGACTGCCATTATTTTATCTAGTTTCATCTTCAGAAGTTCCTCAGCCTTTCCAGCATCCCATGTACGGTTCCTCCTTCCACATAACTCTAAGGTTGGTGAACAAAAGGAGCCGTGAAAGGACTTTTTCAGGGAACTTAGCTATTTCCTCCTCATATCAGTTGCAGGTGCTAAGTTCTGGAAGATTGGAATTTCTGGTTTCTGATAGATTTTGTCTTCGCCGGTTTTAAGACCGTTGTTAAATGAGTATTGGCCCCACTCCAGATTCCTGCACCCTGCCAGTACTGAGGCCCCATATGTTTTGATCCCATGGCATTTATCCACGTATATTGGATCATTTTGATCCTGCAGGTCTAGCAACTCAGATAGCAAGTGGGAGGAAAAGAAGATTGGATTGTCACTTTAAGTAGCTGAGGAGAGTCCAAAAACTGTTCCTTGTTGAGCTTGTACGACTTTTTTCAGGCTCACAGGAAAATAAATTAGCAGACAGTTGCATCGTTGAAAAAGCATTGCCACAGATCGTTGCATTGCTGATTGCACAATTAGTTTTCAACAATGTAAATCCATTCTGGCATCCATTGTTTGCTTTAAAATTTGAACTTTACTGATTACTACCGCATTCAATCTCCCACATGAGTGTGAGCCATTTCCACATACCCTACTGTGTACCTGGACCTACTTCCTCAGACCACTACACCTAAATCTTTCTCCATTTGTTTTGCTGCTGGAATGGTTTGGTAATACTGTTTGCCAAACCACAGTTGCTCTTTTATATGGAGTGGTACTTCTTAGCTCTAGCTGAGCCATGTTTTCATGCTGTCTGTAGTACTTACCCTCTTGACATGACTTCAACACCTCAATCCACTCCAGTGCAGCCAGCACTTTGTCCCAAGATGACAAGGAGGATCTGGCTGCACTTATCGCAAAAGGACATTCTTTATTGTGTGGGGGCACGTGGTTCAAAACGTTTGTTATGTTATTATAACTTCTAGAGCGCACGGTCACCTTAAAGTATCTTGGCGCTTTGGGAGAGGAGAAAAAGTCACTGTCAAAACAAGCCTAGAATAGGTGGGTTTTGACGAGTCTTCTGAAGGCTAGAAAATTCAAAGTTTTCTTTATGAAAAGCGGGAGATCATTCAATGGAGTTGCTACGGCAATGGAAAAGGCCTGGCCACCAACCCGAGACCGTTTATATCTTAGCACTACAAGTTGCACGGTTGTGACAGAACGAATACTATGCGTAGGGTATTATCGGGCGAATTTGACTTGAAGATATTCAGCGCCCTAATCATGAAGTGTGCAATGCTCTATACATAGTGCCTTAAATTCGACCCGCTGGGCCACAGGAAGCCAGTGAAGAGTCCGAAGCACAGGGTAGAAGTGAGCCCCAAAGGGCGTGCCAGTTGCAACTCAAGCGGCTAGGTTCTGAAGCCGCTGCAACCTTTGGGTCAGGCCCTTAGGCTGGGATAGATACAAGGAATTACAGTAGTCAAGCCGTGACATAACCATGGCTGCTACTACTGGGGGACGTAGTGGAGCAGGGATAGAGGGTAGCACCTTTTCAAAATTTTCAACTGGAGGTGACCAGCCTGACACACTGCTGTGACCTGTTTGTCCATAGAGAGTGATACAGATAGCAAAACCCCCAGATTTTTCACTTTATTAACTGGGATAGGAAGAGGAACTTGTGATTAGGGCCAGAAGGAGGACGCCCATAGCGTGGGATCAGGGGGGCAACCCACCACCATCACCTCAGTTTTATCTCCATTTAGTTTGAGCCAATTGCAGTTCATCCAATCTCCAACGGCTGTCAGACACTCCCACAGGCACGACAACACTGTCACAAGTCTCTCCCATTCTAACCTGTCTTTCCTGTTTGCTTGTGACTTTCTTTTGTGACTTCCTCTGCACGGTCCGGGATTTATATAAGCCCGCACGTGGGTCTTCGGATTCCAGCGTGCTTCGTTCAGATTGTCCAGGAGGGAACCAGGAAGGAAAAAATGTCTGTGCGCGGAGGCACGGAACCCGTGGCTCGAGCGCAGGTGAAAATCCAGGAAGTTTGCTAAATTGAGGGAAGAAAGGAAAAGGAGGAGGAATCAAGGAACCGGGAAAAGGGAGATCAGGAAAATAGCCCCGAGCGAACTCCGGCAGCACACGTCCAGCTACGGCGAGCAGTAGCGTTGAGACACGCAGAGCCGCGGGGGCGTGTCTGTTTTGTAGAATGTAGAGCGTGTAACGCAGAGACTGGCAAGCAGCGTTCCGCATCTAGCGGCCATATTGGAAGGATTACTGAGTTCAATCCCCTATGTGTCAGGGACCACGAAGTCCAGAAGGGACGCAGACGGCGGTTCATGACAGACACATTAGCCGCATCAAGGTCTAGTCGGATCAGAATCTGAGTGTCGTCCATGTACGAGTAGCATCTGACGCCGAAGGAGCGGATGAGGCATACAAGGGCCCAAATATAGATATTAAACAAAATAAGAGACAAGGAAGAGCCTTGCGGCTCTCTTCAACTGCGGTGACAAGGAGTGAAGAGAAAGGGGGGGGGGCACGAAGATCCACCAGGAATGATGTGAACCAGGCAAGTACCTGCCCTGATATACCAAACTGGGCAAGGCAGGATAGCAGGATGGAGTGGTCAACTGTGTCGAAAGCTGCTGAAAGATCTAACAAAATCAGGTCTCCCACTCCACCTGCATCCACCAGCCTGGCTATGTCATCCTGGGTGGCTACCAGAACACTCTCCGTGCCCCTACCACGATGAAAGCCGGATTGAGCCATGTCAAGGAGATTAGAAGATTCAAGAAAAGTGGACAGCAAGGGAGACACCAGCGATTATATGAGTTTAGACAGAAAGGGCAGTAGTGAAATAGGGCGGAAGTTAGATAGTATAGCGGGATCAAGGGATGGTTTCTTCAGGAGAGGAATAACCGTGGCTGCCTTCAGTTCCTGCGGGACCAGTCTTGACTGGAGTGAGTCATTAATGGCTCCCGTAATCTCTGAAAGAAGATTGGGTGCAATATTTGTCATGACTCGTAACGGAATGGCCTCCGAAGGGGAGCAAGATTTAATTGAAAGAATTGCTGTCAGGACAGTCTCGTCTGAGAAACTGGGAAAGGCGGACCAGTTCTTAGCCTCAGAAGGAACTGTGGTAGGCGGGGGGAGCAAGGCCTTGTCAGTGGATAGGCCTGCAGTAATTATTGTGGAGATGTTGCACCGAATGGTATCAATTTTACTAATAAAGTATTGTGATAAGGCATTGCATAACTCTTGGGAAGGAGTGACAGTGGAGACCAGTCTTTCTGAAGAGGCATGAGCCTTAACAGCTGAGAAAAGAGCCCTTGGCTGGGATAAGGAGGACTCAATGTTGGTGGTATGAAACTGAATTTTTTCAACTTTAATTTTAGCAGAGTACATGGCAGAGCATGCCATATATTGTAGTTTGAGGGCAGGATCATATGTCTTCCGCCATTTGCATTCGCCTGCCGTAGTTTAAGGCGGGCCTCTTTCAAGAGGTCTGTAAACCAGGGTTCTGGCGGTAGTCTATGAGGTTGAATCAATCGTAGGGGGGGCAGCTATATTAGCAGCCTCTAAGAATGACTGGGATAGAAGCGAAAGTGACGGCACCAATTCAGTGCAACACTTTGCTCGAATCAAAGAAACTAAGGTATGGTTATCTACCGCTCGGCAGGAGCGCTGCCAGATTTTCTCTACTGGAATTTTTGCAGGTTTTTTCACATCTTCAAGTCTACATGAAATAAAGTAATGGTCAGACCATAGTATAGATTGCACTGACTGAATCGTTAATAAGGATTTCTTTGAGAAGATCAAATCCAAAGTGTTACCCAGTTTGTGAGTAGGGTTATTGACATGTTGGTAAAGTTGACAGTCAGTCAGTCTGTCGTAAAATAGGTAAAGAACTGAGGGTCTGGGTAGATGATATTTTAAATCAAAATCTCCCATCACCACCAGTTGTGCATATTGAACCTGAAGATTGGCTATTAAATCTGGAAATTGTTCTAAAACTGGCAAAGTGGCAGGTATAGGAGGCTGAGAAAACGCATCTAAACAACAGGGCCTCCATGGGAACATTATGGGAGCAGTCAATTTGGTTTATAGAAAAGTCAGCCCTATAAATGACTGAAATCCCACCCCCAGGATGGAGTGGCTGGCGGTCTTCATGAAGAATGCAGAAGCCAGGGGTAATGGCTTGAGTGAGGGATGGTGCAGAGCTCGCCTGCAGCCATGTCTCAGTGAGACACAGTAGTGCTGGACGACGGTCTTCAAGCAGGAGTCGGGGCTCATCTGCATGTGCAGGAAGCGAGCAAGTATTTAATAGCAGAAGTGAGATGTGGTTAAAACTAAACGACTCACTTAATGGAGATCCAAGGGGCGTAGTCTTAGGCTTCGATGGACGGCCAATCCATCCTAGTGGAAATATAGTCGCTGCTGGGGCGATGTCAATTAGGCGTAACTTAGTAAAAAACAATGCCCCCCCAGATCTCCCGGCTGAGACACGGACGGGCACAGACAGCCTTGCCTTCGGTGCGCTGGCGGCATGCCCGCTGCGCCCGTCCGCTGTGCTGACAGTGGTTAAGGCACATAAATGCCGGTGACTGGTTTGATTCAGCTGACTTGTCCTTCTGCTTATTCTTGCCTGTGGCTGCCCTTTAGTCTTTGGCAACACTCACAATCGCAATCAGCAGTGACTTCTTTGTTCCTGGGCTCCAGTATTTCCTTTTAAATTTCCAGTGAAAATTAAATTCTGTCAAACATCCAAATTGATGGTTGATGGCCACACAGCAATGCTGCCACTATAGAAGATGTTTGAAAGTTGCTAATCTGTTATAGCCAAGCACTGGGGTGTAATTAATTGACAGTCAAATGAGATTTCTGTTCCTTATTACAACCGTGGTAGCAGATCCTAGGTCACAAGGGCAAAAAACGTTGCTGTCAACTATACAGTACACTCATCCAACATGGTTGCCAGTTTTACCTCAGCCAGGGATTGCACTGCAGAATACCACTCTAGACAAAAGTGGTTAATGGCTGCTTGCTGGTTGTATTACATAAAATGTGTCACTGACTGAACCAAAGATTAAGGAGATTTTCCCATACTTGCCATTTCCAATTACTGGTATTGCTCTCACTTCAAAGGCCTGTGCCTCATTCCTTGATTGTGTATTTTCTCTGAGCACGAAAGATTCAAGAACATTTCTTTACTTCAAGGTTAGCGGTATGGGGACTTACCAGCAGGTTTTCTGACACAACCCCATAGGAGACCTTTGCGAGGTTTTGAACTACAGCTTAACTACACAGAATTGGCCAAAAGAATGATGTAAGTGTGCTCTACAAATGATTACATACCAGTTGATATTTGAACATGTGAATTCGATAACTTATCACAAGGTTTCATACAAGCAACCAAGAGTCGAGTCCAAACACACTCGGCACAGTTAAAATGAAACTTAAAAAAGAAGGCAGTCTTCCCATTTGCCTAAATAGTGCCTAAATACTGCATAAAGATGGCATGGCCATTATTCTCATAGGCGGCATATGGATTGAGAAGGTATAGTCTTGATTAACCAACATTGTCCCTTGAACATGCATATTATCTAAAATTTCCACTACTACTTTCAGTACCCTTCCACATTCTGAAGCAAAAGTAAAGTGGGAAAATGTGAATTTCACAGGCTTTTGTCCTTGGATCAAGAGCATTTTGTTCGAGGTGCCTTATGAGGAATCTGATATTGGAAATTGGACTGTGATAAACAAGATAAGAATGGTGACATTTTCAGTTTATAACCAAGATGATATCGTTGCCCGGTGAAGTGATGAAAGCACTCTTTCCTGGGAGAGAAAGCTGTTGATAGTTGTTATGGTTGATGCCAAAGCATGCTTTTAGATCTACTTCGGTGTCAAAGTGTAGAATCTGGATCAAACGTCAAGCACTGTTTATTTTGTCCATAAGGGAAAGCATCTTAAACCTATAGTATAATTCTAGTGAGGTTTCTTTTAATAACAGAAGTTGCTACTATACCTTCAGCTCATTTGCCGGGCTATTAATTAATTTCCGTCTTGCTATGATTTTAAGATCAATTTGAAAGTGTTTCTTTCCTGGCTCTGTAATTATGCATTGTCCACTATGATTTAGTACTGGTAACACTTTGCCGGGTTTCCATTAGCTACAGTAAATTGTGTAGGATTTTGTGAAGCCCTCCCTCTCCTGTTCAAAGTTTTTGACTTTGGGCTCTAAGATGAGCACACGCTAGTTAGGGCGGTGCACATCTTGCATCATCCTGCCTGTGGCATTTCAGAAGGTAGCCATGGTCATGGTTGTGCGGCCAACCCCTTTAAAATGACAACATTGACCAATGACGAGCTCATCTAGGGATTATCTTGGTAAACTTGTAAATCATTGAGTTGTTCATACTTGGTTCAAACACAGTGGTATTGGTGGAGGTGACATAAAAATATGCTCATGGAAACAACCCGCTCATAATGCCAGCATCCCAATAAAACTCATACAGTCATCTTGAGGCACCTTTGGACCCTACATTAGCTCTAGGTGTTCTCTTTACAGCCCTTGTGGTCATATAGGCCTTTTAATTATTTCCCAGTTATAATGTGGCCTTCCTCTCTGGCTGTGATTGCCTGTTATACCTGGACAATTTACTGGACATTTGGCAAAACATTTGTATACATATTTGGCAACATCTTACAGCATCAGAATAGTTTTAGCTCTATTGTGCGCAGTGACGGAATTTCATCTCCATACCTGTATGCATTTAATTCATCACCTTACTTTGTGTTGGAGTCTATGTACGAGTTCTCTGCACTACAAGAGGTACTGAATGATCTGTTGTGCAGTCAGTGGAAATGTTCCTCTAGTAGCTTATGCTCAGTGAAATGTCTCACCACCGAAGGGCATTTTTGATTTAATCATGGTCACTTTATCCTCCTTTACTGTTTAAACACATGTGTCAGAGGCGTCTTTATATGTACGTCCCCAGGTCAGAAATATAGTTGTCAAGAACTGCTCATATCCCATGTCTCATGCCGCCTGGGTGCTCCCTATTGATTTCCCTCTGGTTCTCATCTCCTAATTTCCTTATTTTTGTACCTGTCCATAGGGTTATACCATTTTAACTGTGCTAGCTCTTTTGATGAAAGGTTGATGTTTTCTCATTTATTTTATTTGGTAAACCTTTTTCTTTATATGTTTATTTGGTAAGCTTTGTTTGCAATCTATTTTCTAAGGTGGATGTATGTTCTTGCTTGAGTGATTTCAAGCCATTTCGGGGATGTCCACTTCCCATTTAAAAATGACTTCAAGCAATGAGGGCTTATATTGCTGCTTCTTCCATGATGTCAACCACCCATACCCCTTAAATTCCGCAAGGCAATGGATCACCTATGCAATTTAACCACAATGTTATCAGTGGTTTGCACTTTGATCATTTGCATGGATATACATTGGGTCTGAAAAGGATTCATCTGACATCTGCGGAATGCTCACAACTTTTGCTTTTCATTATTTTAGTGTAAACTGGCCAACCTCTCTAAGTCATTGCAGACAGCATTTGCAACATTAATGAAAAGCCTTTTATTCACAGCCCTGCCATAGGATAGGCATGGATACTTTTTCTACTATTCCTTTTATTGGTGAAAATGAGATCAGAAACATCACAAATAGATTCACATATAATTCACCCCTAAAGTAAACCTGACGACTTAACCCATCCTCACATTTAGTTGGTTTGGCAAACATTTACAAAAATTAAAATACTGACTCTCCAGAGGGCCCATCCACTCAATGACAATAGGTGGGGGTAAAGTTCCAAGGATGTTTCACTATCAGAATCCAGTCTGGGGTAAGATAGATCTCTCCAGAAAACTCACAGACCAGAAATGCCCACTTGGCAATTCCTACTGTTTTACAGACTCCTTCTCCTTTCACTGACTACTCTCCATAGCCCCATCCTTCTTTATGGTAATTATTATACTCTGAGACTTGTTAACAAATCCACACAAACTTCCCAGTAGACCGTCTGGAGGGTCCTTGGGCCAGCAGATTTTTAAAAAACCCTGAATTGACTAGCATCTGCTCTTTTAGAACTTCTTTTATTCTGGGCCCTTGTCAATGCTGCTTCATTGCTACTTGCAGTGCATCCATATGCCAACATACTCCACCACTTCATTCCTAGCCACCACTCCATCCAGCTACATCGCAGTTACTCTTTGCTAATTTGGATCTGTTAGGGAGGATTCTCATTTTATGGCTAATTTCCCTTACCTATAGAGTCCCCCAGCAGCTTTGCTGGATTTGAAGGGTTTGTTTTTTTCTCCTGCTAAGAGTGAGACTCTTTTTCCCACTCTTAGACATTTTTTTCTATGTGCGTTCTAGGCTATTTTTGTGTTTAATGCCTATGGAGTTTCTCTCCCCTCCATAGGAACCATCTTTATTCACATGTGTTACACAGCACCCTATGTGCAGTGACACAGGGGTGTCGTAGCGACCCCCAAACATAGACTCCATACCCTGGGACTGACTACTGTCTCACAAGGCATGTAAAGTCCCCATTGACTTTACTAGTCAATTTTTGTGAACTTAACCAGTACAACCCATTTTACTATGGAGGTACTGGGAAGGGTTAATAGTTTGCCCTTATCTTCATCTTCGGGAGGGTACTGTACAGTCCCTTTCTCCAAAGTTTCTGGCTGGCGGCAGTGGGTACTTCTGAAAATATTCAACCGCAAATATTTCCCTATGGGATTTTCCCATTGTTCGAGGCTACCACATTTTCTGACAGCCTATAACATACTGTTGGTGTATTTTAATATTAACTTTACTCTGGTAGATTTTATTTGCCAGAACTTTAATATAACTTCTTTCTCGTGTCTTTCTTTAAACTCCTAACCCAGGCCGGGGATCCTTTGTTCGTCCTTTTGGCAGGCTTCTGCCGAGAAGCCCTCCTTTTGGCGCCACAGAGTCTGGGGTGGGTCCATTGTGTGGGAGGGGGAGTAGGACCCTTGGACAGATTTGCCTCAACAACCCATGTCGCACTCTATCCTGATAGGCTGGAGGGTCTCCCGCCAAGATGACCACTCCACTGTGTGAGTGACAGCTAGGCTGTATGAATGGGGATCTTTTTGCATAAAAGCAGGGTCCTGAGGACTGGAAGAGCAAGACGTCACCACTGGAACTAAGAAGCTGAAGAGGAGAGAAGCCAAAGACATCTGCAACGACTCAAACACCGGTGAAGCCCTGCTGCAGTGTCTCAGCACTTTTCTCCACATGACGAGAGAAGATCTTCATCTGCAAGAGCCTTCTTCCCTTGAGCTGGTGGGGCCAACCAGTTTGCCAATCGCCTTCCCGGACCTGCCTTGGTCGAATCGCCAGTACCCTGTACTTGGAGACCGGATAGCCAGGCACCCGTCCACCCGGCCCGCGATTTAAAGGAGCGTACCTTTTATTCGTCGGGCAGCACCGCAGCTGGTTTCATCCCTGGGTAGTGCAGTAACTTGAACCTTCCGCCACGACAAGAGCCTCTCTTCCTCTGCTGGATCCCTCGAACTGCAAGAACTACCAGGAACAACCGCCACTTCCTCATTTTAAAGGTACATTGTTCCGCCAGGCCGCCCTTTCTGCGTGGTAGTGCTAAAGGTGTTTTAAATCCTTTACCTACCTGTTGGGTTGGCCGCACCTCTCTCTTAACATTGTCTTTCAGTTTCTGTATCCACCTTTTCAAATTGTTAACCAAAGACCTGACTGCAGCTACAAGAACATTTTGCTCCTGGGCCTTTGCCCTGTACCACTAACTCTGGCACAGGCCTACTGACTCTGCCTAAATTTGTTAGAACTGCCTTCTCTAGATTGCTTCTCAACTAGAAATGTGTTGGTGCACCTACTTCTTACAACCACCCTTTCCTTCCCACTTTTAAACCTTGTGAAATGCCATTTTGCTCAGTTTTCATTTAAGTATTTTCTATATTGATGCACTGCCTTGCTTAATCTAGTTCACCACCTTATGGAAAGTGTTGCTAGGGTGTGTAAGAAGATATTTCTGTATAACCTGTGCTTTCCCTCCCTTGTGAGAAATTGCTAAAGTGCCATTTGTGTTTGGTTTACACTGTGCTGTTTTGCTCAGTTTTCACTCTTGCTCAAACTTCTCTACAATTTAACTAGGGAGTTGTGTATACTTTCTTTGACTGAATTTGACTTGCTTTAAGAACTGTGATAGATGTGTTTAACTAGAAGTTTATAAAACAAATATCTACTTTTTAATACAAAGCTTTGGTCAGTGTTTCCTTGTGCCATAGTACTGTAGGCCTATTGTATAAACCCTGAATACTGCTCATCTCCCTCTTGTTGTGGTACAGACTGATACCAAAGGGGATTTATTGCTCTCACATGTAGTCCTAATCTTCTGTAGTGCTCCCTAAGGGAACTGCACAGGATTCTGCCTAACAGGATCAGTCGTTGACCTGTAATGTGGAGGGTGGCGATCTTCCACAGATGGTTCTCCTCATCATATTAGATTGTCTGTGCTAGAGTTCTTATAGTTCACACACAAATAGCAGATTGGGACGGCTCCACAACATTTGGGAGTGTAAGCCGTTTGAATCCACATCTCCTTCCCCTGACAATCTCCAAAACACAAGAAGTTCTATCTCCTGTATGGGGACATCTGAGCCCCAGTGGGCAATTGCTCAGCATTGTAGCCTCCTAGTCTTTCTTCCTTGCCACAGCCTGCTGGCCTTCTGTATATTATTTGATAATAGGTCATCAATGAAAGTGCAGATGCACTGAAAATACCAGCCTGTATTATCTTGAAGCAGGTAGGTAACAAACAGATGTGTTTTAGAGCAGTTATTCCACAGTCCAGCCTAATTAAATTGTTATGATGCTGGCCGTCATAGCAAAGGTAGACATTTTAGCAAAAAAGTATACATTAAGTTGTAGTGTTTAGAAAAATATCATATAAGCGACAATGGCCCTCATTATGAGCCTTGCGGTCCGAAATTAAGGGTGCTGGTCGCAATGTACTGGCACCCTTCCCAGACCGCCAGACTCTGAGTATGCCTGCAGGCATATTTTTCATAGAAGCGCCGGCACCGTTTGCAGCAGTGCCGGTGCTTCCGTGTCCCCATTCCCGTGGAGTCCTATGGCACTCCACGGGAATGGGGACTTGCACTTTCCGCCGCCTGATATCCCTGTTCGACGGGACTTGTAATGTCCTAGTGGCGCCAGGATATCAGGCGCCAGAAACAAAGTTACAAGTTTGGCGGCAAACCGCTGGTAGCACCAGCAGGTTACTGCTGAACTCATAATGAGGTCCAATGATATTGGAAACTGTTTAACTTTCATTTAGACAGTCTTTTGCACTGAGCTTTCGGTTTCTATGCACTTGCGGTACTGCTTTATCTTTGCAATTCCAAAGGATGGAACCCTTGGCCCAAATGCATAAACCTTTGCTCTAGATCAAATCAGGAGATGTCTTCAGCATCTCAGATTTGCTCCAGTTAGAGTATACATCTCATTCCTAGAACTAAAGAAAATCTGGAGCTGACTGTAGCATCTTTGTTTTTCCCATGGGCAAATGGATTTCACAAACATGTGCTCAAGGGCATCTCATGGATAAACCATCCAGCCCCAGATTTTCTCTAGTTCAATGCTTTGTTAATCAGGTCTGAGGTAGTAAGGGCAAATCTGAGATGGCCAGGGCATTTCCTGATTTGCTCTGGTTCAAATCTTTGTAAATCAGTCCTCATTTTCTTATCCAGAGGAGAATTTAATGAAAATGTTTTTGTTGGGTGAGGGGGGTTTCTTTAACAATAGTGAACATCTCCTAAGCCTCATCAGTAACTCGAGGCTGCTCATAGGGAGATCTGGCTGAACATTTGACACACAAATGTCATCTGTCCATTTGCTCTACTGATAGAATTGGCTATGGTTGGTACAGCATTTTTCAGAGTGCCTTGCAGATACCCATTTTTACTGGACTGAAAATTAAGACATTAGATTTAGGAATGCAGTAAGAAATACTTTATGGATCTGCCTAAACTGTGACCAAAATTCAAAAGTGAGGGTCACTCAGCTCCAAAGAGATTTCCATTTCAAACTTTTGGGGCTAGAAATTTCATCAATTGGTATGGGATGTTCCTTTCCTATATAACGTTGTTAACCATGCATTCTTAAATGTAAAGATCCCTTCCCAGCAGAAAGAGCTTTTCTGCTTTGTTAAGATTCACCATTGAAGATTGCTTCAAGTATAGGTGTACATGTCTCCTGATTGAGCCCCAGGATGAGTGGCATCCTTTGTCTTCATTCTTGGAGACTTGGACCAGTGCCACATGTCCAAGACACTTAACATGCAGTTCCTGGAAATAAATCCACATAAGTTTGAAGGGTCAGGAATGAAACTCGGACACAACAGGTGATTCATGGTTTTGGCCATAGTCTTTTATTGAACAAAAGTGGGTGTGTAAAATGCCTCCCTTCTCTTACTAATGGGTGTGTCCAAAGTACTGTTTTGTCCCTCACATCCTATAAATCAACTATAAGGTGAAAATACCAATGTATTTGGCCTAGGAAGGCGTACAAACGTTCAAAATGGAAAAGGGTAAACTCCAATTCAAATGTTCCATGAGGATAATGTTCACAATTCCAGAGGGTGGTCCCCTTCCCCTGGATTTCTCTTTGCTCAGCTTTATACTGGTTCCTTAAGTTCCTTTGGATCAATTATAATTAGAAAACAAAGTAGCATGGCTGTCAGTCTGAGTCTTGATAGAATACCTGGTATACCCTGCTGCCTGGTTTATTCTTCTCAATATATCTTAATCACACTCTTTGGTTACTCCCTGATGTATCCTTATCAGGATTTTCTCATGTAGTGTATTTTATAGATTGACCAATTTGTTCTTACCCGGTATACTCTCCTGCTGGGTTTCTCTCATATGCAAACACTTGTTTTCTTCATCCACACACACGTATGACTTTCAATGCCTGGTATGCTCTCCTGGCATGTCTACTCTGGTATGCACACTTCTGTAACTTGGATCTGCCTGGTATGCCCTCCTGCCAGGGCTTTTTTTAAATGCCAACACTTGCCCTCTTGTACAAAACACTTGTGGCTTGAAATGCCTGGTATACTCTTCTGCCAGGGCTTTCTCATATGCGTATTGCGCACACTTGCAAAATTGACAGTCTTTTATATTTATTCTGGTCTGTTTCTTTAAGAAATATGGTACTTTTCGTTCCTTCTCATTTGCTTAATTTACTTCTATTCACGTGCAGTCGCATTGCCGAAATGCCCCTGTGTTACTTCTTCCCTCAGCAGATTTACTGGTTTGCTGTAGTGGGAATGGCTTCTCCTGCTGTGAACCTGCGGTGGCTCGTTGGCATCGTTGGCATCCTGCCTTTGGGCTTGCTACCTCTGCTTTGTGGTTCATGTCCTTCTCGCGGCTATTGCTTGCTTACTCCATGCTCCCCTGGGCTCCAACAGTGTGGAGGATGCTCTTTGGTCCCGTTACATGCCCAGTGTTCTCCTCTGGCATTCCCACGGCGTACCAACCTCTGCAGTCTGCCTCCTTTGGTTTCTCACGTGAGCCGGTTTTCTCCACGGACCTCGCATTCGCCCAGCAGTCCCTCTGTCAAGACCGAGAGGACTCGAACTCTCCAGACAGCTTCCTCCTTTCCTCTGGTTTTCCTGTTTAAATATCCCCCTCCCCCGGCCAATATGCGCTCGCAGCAACTGTTGGCTTTTGCTGATCTTCACTACTCGGTTAAGCTTTCTCGTGGCAGTACTTCTACCTTTATAAGAAGGAAAGTCTGTTTGTGATAACTTGTAGGCAGAGTCTGGGAAGGTGTTTTCAGTAGTTTTGGAGGGCCATTTTCATGACATGTATGCTGAGTTTGAAGAATTGTTATAAGTAGCCTTGTAGGACAAATTTGATGACTTGTATGCAGAGTTCGAAGAAGTATTCTCGATAGTTTAAATGGCAAGTTAGGTTTTGATCACTCGGAGGAAATGGATTCCGAGTTGCCTGGGGAATGATCTTTACTACTCCACGCTCTTCCTCGTCTCAGTGGCCTGCATATTCTCCCTTGTGGGAGTTTGGAGACGAGACACACCAACTTTACGTAGAGGTTTAGAATGAGGGTAACAATATGCCATTGCAGCATGAGGGATTGAGTAAGCATCCTTTAAAGAAAAGAGAGTGTATGTGATTTCCTCCACCAATGCCATCGGGTTTCCCTGAGAGTCACCTCCCCCCAGGTGGTCTTCCCTCATATAACCACCCCCAGGGTCAAGGTCAGGTAGCGGCTGCTGACCCCTGACCACATGGGAGTGTGGGGGTCACCTCAGGGAATGGAGTGATGACATCCCTGGATATATCACACAAGGCAGATGTAGCAGATGCTACAAATATTCCTGAGTTACTGGTCAAGCTGCTGTGCATAAAGCACCTGAGAAACTGCAAGCCTTCACCAACTGCAGTGAGTATTGTACATTATTGATTGTTGGGGGGGGGGGGGGGAATTCCCCAAGAAGAACCTAATATTAATTTGTCTGAGTAGAAAACTTTCAGACGACTTGGGGCTGAGTGAACACCCCCCTTTGGCTCAAACCAAGTTTTGCTTTGAAAGAGAAATCAAAGCATTGATCCAGCTGGGACGATCAGCCACTGAGAAAAAAAAGCACATGATTTGACAGATCTTCATAAGTGATTCCCTTCAAAGATCGCTTTCACATCTCCAGTGCAGCAAATTTTTATCATGGCAAGCATGTACATCCCATTTGTGGTGGCATAATGTCAATGTGTGATTTATAGGAGCAGTAAAGAAGCTACGGATATACTATTTTATTTTTCTTGTTGTGTGCATTTGTATAAAATAAACTTTTCACACGTAAACAAATCAAAGTTAACAATTAACAGCATCAATTTGGAGCAGCAATTTACAATTAACTTTCTTGTCCATTTAAAATACAATGACAACAAAACTGTGGATAATGTATCTCCACTATGTACACATTTCCCAAACAATTTGGCACATAAATCAATCCACAAAACACATTCAATAAATAAGTGCTGTATGGTCTCCTCTTAAGTTCCAATATCCACATGTTCTCTCATTTCATGGTATGTTAGTTCTTGCCCCTACCACTACTCTTATGGAACATAAATTGAGCTTTATTCTTAACATTTAATTTTGAAAAACCATGAAGGGATGTTTTGCTAAATATGTTGGGATGATGTTAAACGTTTTACTTTCCATTCTAAAATGATAAAAGAGTTATTTCATTGGTGATGGCCTATTATTTATCCAGTCTACTTCCTAAAAGTTTATTTTTTACCATCATTGGGAGGGCACTCAATTCCTTCTTCGAGGAATTGATAGAAAGCAATACAGAATCACATTTAACCCTCCAAAACTGCAACACCTTACAGGAATTGTCCCCCAATTCCTCCTATACATTTTTAAATAAACTTTCCAATGGAGGAGAAAGTACCTTGCTGTAAAGCTGCAATAACATTCAGTCAATACGATATTAAACCAAGTTTGTGACGGATCACCACCACAGGCAGGGGTGTTGCTAGGTCTGGAAAAGACCCGGGGCTAGGTTAATGTCGGAATTATCAGGACTGGGGGCTAGCTAGCCTTTTGGTTGTAGCTCCTGAGATTCTATCCGGAGCTACAACCAAAAGACCAGGGGCTATAGCTCCCATATCCCCCCCCCCCAGCAACGCCTCTGACCACAGGCATGCCCTGGGGGAGGGATAGAGTTTTTTCACCACATTAGCACTTTGATCTTGGCCCAATCAACGGTAGAATCTGTGGTTTCAACTCCAAATAAAAGTTTTTCTGGTGGTGGTATCCAAATACAGATGAAATTGAAAAACAACCATACCTTTTTATCAAGTAGCCACAGCTGAGCAGCAGTAATAGTAGCAGATGCACAAGCAGAATTATAAAGGTTATGTTTACCTTTTATTAACGTCAAAGGAAACCTGAATATTTAAAGTGTTTTGAGTACCCCCAATCTATTTAGCATACAAAATCTCTAGATCACAACCAACAGGCACACGCATTCTGCACACACTCACTTACTTTCTACACCGAGAGTCAGACTTCAGAAAGTTGGAGGGAGTAGCTTTCCCGTTTTAGCTGCTAGACTTTGGAAAACACATCCAGACAAACTTAGGTCGGACTCATTTTGGACCTTCTGAAAACAATTGAAAATGTTGCTCTTCACTCAGGAAACACAGTTTAAGTCCTGTCCAGCAGCCAAATACTGACATAAACATGTAACTATGCATATGTAATTATGTAACTATGTTTGAACTTCCACCATGTTTGGAATCTTAGCTTGACAAGAACAGCACCCAGATGCCTTGGGGCTTGGTGTGCTATATAAATTGTAAAAATAAATAAATAAATACCTCCAATTTTCCACTAATAGACCAACTGGGTTTAATCTTATTTTTAAAGTGCCTTGCCGGATTAATAATTATAATTTTGGACTTCATAACGTTCAACTTCAGCTGCAAATCAGTCAAATATTTATTTAATGCAGTGAGAGATCTTTGAAGCCCAATGGGTGTAAGGTTAGATAGCACAATATCATCAGCATAAACCAAATGCCTGAGCCGTAGCCTATTTCAATTTAGGTGAATATTCCAAGACTTGCTGCAGGACATTGCCCAAATCACATATCTAGGCTTTAAACGGGAATGGAGCCAGAACGCAACACTGGCGCAACCCCTGGTGCATTTAGATCCATTCTGTATAGGTGCCATGCTGATCAAGCCTAACCTTAATTTTTGTTTCTGCATGCAATACAATAAGGATGGTTAGCAAGGCAGTGGGACAGCCAACTAGGTGCAATTTATGTCACAGCCTGTCCTTAATAATAATAATAATAATAATAATCGTTATTGTGATTGAACTTTACACAAATATTTAACATAACACAATACAATAAATTCATACAGGTACTAATAAATAAATTGTCTTCCATTCCCCAGTCAACAATCAATCATCAATACTGCATGTATAAACCTAACTCATAAAACATGTGTGGCATGATCATATATACTTAAATATGTAGATATTAAATATTAAACCAATTTCATCTAATTTGATTTTCATCCAATTTGATCAATTTCTTCTTAAAAACACACACACATACCCTATATGAAATAAAATAAGATATACATTTATTCTAAGGCCAAGATCTAATAAAACTAACTTCCATAGAAAATTCATACAAAATGAATTGCAACATTTCGGCCTTAGCCCTAAAGGTCACCTATTACTGACGATCGTCAACCCTACCATTCACTGGGATGGCCATCTCCGGATCACCTGGAGCCATACCTGTTATAGGGCGATCTGTGAGGAGATACCATTAGTATTCAAACAATAATTCCAAAAGGTATCTGAAGTAATGGCCCGTATACAAAACTCCCCAGTGCACACATTTATATGGGACCAATATCTACATATGGTGTCAGAACTTGTCCGGCTGTCTCCCTGTTTTCAGAGTTTTTACAAATACGACAAAACCGTGCAAGTTGTTTACGTGGGCCATAAACATCCAATACAGGAAGTTGTTTCATTCTAAGCTGCAGAATAAACTGCCTTACTTCTCTGTCGGGGCATAATAATAGGTAGGGCTGGGTTTTCCTATACCTGTGCACCATGTGTACACCTGGCTTGTATCCCTTTAATTTAGAGAGATGTGTGCAATTATTGCACCAGTCCCATCTAGTGAGACGTCTCACAAAACCTTCTTCAGTGTAACAAAGGAAGTTCCCAAATCAAAATTTGGGACCCAGTCTGTCATATCACATGTCTTAAGGTTTAAATTTGTGAAGTTACTACCCCTGCGTACCACTTCTTTATCACCACTGTCCCCCAACTGAGCTAGCAAAGCACAACCCTGTTTAGCCTTGGACTTCATAAAGAAGCAGACACTTGCCCTAAGTGCTGTACCCCTGAGTGATGTTAGTCTTAGTTCTAATAGTTCTAATCGTAGGTATTCCATAGGGCAAGAGGGGCTAAGGTTCAAGATTGTGCGCCAGAAGTGGGACACTATTTTGTTTAGCCAAGCAAGGCCCTGCATGGCCAGGGCTTCAAGCCCATAGACGACTGTAGGGCATAGGCATTGTTTATACAATCCAATGATACCCCTAATAGAGTATCCAGCATATTCATGCGCAAACATACGGACTTGCAAGGTAAGTTGTTTGGCCCGCCTGACCTTACTCACAATAATCTGGTCATACCCATAAAAACCGTTCAATTCCAGACCCAAATATGGGTAAGAAGGAATATAATCTATCGTACCCAGAGTAGTTACCATCACAACTTTATGGACTTTACTTTGAGATATTAACATGATCTTGGTCTTGTCCATGTTAATAGCCAAATCATGCTGGTTTCCATATGTTGTTAATTCATTGAGCAAGTTCTTCATGCCCAGTAAGGTACGACCACAGATGACCAAATCATCAGCATATAGCATTGCAACTACTGACACCAGGCCAATCTTCGGGGTGCAAATGGCTTCCACAAGCAGGCCCTTAATGAGGTCATACATATACAGATTGAACAACAGGGAAGCCAACGCACAACCTTGCTTGCATCTCCTGTTGACACTAATTAATGATGTCACCATCCCTCCTTTATCCAACCTAACACAGGCCCGATTGTTGCTATGGAGCTGAATTCATATCTGCAATAGCCAAGGCGGACAGCCCAAATTGCCAAGTTTGGTCCAAAGTATCTCTCTATTTGCTTGGTCGTAAGCGGATTTAAAATCCACAAAAGCCACATACAGTGTCGCTGAGCTAGCGGATTGCATATGGAAATCTAAGGCTCAAATGTTGTGGGCTGTCCCTGACCCTGGACGAAATCCAGTCTGAAACGGGTAGAGGATATTATTTGCATGCACCCATTTCTGTAGTTCTTTTAGGACCATTGTCGTGAACAGTTTGCCGGTGACATCCAACATGGACAGCAGCCTGTAGATGTTAATATCCCTTCTCCCCCCCTTCTTATGGATGGGTATGAAGACAGACTGCTGAATTGAGAACGGGATTACTCGTTCTCTGCAAATTCGGGCAAATAGAATAAGCATGACATGTGCCCAGTTCTCAGGGTCCCCTTTTAACACCACGTTAGCTAGGCCATTAGACCCTGGGGCTCTTGATTTCTTTAGTTTGTTTATAGCTAACACAAGAGTCTTCTTGTTCATTTCCAAAGGCCAGGCCAGGTTGGCCGATGAAAATACACTTGGAGCTGTGGGATCATAGTATTTTGTGCTAATATGGACACACCAGACTGCTCCTGAAATCGGGTTAACACAGTTCTTGTCCCCCCTAGCTTTTTCCAGTAATTTCCACAAGGCTCCAGAGTCCGTCTCGAATAGAGCTGAATAAACTGTTCCCATTTCAACCTTTTAATAGTGTTTTTATTGGTTTTTAACCAAGGACGATATTCCTTTTTAATTCGCACAATTTCAAGCACACAATCCCCCAATTGCTATTTCAGGGTAATTCGCGATCTAAGGCAGCGAATATCCCTGCGCATTAAGTGCTTACGGTCACGGATATTTATGTCAAATACTTGGGTGGACTTAATGTTGCTCACCACCGTGGGAGCTCTATTACAGCACCACTCTTCGTGCACCACGGTATAGAGCCATGCCTCAATTTAATTTGCCTTTTTACCCTTGAGTTTTTTGCAATCAAAGTAACCCTCTTTGAAAACCTGTGCACATAGTTTGCCAATTTTGACCTCGGTCCAGCAAGGACGGTTCCCTGCATGATTTTGTTCAACATTGCCACTCATGTTCGTTTTTAAATCAAGTGTCAACATAGTGTGTTCACTATATGTGTTAGAGACAGATCTGAGACTGTTAACCATTTCCAAAAAGCAATTATGAGTTCAGAGTCACCTTCCCCGACCCCCACAGACCAGGTAGAGCCACCAGGGCAGTCCCCTTTCGATCGTTCATTGAGCAGGAATACATTCCAGTCCTTCAAGTAACTAAGCCACTGCCGCCCCCTGGGTTCGATGTTTTATATGGCATAGTACTTGATTTGGACACATTCTCAAAAGCTGGCCCTTCAGATCTATCCACACATCTGCCATTCCAATCGCCACACAATATTAACTTAACGGATTATGAACTGCCATTTCTCCCCAATCGGCCAGGACGAGGTCTAAGTTGTGAAACACATTCTCGACCAAATCCTCACCTGGCGGATCATAGATGTTTATAATTAACATACGCTCAAGGTCTTTCCCCACTTTCCTAGTAATTTCAACTGCCAACAAATTTCCCTCTGACTCACTGGGGCTAACTAGTGAGGGGTTCAAACAATTTCTGGCCCCAGTCAAGACCCACCAGACGGTCAACCCACTTTCCTTTTAACAGCATTAGATTTAAATACAACAAACCCATCAATATTGACATCAAATGTTACCCAAGTCTCTCTTGAAGTGCAAAATGACAAATTCAAGCAGAGCATTTGTCCCCCACCCCTTACACATCCAGTGTGATAAGCCACGAGTGTTCCAACTCAGTATCTTACAGCTTCAATGATTATGCTTGGATTTGGGAAGGACTCTCTGCAACCATTCACAGCCCTTAATGTCATCAAACTTAACCCCTGAGTCGAGTGGTACATTTACAGTAGGGGCTTTTACCAGAGATTGTGGGCCCTTAGTCTGGTGGCAGCACACCGATACAATATCTATGTGCTCCTTCTTGTCCAGCTCAAGGCCAAGTAGTTCAGAGATGACTGGTGCTGTCGTATCATGAAGGCTGTTTCAGGCAGGCAGCAATGGATCCTGGTGGCCTTGCCCGCTGTGAGGGTGAGAGGCTCAATGAAGTCAAAATCCCCAGAATTCAAAAGTCTCTGTGAGGGAACATCAGAGTCAACCTATTCAGGTTCCGACTGCCCTTCGAAACTAATATTGGCCCAATTGTAAGGAATTTTTGGATTGAATACCCCAAACCTCTTGTTCCTCAACTGCGAGTACACTTAATGATTCATAGTTCCGGGAGATTTCATCAGACACAGGTGGCAATATATTAATTGCCTGTTGTGGACCGTCTTCATTCATCAGCCAGCTGGTCAGAGTACCAGCACCTTGGGCTGATCTCCTTTTATGGTGGACAGCTAAATTCCTTAACTTTTTAGTATTTAGAAGGATGTCTGATCTCACTGTGGAGTTGGGATTCGATGGTGAACACCTGTGTGTTCTGACCCTTTTTTGCCTTTGCTGCCAAGGTTTGTAGGCGCTTTTATTCGCCTAAGCTGTTTACCAGTGAGTAGACTAGATTGCGAAACTTGGCTTGCTTCATTCGCTTCATCTACTATATTTAGATCAGCAGAAGCAGCGATAAGGCGTTTCTGTGCAGGAGCATTAGAAGCTTCAGTGCAAGATTTAGAATTGCTGAAGGGTTGCTTATTTGGACAAGTCAGATCTAAAGGAAGTGACATCATGGCCCCTTGATTTGTAAGGTCTTTGTGAATTGCCCCACAAAGTTTCAACAAGATTTGAACTGCAAATTGAAGAACCCCAAGACTGAAGCCACTATTGGGTCATCCACCAGTGTAGCTTGCGGACTGAAGTTGTTATTAACAGGAGATGATAGAAAATCCGTATTTCTTTCATAAACCAATTTGGGGCTTCCAGATAGTCTCTCTTGGAGGGTTTCAGCATGGATAATCTCTGTACCCTTGCCCCAGGCCTCCCTCGCACGAAGCCTCATAACACCCAATGTTACTAGTATCCCTTTCCTCAGCCGGTGTATTTGAGGGACCTGCTTCTTTGTCAGAGGGATTTCCTAGGTTTCCATGTAAGGCATAGCACAGCTTTAACAATGGATTATTGTCAATTTCATGAAGCGAGAAGCTCTGACTCTCCTGATTAGGGTCTGCATCCTCCTCCACGATAGATATGTTTGGTGGCTTTTTCAACCCCCCATGCTTGGATGGGAAATAAGCGTTGTTAATAGTACCACTCACCCCTCCTTGGTTCACTGGTGCTGGGTCTGAGTGTTCAATATTCCCTAACATATCTGAACTCAATGGGTTGTACCCCTTTGTGCTGGTGTTAAGATTGGGGTGTCAGGTACTGTCAGGTTACAGTGGCATATTCTCAATTACATTGGGTCAGGGGAGACACATATTTAGTATAGAAAGGTTTTGGGAAGTTATTATGGAGTTTAATTTTAAAACAGCCAATTTTGCCCTTAACATTCATTGCAGTCTATGGAGAATGCCCCAAGCCAAGATGGAGGTCCTCAGTCTAAATTCTAATTGGCTGGTGATTGTTTATAGGGAAGACAGTGAACATTCTAAACTGCCTTTCATCGTCTTTGCCCAGCTGAGAGGTCGTGTACTAAGCTGCTCCTGCTTAACTTGTTCAGGGGTTTCAAGTTCAAGCAGTCGAGCGGCTTCTTTGGAAAGTAAACAGGAATCTTTGTGGAGTTCGTTTTGGCACAGGACAGGAGTAAGAAGATTTCAAGTTGCCTAAGAAAATAAGTTTCCAAGACTCTTCACAAGATAAGTTCTTTAAAAACTCAAAACTCTTTATCTAATGTTCTTGTTGAAGAGTTAAATTGATTTTCAAGTTCATATGAAAACATTTAATAAGAACTGTAGTGCTATCATTTGTTTTTCTTGGCTACGCTACGTTTTCTATCAAGCGCGTGGTTTTTCCGTTAACAAAAGCCTGCGCGGGAAAGTCTTCGCTTGAGAATCTAGCGCAAGCTCTTATGTGTCACGTGATACTATAGCGCGTGTGTTTTTCTACCCGCGGTTGGTTTTCAGCGCATGTGCGTTTACTCGTTACTTGGATAAAGCGCGTGTGTATTTTTCCCGCGGGATGGACATTATCGCGTGTGCTTTTTACTCGCTCCTTGGATAAGCGCGTGTGGATTTATCCCGCGGTTTAGACTTGAGCGCGTGTGCTTTTTACTCGCTCCTTGGATAAGCGCGTGTGGATTTTTCCCGCGGTTTAGACTTCAGCGCGTGTGCGTTTACTCACTACTTGGATAAAGCGCGTGTGTATTTTTCCCGCGGAATGGACATTATCGCGTGTGCTTTTTACTCGCTCCTTGAATAAGCGCGTGTGCATTTTTCCGCTGTTTGGTTTTCAGCACGTGTACGTTCTACACGCAGTTTGGATTATTATGCGTGTGCTAGATATTTCCACGTGAAATTTTTCGTCGCAAGTTTCAAAAAACAGTTTAAAAGTAAAAGACACTCTAAAAATAATATAAGAAATGTAAGAACTTTCCAGAAACACTAGAACTTCCATTTACTTTTAATGAACTTAAGACTTTGTTCAAGCTTCTTGAGTTTTTAGAAGATGATCTGCAAAGTTAATTTCACATTCATGGACCTACTGAGAAGGCTGGATGATCATTGAGATTCAAGTCAACTAGTAAGGAAGTCTAGTCAGCTTATCACTTCTCTGGGCATTCTGTAGAGAAGTTCCAGGTATGGTTTTTACTATTTTTGGTAAAGGATATTGAGAATTAAGGTTAGTATAGTACCCAATAATTAACAAGGTGTATTATATGTTTATGTTTTTACTACAGGTGAAGAACCAGCTAGTCAATAGCTTCCAGCCTGATGTTTTTTTAATTTGTCCCTTCCCCCTTTCCCCTGGAAGTGAGGTAAACTGAGCAGTTATATAGTATCAGCTCAGAGTGCCACATATTGGGTGGATTGTCGGGGGCTCAGCAGCTTCCGCAGACACCAGGATCTCAGCCTGACAGAATGAAAGGCCAATAAAAAAAAAGTCTGCCCAAGCTGTATGAACCCCGACGAGACAGCCATGGAGGTGTTGAGAGAAAGGATTAGGGAAATTAGAGAAGAATTACGTGTGGCTCATCAGGAATATTCAAATCTTAATAAAAGAATAGATGAGTTAAATTTAAAGGTAACACAAATACAAGAAATAGAAGTTAGAAGAGAAGTGGAAGTTTCGGGAGGTGCAGGAAACCCACCTGAGTTGGTGAGAGTAGGGGAAGAGCAAGAACCTAGGCTTCCAAGAGAAGTGGTGGGTGGTTTAGGAACTTTAGTTATGCCAGTTCCTTTGGCTGCTTCTGAGCGTTTTTTGGGAGATTCGAGAAAGTTTCAAATTTTTCAGACTCAGTGTGAATTGCATTTCTTAAGTCGTCCTGAGTTATTTTCAACGGATGCTTCAAAGGTCACATTTATATTATCCTATTTATCAGGAGAAGCTTCTGCGTGGGGAAGTCTTTTGGTGAGTCAAAAAAGTTTGGCTTTGAATAGTTATTCCCTGTTCCAGGCCGAATTTAAAAAGATGTTTGATAAGAGACAGGTTTCTTTAGAGGTAGATGGAGAACTACTGGAGCTGCGTCAGGGAGGAAAGGAGTTGATTTCTTATATCACTCAATTTAGAACTTTAATTCTAGAGAGTAGATGGCCAGAGGAGAAGAGGGCTTCCTTATTTTATCGGGGCTTAAAAGATGAATTAAAAGATGCTTTGGCTGGAGTTTTAGAACGACCAACTACTTTAGATGCTCTAATTGATTTGGTAGTTCAGTTAGATTTTCGTTTAACTGGAAGACGTTTAGATCGTAGACGTTCTCAGGGAGAAGTTAGGTTTCCAGGAAGAGTTGAGAGATCTAAGGTTGAGGTGGTGAACAGAGAAGTTAAGTCAAAGGTAAATGAGCTGCAGAGTCGGGTGAGAGGTCCGTTGTCAAAGGAAGAAAAGACAAGAAGAAGGGAGAATAATTTGTGTCTATACTGCGGTAGGAGTGGTCATTTCCTTGAAAACTGTCCTTTTACCTCCAAGAAGATCTTCAATTCTTCAGGCAGAGTACAACAAGTGGCTAACACGATACAGACAGCTGTCCCACACATAACTGTGAACGTATCCTTGATGTTTGAAAAGAAAATCCTAGGTTCTGGGCCAATTATTATTGATTCAGGGGCTACAGGAAATTTTATGGACAGAGGATTGGCAAAGGTTCTAGGTGTTCCTTTAGTGGCTAAGAAAGAAGTGGAGCAGGTAAGGGCAGTTGATGGTACATCTCTTTCTTCAGTTCCAATCACTCATAATACAGAGGTACTTGAGATGGAGTTGACTGGAGGTCATAAGGAAACTATCTCTTTTGAATTAATTGACGCCCCAATCTTGAAAATAATCTTGGGTATGCCCTGGCTTACTCTTCATAATCCTAGAATTGATTGGAGTGCAAGAATTGTATCCTTAGAATCAACTTTTTGTAAGGAACATTGTTTCTTAGGAAAATGTCATGAAGAGGAAGAAAGATTTGTGAATTCAGTTTCGTTTTCACTTGCAGAAAGAGGGGCAATCGGTTTTGATGTTGGAGCAGTAGTGGGTGAACTTCCTACTTGTTATCAGGATTTTTGGGATGTATTTGATGAAAAGGAAGCTGGAGAGTTGCCTCCTCATAGACCTTTTGACTGCAGGATAGATTTGGAGCCTGGAGCTATTTTACCTAGCAGTAGGGTTTATGCCTTGACAGAAAAAGAGAATGACTATTTGAAAGAATACTTAAAGGAAAATTTGGCTAAGGGATTTATTCGGCACTCTCAATCGCCGGCTGCATCACCATTGTTCTTTGTGCAAAAATCTGACGGTTCTCCCAGAACTTGTATAGATTACAGGGCGGTAAATAGAATGACAGTAAAAAATCGGTATCCTCTCCCTCTCATCTCTGAGATGTTAAATCAAATCCAAGGTGCCACCATTTTTTCTAAATTGGATTTACGTGGAGCTTATCATCTTGTACGAGTTCAAGAGGGGGATGAGTGGAAGACGGCATTTAAGACCAGATTTGGCCTGTACGAGTACCAAGTGATGCCATTCGTTCTCTGCAATGCCCCAACGGCTTTTCAATTTTTTATCGATGAGGTTCTCCGGGAATTTCTTGATATTTTTGTTATCGTTTATATTGACGATATTTTGATTTTTTCCCAAAATTTGGAGAAACACAAAATTCACGTTCGACAGGTCTTGAGAAAATTGAGAGAGAATAATCATTACGCTAAATTGGAGAAGAGTCAGTTCCATACGAATTCGGTAGAATTATTAGGTTTTGTGATCACTCCTTATGGTCTGGAAATGAATCCAAAAAAGGTGGAAGCGGTTCGTGATTGGCCTACTCCAACGAAGGTGAAGGAGATCCAGAGTTTTTTGGGATTTGCCAATTTTTACCGAAGATTCATTGAAGGCTTCTCCAGTTTAGTAGCTCCAATTACTTGACTTTTGAAGAAAGGAGTTCCATTTGTTTGGGAGGTTAAGGCTAATGAGGCTTTTCAAATATTGAAGGAGAAATTCACAACTACTCCTATCTTGATTCATCCTGATACTTCTAAGCCATTTTTTGTAGAGGCTGATGCTTCCAATGTGGCAATGGGAGCAGTGTTGTCGCAGAGGCATAATGTTACTGGACAATTGCATCCAGTGGCCTACTTTTCTAAGAGGTTCTCACCAGCGGAAGAAAATTACACCATTTCAGATCGAGCGCTTCTTGCGATCAAAGCAGCATTTGAAGAATGGCGACATTTTTTAAAAGGAGCACGTCATACTGTGACAGTATTAACTGAGCACCGAAATTTACTTTTTTTGAAGACAGCAAGAACTCTGACACCTCGACAACTAAGGTGGTCTTTATTTTTTGCAGATTATGATTTAATAATTACTTTTAAGCCAGGAAATCAAAATAAAAAAGCAGATGCTCTGTCACTGCAATTTCCAGAAAGTGAAGTCAAGTCGGTCTGTGAGTCACTTCCATTGATCGCTCCAGAACGTTTTGTTCTTGCTGGAATTGAGAAGGAAAACAAAATCTTCAAGAAAGTACGAGAATCCATCTCTGAGACACAACTTGAAAATTGGGTTTGTTTGGATCCAGCTCGCAAGATTAAAGATGGTTTGCCTTATCTAGACGACAGACTCTATTTACCATCTATTGAACTTAGAGAAAAGATTTTGAAGGAATGTCACGAATCAGTTCTGGCAGGACATCCAGCATATCGGAAAACTCTAGAGTTGGTCAGAAGACATTTTTGGTGGGATAAAATTCGACAAGATACTCTTAATTTTCTTAAGACCTGTGAAGTTTGTGCTAGATCTAAGAACCTCGTCGGAAAGCCTTCTGGGTTATTGGAACCGTTGCCAGTTCCACCGCGGCCTTGGTACTCAGTGTCTTTAGATTTCATCACGGATCTACCACAAGATAAGGGGTGTACATCAGTATTGGTTGTAGTTGATTTACTCACTAAAGAAGCACATTTCATTCCAATGGAGGGAGAGGTTACCGCCGATAGTTTAGATCACAGTTTCTTACAAGAAGTAGTAAAACTGCATGGAAGTCCCAGTCAGGTCATCTCAGACAGAGGGTCTCAATTTATTTCTAAGTTTTGGAGAGCTTTTTGTAAGAGATTGGGAGTTGAGGTATGTCTATCATCAGGTTACCATCCCGAAACCAATGGGCAAGTGGAAAGGATAAATCAGGAGTTGGAGAAATATTTGAGGTATTATCTGCAGACAGGGGAAGAGTGGGTAGATATGTTGTGGGTGGCAGAATTCGCATATAACAACTGTAGTAAGGATGCCACCTCTATGTCTCCGTTTTATTTGGGACGAGGTTTTCATCCTCGTTTTCTTAGTATTGAGATCAATAATGATTCTGGAAACCCGGAAGTGGAAAAGAGACTAGAAGTCATGAAAAGAAATTTGGAAAAGGCAAAAGGGGTGTTGGTGGAGAGTAAACAAAAATATAAAAGATTTGCTGACCTTAAAAGAAAGACTAGTCCTCAATATAGTGAGGGAGATTTGGTGTGGTTATCAACCAAGTTTTTGAGAATTATAGGAAGAAATAAGTTTTGCCCTCGTTTTGTAGGCCGTTTGTTGTCGAAAGGGTGATAAATCCAGTGGCTGTTCGCCTTAGATTACCAAGACATATGAAAACTCATCCAACTTTTCATGTTAGCTTGTTGAAACCTGTGGTTAAAGGAACTAGATTGACACCTACTCCTTCAGCAGTTGTAATTGAGGAAGATGATTCAGAAGAATTTTTAGTTAAGAAAATTCTGGACTCTAGAAGAGTGAGAGGAAAGCTACAGTATCTCATTGATTGGGAGGGTTTTGGTCCTGAAGAACGCACTTTGGAGAAAGCAAGTGATGTGCATGCTCCTCGTTTGGTTGAAAGATTCCATAAGAAATTTCCATTGAAAAGTGGCCCAGGGACTGGGCGTTAGAAGGGGGGTACTGTCAGGTACTGTCAGGTTACAGTGGCATATTCTCAATTACATTGGGTCAGGGGAGACACATATTTAGTATAGAAAGGTTTTGGGAAGTTATTATGGAGTTTAATTTTAAAACAGGCAATTTTGCCCTTAACATTCATTGCAGTCTATGGAGAATGCCCCAAGCCAAGATGGAGGTCCTCAGTCTAAATTCTAATTGGCTGGTGATTGTTTATAGGGAAGACAGTGAACATTCTAAACTGCCTTTCATCGTCTTTGCCCAGCTGAGAGGTCGTGTACTAAGCTGCTCCTGCTTAACTTGTTCAGGGGTTTCAAGTTCAAGCAGTCGAGCAGCTTCTTTGGAAAGTAAACAGGAATCTTTGTGGAGTTCGTTTTGGCAGAGGACAGGAGTAAGAAGATTTCAAGTTGCCTAAGAAAATAAGTTTCCAAGACTCTTCACAAGATAAGTTCTTTAAAAACTCAAAACTCTTTATCTAATGTTCTTGTTGAAGAGTTAAATTGATTTTCAAGTTCATATGAAAACATTTAATAAGAACTGTAGTGCTATCGTTTGTTTTTCTTGGCTACGCTACGTTTTCTATCAAGCGCGTGGTTTTTCCGTTAACAAAAGCCTGCGCGTGAAAGTCTTCGCTTGAGAATCTAGCGCAAGCTCTTATGTGTCACGTGATACTATAGCGCGTGTGTTTTTCTACCCGCGGTTGGTTTTCAGCGTGTGTGCGTTTACTCGTTACTTGGATAAAGCGCGTGTGTATTTTTCCCGCGGGATGGACATTATCGCGTGTGCTTTTTACTCGCTCCTTGGATAAGCGTGTGTGGATTTATCCCGCGGTTTAGACTACAGCGCGTGTGCTTTTTACTCGCTACTTGGATAAGCGCGTGTGGATTTTTCCCGCGGTTTAGACTTCAGCGCGTGTGCGTTTACTCACTACTTGGATAAAGCGCGTGTGTGTTTTTCCCGCGGAATGGACATTATCGCGTGTGCTTTTTACTCGCTCCTTGAATAAGCGCGTGTGCATTTTTCCGCGGTTTGGTTTTCAGCACGTGTACGTTCTACACGCAGTTTGGATTATTATGCGTGTGCAAGATATTTCCACGTGAAATTTTTCGTCGCAAGTTTCAAAAAACAGTTTAAAAGTAAAAGACACTCTAAAAATAATAATAAAAAATATAAGAACTTTCCAGAAACACTAGGACTTCCATTTACTTTTAATGAACTTAAGACTTTGTTCAAGCTTCTTGAGTTTTTAGAAGATGATCTGCAAAGTTAATTTCACATTCATGGACCTACTGAGAAGGCTGGATGATCATTGAGATTCAAGTCAACTAGTAAGGAAGTCTAGTAAGCTTATCACTTCTCTGGGCATTCTGTAGAGAAGTTCCAGGTATGGTTTTTACTATTTTTGGTAAAGGATATTGAGAATTAAGGTTAGTATAGTACCCAATGAATAACAAGGTGTATTATATGTTTATGTTTTTACTACAGGTGAAGAACCAGCTAGTCAATAGCTTCCAACCTGGTGTTTATTAATTTGTCCCTTCCCCCTTTCCCCTGGAAGTGAGGTAAACTGAGCAGTTATATAGTATCAGCTCAGAGTGCCACATTTTGGGTGGATTGTCGGGGGCTCAGCAGCTTCCGCAGACACCAGGATCTCAACCTGACATGGGGTTGCGGGGGGCTTTCCCAGATCTAAGGCTGTACACCTTGGAATTGCATGCGAGGGAGGGTTTGGAACACCCCTGGGCTTTTGCTGGCATTTTCAAAGGTTTTCAGCAGATAAGACCACAATAGAGGCTGCACAAAGTTATATATTGAAATAAGTCCCCAAAAATAAACAGACTCTACATGTCTCAACTTGTTCCCGGTCTAAATTTAAATGCTGCCTTGTTCTTGCTTTGGCGTTAATGAATCTTGTGTTGCGGGAAAGATGGGGGGGGAGAAGGTTGCTCACCACCCCACCGTCCCCCAAATGGGCCACTTTCGCTTGCCACTTCCGCGCTATGCTTTGTGCATTGCGTTCATGATATGGAGACTGCTGACAGCGGCTCCTCCCAAAATTCAAAGACACTGCAAAAAGACTTGCCGGGTCTCCACAAACAGACCACTGTCACTTGCCACTTCTGGTCTTTTCTCCAAACAGGCTTGGTTACCAATCAGTTATATTTGTGCCTACTTTAAGGAGGATATATCAGACCTCATGAAATTCCCATTGACTTTGAGGTACCCAGTGAGAGTATGTACCACCTATTAGAAAACATGTTTATATATTGCATTTATTTATTGTTTATTCATATGCGCTTCAATGTGTGAAAGTAACAAGGGAATACAGAAATCATTCTTAGGCCTTGAATATTCTGATTGATCTAAACAGAAAAACTAGCATACTAGGCCTGAGGACATTTCTCCTAGTGCAAGTGCATAAAGTGGTACAGTTGAAACCACGCTCGGGAGGCAGGGGATGGTAAATGGTGGGGGGGAACAGGACAGCCGAACTAACTGGTACCAGTGCATTTAGGTCATGCATGTGTACAGACAGAGGTGCAGAGACATGGGGGTGATGGGGGGAACAAAGAATCCGGTCCAGCAGGGCTCTGGGTTAAGTGCAGAAAGGTTTCCCCGCTCAAGGAGCGTAATCTGAAAGTGCAGTAATGTTGAACAAAGTGCAGCGGCTGGCAGGCAAGTGCAAAAGACTGGCGGGGGAGCCTTGGACCTGTAGACTGTGGAGGCGTACCCGGCAACCAATCAACAAAAACTGAACAGTGTTAGGGGAGGAGAAGGACGGTGGAGAGAAAAGAAAGGAGGTTAGCAGGGGAGCGGGAGAGAAGGCGGAAGAGAAAAGCAAGGTCTTGAGGAGTTTCCAGAACTCAAGGTGCTTCGGCTCAAGATGGAGAGAGGCAGAGAGTCTGTTCCAGAGGGAAGCACCTACAGAGGATAAAGATCTACCCCCAAATATCTGTTTGTGAAAGCGCCTCACCTGCAGAGAGTCGGATGACGACCGGAGGACTCTAGAGGGAGAGTATTTAGGAAGAGAGCATTGTAGATAGTGCAGGCCCTTGTCCCAGACGGTCTTGTGGATTATGCAGAGGGTCTTGAACTTGATCATTGCAGCCACAGGGAGCCAGTGGAGGGATTTTAGCACCCAAGAGATGCAGTGCCAGAGCTTGAGGCCAAGGATAAGTGTTGCGGTTCTGTTCTGGATGAGTAACAGAGGATGGAGAGTAGAAGTAGGAAGATTGAGAAAGAGACTGTTGCAATAGTCCAGCCTAGAGAGAACCAGGGCTCTCAACGTGAAGAGCCTCTGGGGGAAAGTGAGAAAATTTAGAATATCTCTGAGAAGGTGCACTTGGTAGTTCAGACCTCAGGGGTCCCAATGAGGACGATCTCTGTCTTATTGGCAATCAGGCATAGATTGTTAGCAGCACACTAAGCCTGAATAGCGGATAGACAGTCAGGGATGAGCGAGGAGGAGGATGAGGCCGAGGGTAGCTGCGTGTCATCTGCATAACACTGAAAGTTAGAGGTAAGGTAGAGATCCTGTGGGCCAAGGGGGCCGTGTAGATATTGAAGAACCAGAGGGAAATGTTAGATCCCTGGGGGACACCACAAGTAGAGAGAGTGGTAGAGGAAAGAAAGGGCCCGGGTTCTACATGGCAGGGCCGGTCAGAGAGAAATGAGGTGAGCCACGCCAGGGCCTGATCTGTGAGGCCCAGGGTATCCCAGAAATGGGTGATCAGGATGTTGTGGTTTACCCTATCGAAAGCAGAGGACCGATCGAGAAGAATGAGGACAGAGGGAGAGTTGGAGTCAAGATTTGAGAGCAGGTCTTCACGGATGTTCAGAAGAGCAGTTTCCATGACTCTGGATGCTCTAAAGCCAGACTGATGGTCATGGAGACAATCAACTGATTCAGTATGGAGGGTAAGTTGAGTGATAGTCAGCTTCTTCAGGAGTTTTCCCAGGAAAGGGGTGATGGAGATCAGGCGATAGTTTGCCAGAATGGACGGGTGAGCGGGGGGTTTTTTGAGCAAAGGATGCACAAGAGAGTGCTTGAGAGGAGAGGGGAAAAACTCCAGTAGCGAAAGAGGTTGCAGAGGTCGGCCAAGGCTGACGTGAGAGTGTCAACATTGTCCTTGATGGTTTTGGAAGGGCAGAGGTCCACCTGTTTGGACGAGGCTTTTACAGACCAGACTTGTCTAGAGACCTCATCATGTGTGACAGGGGAAAGGGAGGAGAGAAGAGTGGGAATGGTGGGTGCGGACGAGGGGGGCCCAAGAGATTTTGGTGGTGAAGTGTGCTGCCAAGGCTGAGCAAAGGGCCTGGGAAGGTGTAGTAGAGGATGCGGCCCCGGTATGGTTGGCCAGGTCCTTGCAGACTTTGAAGAGTTTGGTTATGTTGTTAGATGCCACAGAGGTGCAGGCTTGAATGTAGACTCTTTTCTTGGAGCAGATGCAGAGTCTATATTGCCTTTGAAGAAGGCGACAGGCCAGTTTGTCAGAGGGTGTACTTGAAGATCCCCATTTCCATTCTGCTGCTCTGCGCTTACATTTAAGGGTGGTTCTGCACTTACATTTAAGGGTGGCTAGATCGGAGTCGTGCCAAGAGTTGCACTTTTTGGCAGGCTTCAGTCGGACCCTCATGACGGGGGCAAGAATGCCAAGAGTGTTGGAGATGTTATGATGAAAGTTGGCGAGGGTGGGAGTAAGCTGCAGGAGTAGAAGAAGGAGAGTAGGTGGAGGCAAAGGCAGCCACTGAAACTCTTTTTATGGGTCTGATTACCTTGAACGCAGGAGGTTGTGTGGGGTGAGCTATTGCCATAGGAGAAGAGAGCTTCAAGTGAGAAGAGAATGATCAGTCCATGAGAGTGAAGTAGTGAGATGAATGGAGAGTGGGATGTCTGTGGTGATGAGAGCATCCAAGGTGTGACCGGCAGTATGCATTGGACCAGAGGGTAGAATGGAAAGAGAAAGGGATTCACATAGGTTTCGGAAAGGTCCTGAAGAGTCAGGAGAGTCAAGATGGATGTTAAGATCCCCAAGAAGGAGGAGTTGGGAAGAGCAGGAGAGAAGAGGCCAGGTCAGCCCATTCTGAGAGGAAACGGGTGGACTGGCCCGGCAGCCGATAGAAGGTTCCCAGAGTAAGAGAGGCGACAGGTGAGAGACAGAGCCTGCAGACCAGGCATTCAAACGAGGAGTAGACCTCCTCCTGTTAACAGGGTCCAACATTACAAGTGAGTACATTTTATTTTTCAACTGTAACAAATGACATTAACAATCTTTTAATAAGTGCAAGCACACCTGTGTAAATTTACCAGAGGTTTGTAATATTCATTTTATACAAGGCATGTGTGAGGAATCGTCCATACCTAGTTAGTATTGTTCTCCTTCATTGCATTCCGACTTACATGATCAATTTACTAGTAAGAAAACTAATCTTCAGCCACAAATTTAAGTGTAAAATATTAAACAGCTAACAAGCCTTTCCCTGCTTATTAAGGATAAGCATGGAACGAATAGCCATAGCAGTCTACTGCAGCTTTATACCTGTTTGGGCAGACAAGGAACCAGCCGGATTTAATGCTGGTGAAAAAACCTGGAAATGCACCAGAGCTTAAATATATTTAAAAGTGTCACAAACATGGAAAGATTTGAGAGTTGACCGTTCATTCAATCAGGATACTTTGGTCTACCAAGTGCATTTTGAAGGATTCAGTATAATTGTAGATATTTGAAGCATAATATTGGTTGTGGGAGGGGAGGACAAATATTTATCTCGAAAGCAGCACTCTGGTTTTAAAATGTGTCATGCTTTTTTTTACCTTTGCAGAAACAACTCTTGCTTCAAAAGAGAATGGCTTATCACTTTGATAAAATGCAAAGGCTTGTACGTAGAAGAGAGCAGAATGAGAAGATGCCACGCAAGCAGCTAAAAATAGACAACTCGTCCCCCAAAAGTCCAAGGCGAAGTATGTTGAGTATCCCGATATATATATTTTTAAATGTGCACCCTATGCTCTTTTACTGCACTGTTTCTGTCATTTGAAAATTGGTGGTGAGTAATGTCTGTTTTCAATCATACAGTATTCAAGGAACAATGGGATCACATATGGTCTCACATATGCTCTAATTTAGAACAGTGGGTGATGGTAATTATGTCACACGTGCAGTGTTAGCACGGATATTACAAGATACTCATAGTGGTATGCTATTGGATATTATATAGAGCAAATTGTGCCATTGTCAATGCCTATTCATCCATATGCTAATTTGATTTTTAAAGCACTCTAAAGCCACCAAGGTGGCTTCCACTATAGGGTCCAGCAACAGATGAGACTGGAGTTGGTTTAGGTTTTAAGTTAGCAGAAGTGGAGGGACGTTTTTGCTGCAATAATGATGGCGCATGCAGATCAGATGTAACCAAGCTGTCTGTGCAGGTAAGATTCAAGGTGAATATTTTTGAGTTTAGGGGGCTTCAGACAAAGTCCATTGTCATAATAATATTCTTGACATGCTGATTCTTGATTCTTGATATATGGTCTTATTTATTGCTCATATTTAGGCATTTATATTGGGTTTGAGCCGACACGTGTTTCGACTGATGCAGTCTTTCTCAAGGCTCTGAACATACCTATGAATGCATCAGTAGATAATGTATGACGGAATTACTGACATATGTGTTTGTGTATTGAAACAAGAGCATTCAAGAACCGTGATGAAGTTTTAACTAAATCCAAATATGTCCAATCATGAATAAATCCCCCAATGACCATTTCAAACAAAAATGTGTCATTTTAAATATGAAAGAACATACCAGACCACCCATAAAAACATGTGGTAGTGTTGACTCCCAGACGTGGACTCCCTGCTCACTGTGCTCAGAGAGACAAAGCTTCACCTCACTGATGAGGCCCAACAAGGCTGAAACATGTGTATGGGGTTGCTTTTGGTACTCTTGTTCAGAGAGAGGAATTGCCATAGCATTTCGGTGCTGGACTGCCCATGTGGCCGGGACAAAGACTGATATGCAAATGGATATTTGCCATCTGTGAAAGGTACAGTGAGCAAAAAGCGTGTGCTGCAAACTCTCATCTCAGAACAGGTTATCATGCCATGTTCTTTCTGGAGAGGAGCGCCTGCTACCTTTTTTGAAATATTTGAAAGGAACTTGGGGTTGGTCACCCTGAGTTACCTGGGGGAAACCAGACGTGGACTCCCTGCTCACTGTGCTCAGAGAGACAAAGCTTCACCTCACAGATGAGGCCCAACAAGGCTGAAACATGTGTATGGGGTTGCTTTTGGTACTCTTGTTCAGAGAGAGGAATTGCCATAGCATTTCGGTGCTGGACTGCCCATGTGGCCGGGACAAAGACTGATATGCAAATGGATATTTGCCATCTGTGAAAGGTACAGTGAGCAAAAAGCGTGTGCTGCAAACTCTCATCTCAGAACAGGTTATCATACCATGTTCTTTCTGGAGAGGAGCGCCTGTTACCTTTTTTGAAATATTTGAAAGGAACTTGGGGTTGGTCACCCTGAGTTACCTGGGGGAAACCAGACGTGGACTCCCTGCTCACTGTGCTCAGAGAGACAAAGCTTCACCTCACTGATGAGGCCCAACAAGGCTGAAACACGTGTATGGGGTTGCTTTTGGTACTCTTGTTCAGAGAGGAATTGCCATAGCATTTCGGTGCTGGACTGCCCATGTGGGCGGGACAAAGACTGATATGCAAATGGATATTTCCCATCTGTGAAAGGTACAGTGAGCAAAAAGCGTGTGCTGCAAACTCTCATCTCAGAACAGGTTATCATGCCATGTTCTTTCTGGAGCGGAGCGCCTGCTACCTTTTTTGAAATATGTGATGACTTGTGATGATGAGGGATAAAGAATAAAAAGGTGTGAATTAGTAAAGTCGGACTTCAAGACTTGTGTGTGTGCATGTTCTTTTTTTATTAAGTATCTATTAGTTATTTCTTACTTTCAATTTATTATTATCAGCTTATGTTGGTCAAACTCTAATGTCTTTCCAAAATTGTAAAATTTCATAGATCTTTGCAATGTGTGAATAACATTATGTGATTACTATTGTATTAGAACGTAGAGTAAGTTAAGCCATTCATAGAAATTCTATGTCAAGACCGGAGGCAAGCATTATGCTTCAACTTCATTTATTCCTCTCTTCAGCAGTTTCAACAAAAATCAACTTATGTAAAAAAAAAAAAACAGAATAAATGTTTTGTAAACTACATTTCCCTCATAACACATGAGAGAAATGCTCCTAATCCTTCCTGTTCCCTTCCTCCACTTCTTCTTTCCTGCTCTTCAGCTAGATAAGTACCCCTTTTACCTGAGCTAAGAGCGCAATTTAATAAATTGTAGAAACTGTGTTTTAAATGATTGTGACAACAGTTTGTAGCTACCATAGATCGTAGTTACGATGTTATATGTGATAGCAAACTGATTCTGATGCACCCACAGCAAATACCTCATGACGAACTGTCATTAGTTTCCAACGCGTGAACAGACGAGGCATGCACAGCGAATACCTCAGGACTAAGGAACCCAGTTAGCATTCACACAGGTAATCGTGTGGTGGATGCAGATCCTGTGCCATATGTACGGCACACCCGGGGATCCAGCAGCCGACAGCCAAGACGTAGCAGCAGCCCGCCATCAAGGCTGGGCCGGAGGAGTACATCGGCCCCCTCCCTCGGCAGGGTGGGTCGTAGAGAGCGCAACAGCCCCCTCACTTGGCAGGGAGGAGCCACAATAACACTCATCAGTGGAGCGACAGACAGTGAAAGCGACACAGCACCAACAATAAGCGTGAGCATGGGCAAAAGCCAGAGCCTTTCAAAACAAACTCCCAGCGGGAGAGGTCGCATACACAAGGCGGCAGCTTCAGAAAAAAAAAAGGAAAAAAGATAAATGCTTGGCCCAGCCGCACAGTTGCCTCCTTGTAAGAGGAAGTACCTCATCTCCTTCACCCCATATCAGGGACAAACGAAGAGGCAAGCAAGTAGGTGCTGGCCACTTTCTCAGTCTCACAGCACAACAGTGGACGTGCCACATAACCTGAGACCAGGTATTTGGCACAAGCACCCAAAAAGCTATTTCAACGTTAGAGTGGAGTGAGGCAGAGGACCTGACTCACCGTTTTAAAGAGGTGCTGAGGAATTTACTGGTGGAGGCCGTGGCCCAAGGGGTAAAACCCCTGCAAAACAGGGTCACCACAATAGAAACATTCTTGAGCCAGAAACAAAAGAGCAATGAATAGAGCACGTCCACTAGAGCCCTGCAAGGGAACCCACAGGGGTGTACTGAGACCTGTAAGAGAAAGGCCTCTTTTGACCCCCCGGGTCAACGATACGGAGCAACACCTGAAGAAGCCAAGGAGATACTAAAAGAAGATGAATGGTGACATCACAAGAACCCGGACTGACTCACATATAAAAGATATGATGACCTGCGAATGATGATAAGAGACAGAAAACCATGGATAAGTTACATCCCGAGTCTAAAATGAAATGATTGATGTCAAAATGTCAGAATCTCAAGCCATGAGCGCGATGAAGATATTCAGCCAGTTTAAACGTGTACATGTGCACAGTACCCGCAAGAAGCACGGAAAACATGAGGCTTGCTTATGCTTAGTAGTAAGATAGATGGCGGCAAGCGCCACCTATACATATCTACCTCAAAAGGAGCACTTTATACAAGTATTCTTCCACTGTGCACAATCGACCAAAGGTTACTAAAGGTCTCAAGAGGAGAGCTTCGCAGCAAGCAAATCGAGAATTAAAGACAGAGGGAAACTCAGACGAAGACAACCATGCTAAGACGCCAAGGTCGTGTCAGCTGGAATAGACCCACAGTGGATACAATTAATGAGGAGAAGAACAGAGTATCCTATTCAGAAAGTTCAAGATAAACCACAGATGGCAGACGACTGGCAGAATGAAATCAAATACATGAAATTGCATGGAGAATAAGATGATTTCACGGTGTCGAAATCATGTGACTGAGCAAGCAGAAGGGATGAAAGTTTCACACCTACGCATGGACTCTTGCCATGCCCAGACGCCTTAACATTCCCAGACAAAGAAGTAGACTCAAGGCCAAAATACAAAGAAATAATTGACACATGACCACTGAAGTTATGACTGATTGTTGCAATAATTTGAGGGAGGCTGGGGGTGCAGACAAACGCCCTGCACCTGGCCAGCTATTCTGCACACTGCTAAGCAAGTGGAAAAGCATGAGTGGGGTTGATGCCAACCCAATCATAGTGGACCACGTAATCTAGGGTCCTATAGTTAGTAGAAACAATGGGAAGTCGTACTTTTAGTGACATCTACAGTAGCCATTTTGAAGGAAGGGCTTAGTTGCCCCAGCTGACAATGTTTATCCAATCCCTTCACTCCGTTACCATAAACAGATATAGTGCCTATATTAAAGTTACCTTGCTAGAACCAATCAAGTTGCATGCTATGTTTTGAGCAAATGATACGTCAGTGATGACGGTTTTTGGTATAAATACTATGTTTTTCTGAAATCAATTGTTGAAGCGAGAAGGAAGATCGAGCGATTGCTGGTATTCATAACTCCCTGTTTTTTGTACTTGTCATTAAACGGACTCCCTTTGCCAAACTATCGAGTTGCCATTATTGATTTGATGCAAGAGTATTAATCTGCATCCCCATCCATCTCAAGGGTGCTGCTACTCATCTTAAAGTACTGTTTGGCAAATCCCCAGTCCTATGGGCCGCCTGGGGTCCCTGCTGTACACTTGGTAGCAGAGGATGGTTCGATTAGAATCGATTAGAATAAGACATGCAGTGACGTCGACGTAAGTAACTCTAGGTCCTTGGAAATATCACAAGTCTTTTGCCATCCGGCTAAGTAGACCGAGAGGCTCCCCGTATATAGTGGATAGTCTAAAGTATAAACCCTGCAGGTTGAGGTCTTAAAGAACCTGTGCTTTCTCCCACAAACCCCTTCCCACGTCTACGAGCATCTGAACGGACGAAGATCAAAGCGAGGCGATAACGAAGGCGGTGTTCCCGAGCATCCAGAGAGGAAAAAATGCAAACGGTGAGTGAAAAAGACTAAGTGCTTTGGCAAACAGTTGCATGCCTTAGAGCAAGTAAGGGAAGGTAACGGAGGGAGATGGGACAAAAATAACATCTGAGTAAGAGTAGAATGTATATATATGTCCACTGATTTTTATCTTTTCATGAAATTGTAATTCGGATATGTGTATTAATGTGTATTTTTGTCGTTTAATGGATTTTTTTATACATCCGAATAAACTTGTTTAATTGGCTATATATATAAGGGAAAGAAATATTGACATGAGGGTGGCCGAGCATAGATAGAGATACCGGGAGGATACCCGAGCATTGATATACCGGGAGGATACCCAAGCATAGCGATACCGTGAGGATACGCGATCATAGAGGATACGCCCAAATACCTAGGCTTTAATATAGCGCTAGAAGAAGCCTGCATTTAAAGTCCTCAATGAATAGGACGACATAGGAGAACAGAATCGATGAAAGAGGCGATCTAAAAGAAATGGGCTTACATTCCATGTCGGAATAAATTATAGGGGTAGGAGATTTGTGTAGCCGGCTGGAGTCTGTCTAGTCTGTAACGTCTGTCTTGTGTTTTTACTTTTTTCTGACGTCACGAGGTAAGAACATTTTTGGGGGAAAATAGCATGAAAATTGTGCGATTGTATAGCGCTTGTATAGCCAGGATGTTGTATGATATGAATTGATGGTTGTTGTTTGAAAAAATAAAAGAAAACATTTTTTGTGAAAAAACAGGATTGGAGCTTGCGACGATTGGTGCTCGCTCATATTGTTGATTTTGTTTGAGAAACGTAAAGCATAACAAAGTGTTATATGGGGATAAGATAAATAAATTTAATTTAAGCATGGAAGACATTACACCGTTAGTACACTTGTGCAAACAGTTGCCAAAACATGCACCTAAGCTGAAGAAGTACAGTGCAGAATGGGTTAAAGGAACCGCCCACAAAATGTTTATGCCATGGCCCCAGGGCAGATCGCTATCTAAAACGGTCCTGCAACACATGACGACATATTTGCACACCACATATACTGGCAAAAAGTTAGATAAACGCCAAGCTAGTTTAGAGCTTTGGAAGATGTACCAAGAGGATAAAAAGGAGGAGCCACCGTTAGATTGGATACATATGCACAGAGGGGGGTGAAACGCCTTCCGTGCCACCCACCCCTTCTGAAACAAAAAGCGAAGCTAGTAAAGATGAAGGGTTATACCCGCTGAGAGAACTTAAAGCAGCCACGGGATATAGCAACCCGGCATATGAGTCACCTGCGCAAAGTAGTGACGAAAACCCAGACAAAGACAGAGATAGAGATATCACCTTCAAAGTCCCGAGCGACAAGGAGAGATGGGAGAAAGAAAAAGGAGACCAGGTACAAGCAAGTACATCTCTAGATATGAGTAGAGAGGGAAAGAGATGGAAAGGAGATGAGCACAGAACTGATGAGATGGCATTCACACAGACTGACCTCCTTCCTCTCAGATAAGGTCCAACTTGGGTCCTTCCTTTCATCTATCTTCCTCTCTACCTGTGGTGTTCCCCAGGGGTCTAACCTCTCGCCCAGGCTTTTCAACCAATACCTGGCAACTCTTGCCCACTGCATTGCCACTTTGTGCTCAAATTTCCAATGCTACGCTGACGACATTCAACTCATTTTCAGGCTGCCCTCTGCCACCTCCTCTCCCTCTCTCATCTCTGATTGCCTAACTGCCATTCAAGATTGGTGTGCCGCCAATGATCTTTGTCTGAATGCCAGCAAGACGGAGATCCTCCTCATCGGCACACCTTCACCATCCTTTCCCCTCACTCTCTGGACGGCCTCCCTTGGCCCTCCTCCTACCCCACCTGCGAAGCTAAGAACCTCAGTGTCATCTTTCACTCCACCCTTTGCTTCTCCGCCCACTTCTCTGAGGTCTCTAAAAAGTCAAATTTCCGACTGCACCTCCTCAGATGTACTCTGCCTTTCCTCTCCTTCCCCCAGAATCTCATGGTATCCCAAGCTCTGGTTCTCTCTAGCTTGGACTATTGTAACAGCCTCTTTCTAAATCTACCTGCCTCTACTCTCCGCCCTCTGTAACTAATCCGGAACAGGACTGCGAGACTTGTCCTTGGCCTCCAGCTCTGGGATCGTATCTCTCCAGCTCTGAAATCTCTCCATTGGCTCCCAGTGGATGCAAGGATTAAATTCAAAGCCCTCTGCATTGTCCACAAGGCTTTCTGGGGCCTGGGTCCAAAATACCTTCAGCTATCCCTCCGCAAATTCCTCCCCTCTTGAGCTCTACGCTCCTCTACCTCCAACTCCCTCAGGGTCAGTCGTTTTTCAAAGAAACGAGCTGGGGTAGATCTCTGTCTTCAGCTGGGGCCTCACTCTGGAACAGCCACCCTGCCACTCTAAAACTTGAGGAGAACCATCTCCGGTTCCGGAAGCACCTCAAGACCTTCGTCTTTTCTTCTGCCGTCTCTCCCCCTATCCCCTGCTGATCTGTTCTCTCTTGGCACCGTGCACCTGGCTACCCTCTGTCCTCCGGGCCCAGGTACCTGCTCACTCTGCCACCCTCCCGCACTGCCTCCGTGTCAGTCTAGAAAAATGGATACCTCTACTTTGAGACCACAAACGTATTTTGGTGGCCGTGGGCCAACCGTCTCATGCACGATATAACAGAATATAGGTTTTCGGGTTTGCCAATGAACGGCCATTTTGATGTAACAAGAATCGCCATTTTGTTTTCTAATCATTGCTCATTGCTTTCTGTCCTATTGCTTTGCAGTATATTTTCCGCTTACACTGCTCGACTGTAAAACATTGTTGTCTGTATGTAAAAAGGACAAGGCCGCAGGGCCGGGAGGATAAAAAGAGTTCGTTGAAACACAAACGTAGGCAGCGCCAGGAAGAATGCCCGGCTCCCTCCCGAATGTAGACTTGAAGCAGAGCTGCAGTGTATTTAATCATTTCGCAGCTGCCAGCCAGTCTCGTTATATGGTAGAATATGTTAGAATGATACAGCTAACGGCTTGAATTATGCTCTTCTTACGGCCCCCCTTTACTGAGCCCGCTAGAGCGTGTCGGCTCCCAGGACACGAATAGCACCTAATAGATAGCAAGGTCCGGAATGCAACTCTTCCCCCCCATATGAATCTAGCTTCCAAGAACAGAAGCACTGTGTTCTATTCAACAACTGAAAGATGCCTTTGCACTCACAAATTACAAATTGTTACTAGAATAGATGTTTGAAGGTGTCATAGTTGTCGGAGATGTCCATCATCACACCAAGTTCAAAGAAACCCAATAAAAGGGGGGTGTTAAACATGTCATAGCTGATTGTTTGATATGCATTTTGTATATATGTAACTGATGTACGTAATTCACTCTCTTGTGTCCCTCGAGGTCTAGAGATACACGTCGCGGGGCGTGAGACTGAGTTGGCCAACTGAGACTTTTGCTTTGCAATAAACCCTAGCTTTGGGAATACAACCTTGTGTCTGGCGTTTCTATCGTGTGTGCTGACTCGCCTTGTTTCCATAGATGTCAGGGTCCGCTAGGGGCCCCTTTCATCTGGGCCACCCCTTGCACTTGGGTCTGTATCTGTACCCATACAGCCCCCCCCTTTTTTCTTTCTGCACTTATCAGACCTACCCTGTCTGCTGCCTTAAACCTAGCACTTGCAAATTGCTGGATGCACTAAAACTGTTTGTTGCCTTTATTATTTATTTATTGTTATTTATCTGTTTCTCCTCTGCTTCGCACTTTACACTTCTCCCCCTTCCATGCACTTTTCCCCTCCCCCTCTCCCATGCACTTGCGCTTTCTCAATGTCACTGGGCCTAGTAAGATCGCTGTTTTGTTCTCCCCTGTTCCCCTCCCTTGCCTTGTTGGGCTCTGAAACACTTGTGTACGAGCACGATAGAAATAAAATATCAATATCAATATCAATAACGAATGGATGGGAGGTCAGATTTTATTGAAACTCGATGGTAAAGGCATTGAGGACGTGAGACAAAAGGGAGAGTCAGACGATTCAAAACGGAAAGAGAAAGAAAAGTAAACGGGATTGAGAGACGAAAGAATCAGGAAAAAAGATAGAGACGAGAACAGCTGTATCACGAAGAGCAAGAAAGGTAACGCGATCATAAGCCAAGAGCAGCTAATTATCAGGACAGGCAGGAACAACGAAGAATAGAGGAAGAACAACAAAAGATACGGGAGAAGCGAATAAAAAGACAAAGGGATGAGGAAATACTAACCGCAAATGAACATAGAGATGCGAAGAAACAGGAAGAAGATAGAGTCAGAGAGGAAGCGAGGAAGCGCAGAGAGCTCGATGACGACATAGAACGCAAACGAAAACAGAGGGCACAGGATCTTGAATATCTGGAAAGAGAGGTTAAGAAACCCGATCCAGTGGTAGACTGGGAGTACATAGAAGAATTCTTTCCTGAGTACGATAAAGTACCAGGCATGTCTAGGGCAAATATTGAAGATGACTTCGACACCAGAAGCATCAGAGAAATGATCGATAGAATATATGATGAAATGGGGCTAGAACAGGTACCCTAAGGGAGAGGAGAGGAAGAGTGTCTTGAGAGCACTCAGTTATATGACACTGAGGACACCTCCCGATGTAGCAGAAATAGAGAGCTGTCCCTAGACAGATTGACACTAAATAGGAACGAGGAGGATGAGATGAGTTGCACGAGTTGGGCACAGACAATATCAGATGCAGAAAGAGAGGAATATGAGGAAAATGAAGATGAGAGAAGACGCGAAAAATGCTTCTCAAGGGCAAAGGGAATAAGATGGTCAGATTCTAGTGAGTCTGCACCTAAGGCATCAGAGTCAGCCACACAATCAGACTGACACGAAGGAGTATCTTACAGTCAGAGGGGGGTGTCTCCACCGCCCTATGTGAGCAGGCTAAGGACATTACCAGGTAGACAGCGCTGCAGGAATATTACCCCTGCAGTGGATAGGAAAATGCTGAGAGAAGGAGTGCCATGTGTTACAATTCCCGTTACTCGAAAGAGGAGGAACGAGGCCACAGTATATACCCTGGCCACACATGGATCGAGAAAATCTGAAAAATAAGTTTCCATTGTTGACATCGGGAGCCGGAAAATGGATACACGAGCTAGAAAAAATGACTGGAGGGCACACGTTAGCTATCAGGGATATTAAGGGTCTTTTAATTGCCATGCTTGGTTATAGAGCTGACGATGTGTGGACACGGGCAGGTTATCCTGGCGTGACTACAGTTAATACAGCGCATGATGGAGCTCCATTTAACAATTGCAGAGCCGCGATATGGAAAGCTTTACGATTGCTATACCCCGATACTTCTGACATGGGAGCTATAATGACACGAAAAAATAAAGGAATTTGCTTTACATTCAGAATTTCCAAGACGCATGGTTGTTGGAAACACAGGAATCTTGGGGGAAATCTATACCTGTGTTTTACCATATATTATGCCAAGGGCTGCCAAATCAGGTACAGAAGCAGCTTAAGAAATTGGTAGGAATCAAGGCCAAACCGTGGTCTGAAATACAGTTGACCATAGCTCACTATTGCAGGCTATTGCAAGAGAAGAATCGCAAAAAAGAGGTTGCATGAAAAGCTGAAGAGGCAAAATTAGTGCAGAAAGAATTGTCAAAATATGCCATTGAAGGGGCAATGATAACTAGCACAGATGGATCAAACATACAGCAGGTCAATAATCAACAGCAGGTTAATCAAGGCAGTAATGGGTTTTACCCCAGAGGGAGAGGCTTTCGAGGAAGTTGTTTCCAGAGTAATCAGAGAGGTATCCAAGGTAATCAGGGAGGTTTTCAAAACATCCAAAATGGCAATCAGGATATGTCAAATGGGCAAATAATCAGACCGCCACCAATATGTTGGACGTGTGGGATGACAGGGCATCTAGCACGCACATGCAGAAGTCAAGGCATGATGCAAAACGATCAAGGAACAAGAGTAGGGATGGTGAATCCACCTATGTTTTTACAGCAGAGTGGAAGTGGAGTTGCACAAAATCACATGGTGCAATAGCAAGCGCTGGGAGTACAACAAAGCTTGCAACCCCAGAGTATGGCAAATTTTCCACAAGGACAGTCTCAACAGTCGCCTATGCAACTGTCACAGACAACTAGTACAGGGCAGGCATTGAATTCTGGAATGAGAAATAACACTGGTGATGAAGGAAGTCCATTCACTCAGCATGGGACAAAGCTACATATGGACTAGGACAGCTCACTGGGAAACCTGATGTGTTCTATCCTATCAGTGACACCAGACCCTCACAAGGAACCAAAGGTAGATGTCCTCATAGGGGATAAAGAATATTCCTTCTTAGTTGACACAGGTGCAACACGCTCGTGTATACGTGAAGGCATGTTTTCCTTGCCCAGCAGTGCCATAAATACTCGGGGCTTCACAGGAGCAACAAGTCATGTTCCTTTTACAAAAGACCTTCCAGTCTCTATAGGAGAATGTGACACGAATGTGCCACTGCTATAGTCAAGGTGGGCCCCAGTAAATATATTGGGACGTGACCTAATGGCAAAGTTAAACATGACAATCTCGTTCACGGAGAAGGGCATAGTATGTTCAACTCCAGGAATGCTTTATTTGAACATATGCGAAATGATTACAAACAGCTATGAGGGCTGTCCCACTGGAACCAAAAATATTTGCATATGGAGTGCGTATGTTAATGTCTTGGTTACCATTGCAGACAAACCCATGAGAACCCCAGATGAGTTTTTATTTAGGCAGAGTTCCCTCTAGTCCCTAACCTGTCCACAATCCTATGTAATTGTAACGCTCACCTGATTCTCGCAGAGGCGCCGGTCTTGACTGGGCGACTACCGTATCTTCAAAGGTGATGTGTAGCACCCGGTTGGCTCTTTGGGCTGGACCTCTGTGCACTGTATGCCTGACTTCAAGAGTAAGATGTCTGCAGACAGAAAATATGGGATTAATGAACTGGGGTTATTGGGGGTGTCCCTATCTCTTCCCTTTTTGCTCTCCTGTAGACCCCCAAAGGTTAACGCTCTCACCTTAGGTAAGTGAATGCCGAGCTCTCCATCTGCCTCGGGGCAGGGTGCTGTAATCAGTTTCTTCACTGGATCGGTAGCGCAGGCCTCTTGACTTCAGAGGACTGCTGTCCGTCGTTTACTGCACGAACGGTAAGTTTCGAGTAATTCTAATGTCTTTAAAGTCTTTAGCAATGATGTCTCTTATTTTGCAGGTTCCGGCGATGGCGGATGACGGGCTGAAGTGAGTTGAAGATGGAGTCCGTATGATGAATAGAAGCGCCTGGAAGCACGTACGTAAGCGCTTGTTGCCTGCTTCACGATGCGCTCTAACTGTCTTTTATTTTGCAGGTACGAGTTCGGAGCGGCTGCAGGGTGCCGGAATACCCACTGGGGTTGATGTGGAAAGGAGTAATGCCACATGAGTATTAAAGTTCCCAAATGTCTTTAAACGCACCTTGTTTTGTCTTTCAGATGCAGCGCCGAAGGCCTCCGGAGAGTGCGAAGAGTCGGTAAGCTTTTGTCTTTCAGATGCCGGAATGCAGTGTGAAGACCTCCGGAGCGCACGAAGAGTAGGTAAGCCTTTGTCTTTCAGATGCCGGAATGCTAACCTGTTCTTTCTTGTCTTTATAGGTGTTGCTGAAGACTGGATTCAGGATGGTAAGCCTTTTTCCTTAGGCCCAGGATCCGATGCAGAAGACACGATGAGCGTTCTGCTGCAGAGGATGCAGAATAACGCAAAGCAAGATTCATCCACCGGGTGTGGTTTAAATAGCCTCCTGTAGTGCTTAGGTGTCTCCTTCCACAGCCACGCCTAGGTAAGAAAAGAGTTCCTGCTTTCCAGAAGAGTTCCAGTGTTCTGAATCTAGGGAGTGGCTCCTGCCCCACCCAACAGGAAAAGTCGTTCCAAACAGAAGAGGATCAGAGGCTCAGCTGGCAGGCAAGTAAGCAGCATGGTCTGCTGCAGGTAAGTCCACCCAAGCATTATGAGCCCGGCGCTTCCAGCGCTGGGACTGGACACATTTATGAGCCTGGTGCCACTGGCGCCAGGACTGGGTCCAAAAGGTCCCAATTGGGACTGGTTGGCCCTCGGAACCTGGGTTATGGATCTGCTTCCAAGGGAGTTGGGAAAACCCTGACCTTTTGGAAGCAGAGATCATGACAGTAATATTCTCGTTGAGGCAAAATATTTCACGGTGATTGACTTGAAAAATGCACTTTTCTCAATCCCATTGCACAAAGACTCACAAGATTTGACGTCATTCACGTTCAGACTAATGCGTCTGAAAAGCACAAGGTTATCTCAGGGGTACTGTGAGTCTCCTTCAATATTTAAAACGGAGTCCTGCAGATAGACTTAAGCAATATTGCATTAGAGAGTGTTGTCTTGCAATATGTGGAGGACATCTTAATTTGCAGCACGACAGAGGAAACGTGCAGACACGATTCTGTTCAGCTATTGACTGTATTGGCTGAAAAAGGATATAAAGTTGACAAAGAGAAGTTACAATACTGTCAACAAGAAGTGCTGTACATAGGCCAGCTGATATCACATGAGAGGAAAAGGGTTACCCCTGAAAGGTCTGAAGCCATATTGAACACAGCCAAGCCACACAATATAAAACAAATGCATTGTTTTCTAGGATTATGCAATTATGTCAGGGCATGGGTCTTTGACTACAGCTCTTATACCAAGCCCTTGTTACAAGCTCTAAAGAAGGCACAAGGGACAAAAGAAAAAGTTGAATGTACTGAGACCATGGAAGAAGGATTTATCGAACTGATGAGGGCGATTTTCACGGCACCAGTTATAGGAATTCCCAATTATGTAGAGGAATTCTACCTGTTTTCACACACGAATGGCAATGTTATGACAGCAGTACTCACACAGAGAGGGTACAAGCCCCTGGCATACTACAGTGGGAATCTGGACCCACTGATGAGAGGTCACTTTCCATGTAAACAAAGTTTAGCTGCCGCAGCGTTCGCCATAGAGAAGGCTACAACCGTTGTGATGAGATGTTCAATGACGTTGTTCGTCGAGCACACACTATTTGCTATTCTAGAGAAACCAAAGGGCACATTGACATCTCAGAGAGCTTCTGCATATGAAGTGATCATATCAAATCCATTGGTTGAGATAGTTCGATGTAAGATAGTGAACCCAGCTATGTTTATAGCAGAGCCAGCCACGGAAGGAGAGCCGATCCATGACTGCGCGAACTATGAAGAATTTTATGACGAGATTCCCAGAGTGCAAGAAAATGCATTGGCAGAAGGAGAAATTGTCTTTGTTGACGGTTCTTCGAGAATCGATCGAAATGATGGGCAGAGATACACAGGCACTGCTGTGATGAAGCACACAGCAAATGGAGAGTTTCGAGTAATAATTAGTGCATGATTACCATCGCGTTATTCAGCACGGGCTGCAGAATTATTGGTGTTGATACTCGCACTCGAGAATCACGATGACCTGGAAGTGATGGTGTACAGTGACTCCGCCTATGTGACATCAACAGTGCACGCAGGCCTAGCGCGCTGGAAAAGGAGGGGCTACCTCCCAGTGGATGGCACGCCAATGCAGCACGCAGCCCTATTGGATAGGCTCATTAAGGCACTACAGCTCCCAGTGGCCATAGCGGTCGTGAAATGCGCCACTCACACGAAAGGGACAGTCTTTATCTCACGCGGAAATCAAGCAGCAGACACAGAAGCCAAGCGTTTGTCGACCAAAGACGAAGTTATAATGAATGTGGAAATCACTGATGTGCATGAGAGAATGATTGTTGCATGAAGAAAAGCTGAAGGTTATAGTAACATGGGGCAAACCCAGTTAATGGAACTCCAAATGGAGTCACCACAGGAAGAAAAAAATCTTTGGAAGCAGCAAGGGTGTTCTTTAAACCCCTCCGAGAGCTTGCAGCAACAAGACAGCACTGGTAAAGCGTGAAGCCTATAGCCTTATTCAAAATAGCATTGTAACAGTAGCATTATCCAGCGCACGTTACAAAATAGAATCTAGCAGCAGCGATTGCTGAAGACTGGTTTATACCGAACTTAGCAGAGCACGTTTCATTTTTTATGGTGAGCTGTATAATCTGCCAACAGTTTACAGCTGGGCATACACCAAAGCCCAATGGACCTTTTCAGCACTTGTATGTCAATTATGTCGATATGATTCAAGTATGTAACGGGTACAGGTACCTAGTTGTTGTGGTGTGTCCATTCTCTAGATGGCTAGAAGCGGTTCCATGTACATACCCAGACTCTACATTTGCGGTCCCATTTCTGGTGAGGGAGGTATTTCCCAGATGGGAAGTGTGTGCGGTCATGAGGTCAGATAATGGTCCCCACTTTGTTAATGCAGTATTCAAACAGATTAGCTTGCTGCTTGGTATAAAGCACAAGTTCTCTTCGGCATATCATCCTCAAGGTAATGGGATATGCGAGAAGCTCAACGGCTTGTTAAAGGAAAGGATAGCCAAGTTGACGCTTACTCTAAAGAAGGGATGGCTACACTGCCTTCCATTGGCACTGTATGCGCTCAGAAACCAGCCTGGTTCTGACCATCACCTTACGCCGCATGAAATCATAATAGGCAGACGGATGCACACGCCACTGACACCCAGAGATAGAACTAGATGTGATGCTCAGCCAACAGGGGAAGTTTTAGGGTCTGAAATGCAAAATTACTTGAACTGCATGACATCTTGTCTTACTGTAATTTCAGGACAGCTGCAGTGACGACAAAAAGGGTGCAGGGCAGCACAGAACACAGAAGGAGATACTACAAGTTCAGGGTTTACGTGTTCCACTACTGTTCCCTGGGGACACAGTCCTGGTGAGAAACCACACGAGAAAAAAGTGGGACGAGCCAAGGTTCAACGGTCCCTTCAGAGTGGAGGACGTCACTTCCTCTGGAGTCAAGCTACATGGAAGAAGAGCTTGGATATTCTTGGGTGACATCAAGCCATACATTGGAGAAGGCCCCCTGCCCCGCACCCCAACATGTAGAGACTACAGACAGCGGGGAAGAACCACAGCACGTGCAGACGAGATCCATAACGAGGAAGAAGGACGCATGACCAGCAAACAAAGACAATTAACTTTTGTGCAAGTTGTGGCTTAATTTTGGATGTTTCCTCTGAGCAAAAAAGGGGATAGGGACATAAAACACAGACACTCTGTACATCCTAGTTGCAGGGTGAAGAAGAAAATTGTACGTATAAGCCACACATAGTCTGTTGACTTTGAACTTTGGACTCAGCCATACTGAAGACTTGATAAGAAAAGGATATGCCAAATTTCGATTCGAGGACACACCAACTGGAAGAAAATACAGTATCCAGACTCTTTTCATACAAAAACCTTATTTGGACTCACTTATGGTGTCACACAGTAGTGACGTCACTAAAGACGTTTTGATATATTTAGAGTTAGTACTGAGATCATACCCGTCATTGGTGGGAAGGCTCACTAAAATCACTGAATTTCTTCAAGACCCTGAAAACGAAAAGACAATAAGGAGCCTGCTCATTGTGATTGCCGAGCAGTTCTTTCTACTTCCGGAGTACAGTGAGGACAAACCAAATGTCCCAAGTAGAGGAAACCGCGAATAGGCTTGTCAGAGTACTATTCTTATGCTTAATCTAAGACTGTCCAGATCTTGTTGGGAGACACACTAACGTGTGGACATTTGTTCGAGATCCAGCAAACACAGAACATTGGAGTATAATCCTGAACGGAATCATAATTCAGGTTGCTCTTCAAGCTCATTGAAATCACAGAAGATGCTCACAGTGCAGCAAGGACAAGACAAATGTCCCTGTCACCAGAAGATAGCAGACTGGCAAACAACGTCTTCTTTCGCCTGATTGAGGACTTTCCAGAACTTGTGGGGAGGCCTGCCAGTGTTGACGTCCTCACTTTCATCAGAAACCCAGCAAACTCTACACAAATGAGCATGCTCCTGGTATTGTAATGCAAGTCGAACTTTCTAATCATCATCAGAATTTCCGGAGAAGATTGTAAAGTTTCCGCCGAGGGACAGATCGAGGAAGTGTTGACAAAGAATACTTTTGCTGGCAGAGAAGCAACATGTCTTCTGGAGTGAAACAGATAAGAGGCATTGACTGGGAGCTTGTTTATTTTGAACACAAACACTTAGTCACTTGCTGAACTTATTACCTTCTGTTGACATTTTCATATACAGAAGAGAGAACTATTTCTGAAACGAGAGACAATCTATTATTCAGGAAAAGAAGGACAATCGTTCCAGTACCTGCAACCTACAAGTAGAGACAGCAGGATCCAGAGATAATATTAATTAGAGTGTATTAAAGAGTTTGTTTTCTTTCCTTAAATGGTCGAGATGGGCAACCAAAGTAGTAATGTTGTCATCCCTCAGGAGGAGGGAGGCTCACATTGTTCCAGAACTAAGTGTTGTAGACTTACTTATAAAGGAATCATGTACCTATGCATTATATTCATCATAGTTTTACTGTCACTGTCGATTCAAATTGCATTTTTTATTGGTGCACAAAGTGTTCCGATTCCAGTGCACCCACCTAATGATGTAAGCATGAAACCCACAAAGGCAACCAGACCTTACATAGTTACTACTTCTGCAGGAGTCTATCCTGATACATTCTGGTTTCACCATCACCGTCCTGTGGCCAATGCTGGATTTGACTTTTACAGACTTCATTCGTGCGTCACCCTTTCTCAACTCTCATGCTGGACTTCCTTTGCATCTTGTACTCATGGTGGCCCTGAATCATGCTGTTCCTATCTTCATCTTGTATCCTGGCTTGCAACATTATGTGTTACTACTGACTTCTGCAATTGTATTCACTCTCCCCTCTTGCTTCTCCACTATTTTGACTGCTAACTCTCTTGTCTCTCCTCCTTTCCCTTTTCCTATCTCCTCCCCTTACTTTCTTCTATGCACTTACTCTATCAGAATTGTCCCTGGACCTAGTATGATAGCAACCTCGTCTGTCTCCTCCGCCCTCCCCTTACTGGTTTTTTCCTCCCCACCCCCCCTACACTATCTGAAATGTCGTCAGGCCTAGTATGATAGTCGCTTGTTTTGTTACTCCCCTACCTTTCTGCACCCCTCTTCCTCACCTCTTGTTTTTCCCCGGCTCTACCAGAAATGTCGTCAGGCCTAGTACGGTAGTCGTCTGGCTGTTTCCATTTCCTTCCCGCTCTCCCCCTCCCTTCCTTATCTATGTCTTAGCTCTTGCACTATCTGAAATGTCGTCAGGCCGAGTACGATAGTTAATTTCACATCCTTACTGTTCATGGCCTGTAAGAATGTTATTGTATTTTCCCTTGTTCCCTCCCTTGCCTTGAAGCGCTTTGAAACACATTGTGTATAGGCGCTATATAAATAAACTATCATATCATATCATTCCAGTCCCTTGAAGGTCTGATAGAATGAGTGAACTTGAAATGGATGTAATGAGCAATAATACACACTCACTTGTGGTAACAACCAAATTGAGCCGCCGGAGACAGGGTCGGCAGAGCAAGCATGAGAAAAGGTTAATGAACAAAATATACATGCAAACGATGAGTGCACATACACCAGGTTTAGTGTCACTAACTGCAGAACCACAGTCCAAAGAAAGGGTGAAGTTTGGACAACCTACTATGAGAAGTTCCACACCAAAAGAAGTGAAAAGACAAATGGAGAAAGCTGAATCTTTAAAGAGACTAAAGGAATTGGAGAATAAACAAACAGAACCAGCATTGACAAGCACACTCAATCCAATGAAGAGAACAAGCACAAGTCCTGCAAAACTTTCACATGCAGAGATAAATAATAAATAATAATAAAAGATAAAAGATAGTGGCAGAATCAATTTGGCCATTCATAACCAGAGCCAGGAAAAGACAAGAGGACAAGGAAAGAATTGCCAGACTTTCCCCTACTCAAATGGTACAGATGAAGATGCTTGAGAATCCTCCAGTGAGAAGAAGCTGCATGGATGCTATTAAGGATGTGATGATAGCGAACTACATGAAAACCTTGAGAATAAAGAGAAGCACACAAGAAGATAACAACAAACTAAACGACTACCTGGACAGCACAGCACACTTGGGAAATAACATCTGGTACCAACACATGAAAGAAGTTGGACGACGAAATTCAGAGGAGGAATGCTTTGTTTGCGCACTCTTACCTTACAGCATGGGGAAGTCAAAGATCTTTGTAGCTGTTGAAATAGATGTGCAGACGGCACACTGTCTATCACATGTAGAAATGTGCAAAACCGGAGGCCAGTTCATGGGAAGTGATGCTTCACTCAAATGGGAAAGGGAAGCAACTGATCCAAATAAAGACTATTATGTCCAAGACATAAAGACAAGAAACAATGGAAAAACAAAGCACATTGTGATCAGATATGAGAAACCTGGAGTTAAAGGAGCAGAGATCAGAAGAGATGCAAATCAAAAACTAAACGTTCAAGGAAAGACTCTAGAAAAAGCTTGGATTTGGAAGAACAGAGGCCAAATGCAAATTTGGGGAACAGTGCTTTCACCAGATGGATGGGAGAAAGGAGTAGTGATCTGCAGAGCATGGATGGTCTTCGGTCATTACCAGCCCACCATTAACATAGTATAAATTGGACGCAAGCCAATATGGGCAAAACTTGCTAAACTATTGACATGAGTCGAAGACAGAGGAGGACCCTTGCAGATAGTGCCATTGGAGAGCCCAAAATTCTGCTTCAGGAATAATGGCAAAAGAAAAATGGGAGAGAATCATAACTGTGGACGAGTATTTACCGCTCCAGGAATGGTACACGGTACTGCAGGGATCATGGATCATTATTGGGCATGTGGATCCAAAGCATATATCAGGCTGCCGAAGAATTGCAGAGGTAAATGCACACTGGGGAGTGTACATGTTGTAGCATTGGTGATTTCATAAAGTGATCTGAACATTTTCATAGTTTTCCGAAAGCAGATGCTCACCTGAGGAAGAAGAGATCTGTGGAACTGATAAACCGAATAAAGAGAGAGAATTACTTTTTGGCTAAATCAAAAGAAGCTTTTAATACGATCCCGTATGAACACACGCTGTTCGGCCTAACCTCATAAGTGTTCACGACAATTTATATGCCGAAAATTCAGGTTGGAGCAAATACTAAATGGTTGCAGATAACCAGATGGGAATTACTGCAGACAATCAACACGACCATAAAAGGATTCAATGCAATCAAGGAAGAGTTGAGGGCGATTTGATTAATGACTCTCCAGAACAGATATGATCACAGCTATGGATGAAGGTGTTTGTGCAAAAATCAGAGAATCATGTTGCACATTTATACCATCTCGCGACGACGAAAATGGTACCTTAACAGAGGCCATAGGTATGCTGACGAAACTACAGAATCGGATGATTGATGAAACTGACGAAGTTGACGATGACAGCTGGTTTGGATCGCTATTTTCATGGGTTCTGCAATGGATGGCAGATGCATTCAAATTCCTAGGCAGACCCTCCAGCTTATAGCGATTTTGCGCAAAATGATGCACAAACGGCCGTTTTGTGCAAAAACAGCATCTTTAAGAAAATAAAAAAGTAATCTGCAAAAATTACTGTTTTAAAAAAAATAATCTTCAGGGTGCCAGGTTCTCAACTTTTTTTTTACACAAGAAATGAATTCACTTGCGCCCCAAAAAAGTGCAGCCCAATCCACAAGGGACACATGAATAGGCACATTTTATATGCGCGCCCATTCAGATGGCCTTTTTCACCTCCTTGATCAAATAAAGTGGCGTTTCTGTCAATTTAAAAGCGCATCCCTCATTTCCAAGCAAGAAGCACTTTTAAATGTGCAGAAATTGTAGGCAACCATACGCGCACGGGATATGGGGCTGCCACTGCATGACGGTCTTTACTGACCCTGTCATGCATTTCTTTTACGGTATGAACTGCTGTTGAGTCGCTTGCATTTCTGTTCCTCAAACAGGATAAAAATGCATTTTTTGGGTCGCATTTTACAGCACCAGGCACTTGGAGTGCCTGTCGCTGTGAAAGGCGCTGGGAGCTTGCAGAACACTGGCGGGAGAGCGATTCTATTCAAAGTACTGCCCATTTTGATGACAAAAATCTATCGACTGTTACAATTTGACCAATTTCGTTGAGTACTATTCAATCGATTTTTATAAATACTGAACATGTGTTGCAGGGGTGTCACTGCCCAACCCCATATTCAGTATTTCTGGTCTAGGGTGGTTGCAGAAGTGTTTTCCCCTTTTTCCTGAATATTGGAGGCGGGGACAGAAAAAAAAGGAAATAACGAAAAAGGGACTCTGCGGAGTCGGATCCGACCCGCTTTAGAGGGACGGATCTGGCACCGCAGGGTTGCAGGGGAAGCGGCAGCGTCCAAGCAGTTAAGTAGGGGAGGAGGTGGGGCGGTGGTGAAAGGTAAATTTTGGTTTTTTTGGCTGAAGTACAAATCAATTTGCAGCAAAATTGACTACCGTCAATTCCGCCGCAAATAATTACACTTCGGTCAAACAACCCAGAACACCATTCAAGACAGCTTGCCAGCGCACAGTTTGCGCTACAGCTCAAGCCTGTGGAAATGCGCCGGTCACCTTTGAGAATAAGGTGACCTGCTCATTTCCAAAAATGGGTTGTCTAAAAATAGCATATCCTCCATGCTTTTTTTAAATGCCCCATTATTTGAGGAACTGGGTCAAAATCTACATTTTAAAAAAATAAAAAAATGATTACACTATGAGAGAGAGGGAGAGTGATGGGTGAGATGTGAAGTGATAGGCAAGAAAGCAGAGGGAGAGCAGTGGGTCAGAGGAGGAAGCGCTGCACAAGAGAGCAGAGGAAGCAGTGATGCGGTGGGCCAGAAATCTGAGAGCGAACAGAAAGTAGAGGGAGCGTGTGGTCAGTGAGCCAGAAAGCAGAGAGGAAGCGGTTGGCCAGAAAGAGGCAGTGAGCTGCAGATTGGGAAAAAGGATGAGGGAAGAGTGCGATAGAATGGGAGAAAAGATGCAAGATGCAGAAGCAGCACAAAAGAATGAAGGACTGTATATTGCGGGAGGAATTGTGGAGTGTAAGGTGTGAGTTGGAAGTATGATTTGGAGTGTCGCAGGGGCTGGGCAGTGCAAATTGTGACTTGACAGTGTGACATAGCACGTGAGTATTTGTATGACAGAGTGAGAGGTTAAGGAATGTAAGTTGTGATGGAGAGTTGGTGAGATGTGTGTTGGTGAGAGAGGTGTGTGGGTGTTTGGGGTATTGGAGAACATAGAAGGGGAATATTTTCAGCATTACAATTGATAATGATCAATTTAGTTAATACTATTAAATAGGCATGAACATTAAACCAGAAAATGTAGCCAAATCAAACACTGTTCTGCCAAGCCAGAGACATCTGGGACTCTTCCTATTAAATTAATACAAAAGATACACAATAATGATACCCTGGCTCTCTTGCAGCCTTGCACTCTGCCTATTTCATGCAATGTGGCAATCTTACACCCTCCAGTTAATACAAAATGTCCCGCAAAAATGCCGCAATAAAGGTTTGTGCCGCAAAGTTTGCCATTTCATGCTGCAAAATGTGCCATTTCATGCCGCAAAATCCTGGAAGGTCTGCCTAGGAGCCCTGCTAGTGATGATATTGCTCGGATTCTGTGTTATCAAGATAATAATCTCTCAGTGCCAGAAAACTGCAAAAAAAGCCATAGGAATGAAGATCATGATTGATGTCGAACTAGGACGGAAGCCCAAAGACCTGACTGATGAAGAAATAAGCTTTCATGCATCAGAAGGAACAAAGTTTCAGTATCCAAGGAAACACAGAAATTATGTTGGAAGATGGAGCTATTGCAGCCCAAGTGGACAATGTCAACTTATGACATGGAACAAAGATGAACACATAAGAATAGCAGGAAGCTTGAAGGGAGTCATAAAGAGATGGGCCCCAAAGAGACATTTCTTCAGACCTTCATGTGTGGATCCAGAGGATGCAGAAAAGGTGGATACCATGGAAGAAGTGAAAGTGGTTGATGAATCGCCCAGATGTGGTAGTGTAGTGAAGGTACCAAGCATGATTCGCACTCCAGCCGCCCATTTTGAAGTATCAGGAACGTTCACGCCGAAATATGTGACATATGATGAACAAATAAACCAGCAGAGAGCCGCAGCAGGGCTATGTCCAGTACCTATCAGAGTAACAGCACCTGTTGAAGTACCAACACCTAAGAAAACCTGGACGGTAAGGTACCCATTGAGGAAACCATATTGACACATGAGACAGAATGATGATTGTCAAAATGCAACACCTGAAGAAGCCAAGGAGATACTAAAATATGACGAATGATGACATCACAAGAACACAGACTGACTCACATATAGAAGATATGACGTCCTGTGAATGATCAAGAGACAAAAAACCATGAAAAAGTGACATCCCAAGTCTAAAATGAAATGATTGATGCCAAAATGTCAGAATCTTATGCCATGAGCGCGATGAAGATATTCAGCCAGTTTAAATGTGTACATATGCACAGTAACCGCAAGAAGCACAGAAATCGCGAGGCTTGCTTATGCTTAGTAGTAAGGTAGATTGCTGTGAGTGCCACCTATACATATCTACCTCAAAAGGAACACTTTATACAAGTATACTTCCACTATGAACAAGAGCAGAATCGACCAAAGGTTACTAAAGGTCTCAAGAGGAGAGCTTTGCAGCAAGCAAATCGAGAATTAAAGACAGAGAAAAACTCAGATGAAGACACCCATGACAAGAAGCCAAGGTCGTATCAGCTGAAATAGACCCACAGTTGATACAATTAATGAGGAGAAGAACGGAGTATCCTATTCAGAAAGGTCAAGATAAGTCACAGATGGCAGACGACTGGCAGAATTAAATCAAATACTCGAAATTGCATGGAGAATAAGATGATTTCACGGTGTCGAAATCACCTGACCGAGCAAGCAGAAGGGATGTAACTTTCACACCTACGCATGAACTCTTGCCATGCCCAGACGCCTTAATTTTCCCAGACCAAGAAGCAGACTCGAGGCCAAAATACAAAGAAATAATTGAGACATGACCACTGAAGTGATGAGTGATTGTTGCAATAATTGGAGGGAGGCTGGGGGTGCAGACGAACTCCCTGCACCTGGCTGGCTATTCTGCACACTGCCAAGCAAGTGGAAAAGCATGAGTGGGGTTGATGCCAACCCAATCATAGTGGACCAAGTAATCTAGGGTCCTATAGTTAGTAGAACTAATGGGACGTCGTACTTTTAGTGACGTCTACAGTAGCCATTTTGAAGGAAGGGCTTAGATGCCCCACCTGACAATGTTTATCTAATCCCCTCACTCCGTTCCCATGTATAGATTTAGTACTCTTAGGCAGAATCCTGGGCAGTTCCCTTAGGGAGCACTACACAAGATTAAGACTACAGGTGAGAGCAATAAATCCCCTTTGGTATCAGTCTCTAGCGCAAAGATTTAGTTAGTAGCTGTGGCTGAGCAGTCAGACTTATCTCAAGAGGGAGATGAGCAGTATTCAGGGTTTACACAATAGGCCTACAGTACTATGGCACAAGGAAACACTGGCCAAAGCTTTGTATTAAAAAGTAGTTATATATTTATTTTACACACTTCTAATCAAACACATGTATCACAGTCATCAAGCAAGTTAAATTTAGTCAAAGGCAAAATATTCACAAATGGCACAGTGAAACTTACGCACAAGGGACACTCTAGTAAATCCTTACAAGGGAGGGAAAACACAAGTTATTCAGAAATACCTTCTTATCTACCCTAGCAACACTTCCCATCAGTGTGTGAACCAGTTTAAGCAAGACAGTGCATCAGTGTAGGTAATACTTAAATGAAAACTGAGCAAAATGGCATTTCACAAGTTTTAAAAATGGGGAGGTAAGGGTAGTTATAAGAAATGGGGGCACCACACAGTTCTAGATAAAATCAATCTAAGGAAGGCAGGTCTAACAAATGTACCCAGAGTCAGTAGGCCTGTGCCAAAGGCAGTTGGTACAGGGCAAGGGCCCAGGAGCAAAATGTTCTCCTAGCTGCAGTCAAGTCTTTGATAAACGAGTTGGAAAAGGCGGATACAGAAGTTTGAAAGACAATGTTAAGCGAGAGGGGAGGCCGACCCAACAGGTAGGTAAAGGATTTAAAACACCTTTAGTGCTACCGCGAAGAAAGGGCGGCCTGGCGGAACAATGTACCTTTAAATGAAGAAGTGGCTCCTGCGGTGGCGGTTGTTCCTGGTAGTTCCTGCAGTTCGGGTGATCCAACAGAGGAAGAGAGGCTCTCGTAGTGGAGGAAGGTTCGAGTTACTGCACTACCCAGGGATGAAAGCAGCCGCGGTGCTGCCAGACGAATAAAAGGTACGCTCCTTTAAATCCCGGTCCGGGTGGACTGGTGCCTGGCTACCCGGCCTCCGAGTACAGGGTATGGGAGATTCGACCAAGGCAGGTCCGAAAGGTGATTGGCAAACTGATTGGCCCCAGCAGCTCAAGGGAAGAAGGCTCTTACAGGTTTAGATCTTCTCTCGTCGTGTGGAGAAAAGTGGTGAGACGCTGCAGCAGGGCTTCACCGGTGGTTCAGTCGTTGCAGATGTCTTTGGCTTCTCTCCTCTTCGGCTTCTTAGTTACAGTGTCAACGTCTTTCTCTTCCAGTCCTCAGGACTGCTTTTATGCAAAACGATCCCCTTTCATACAGCCTACATGTCACTCACACAGTGGAGTGGTCATCTTGGCGGAAGACCCTCCAGCCTATCAGGATAGAGTGCGACATAGGTTGCTGAGGCAACCCTGTCCAGGGGTCCTACTCCCCCTCCCAGACAATAGACCCACCCCAGACTCAGTGGCACCGAAAGGAGGGCTTCTCAGTAGAAGGCCGCCAAAAGGACGAACAAAGGATCCACGACCTGGATTAGGAGTTTAGAGAAAGACACAAGAAAGAAGTTGTATTAAAGTTCTGGCAATAAAAACCTGCCGGAGTAAAGTTAATATTAAAATACACCGGCGGTATGTAAGAGGCTGTCAGAAAAAGTGGTAGCCTCGAACAATGGGAAAATCCCATAGGGAAATATTTGCGGTCGAATATTAATGGTAGTAACCACTGCCACCAGCCAGACACTTTTGAGAGAGGGACTGTATGGTACCCTCTCGAAGATGAACATAAGGGAAAAACTATTAACCCTTTCCAGTACCTCCATAGTAAGATGGGTTGTACTGGTTTTGTTCTCAGAGATTGACTAGGAAAGTCAATGGGGACTTTACATGCCCTGGGAGACAGTAGTCAGTCCCAGGGTATGGAGTCTATGTTTGGGGGTCACTACGATACCCCTGTGTCACTGCACGGAGGGTGCTGTGTAACACATGTGAATAAAGATGGTTCCTATGGGGTTGAGAAAATCCCATAGGTATTAAACACAAAAATAACCTACAACACACGTAGCAAAAATGCCTAAGAGTGGGAAAAAGAGTCTCACTCTTAAAAGGTAAAAAGAAACAAACCCTTCAAATCCAGCAAAGCTGCTGGGGGATCTATAGGTAAGGGAAATTAGCCGTAGAATGAGAATTCTCCCTAACAAGTACTTATATTAAAGTTACCTTCCTAGAACCAATCAAGTTGCATGCTAAGTTTTGAGCAAATTATACGTCAGTGATGACGAGTTTTTGGTATAAATACTATGTTTTTTCTGAAATTAATTGGAGTTGAAGCGAGAAGGAAGATCGAGCGATTGCTGATATTCATAACTCCCTGTTTTTTGTACTTGTCATTAACCGGACTCCCTTTGCCAAACTACCGAATTGGCATTATTGATTTGTTGCGTGAGTATTAATCTGTATCCCCATCCATCTCGAGGGTGCTGCTACTTATCTTAAAATGCTGTTTGGGAAACCCCCAGTCCTATGGGCCACCTGGGGTCCCTGCTGCACACTCTTCTCAAGAGTAAGAGGAAAGATCAGAGGAAAACGACCTAGAACCCACCGGAAGGAAGAGATTTAGGAAATAGAAGCACCTAGAAGATAGTGAGGAGATATTGTACATGTTCGAACCCCAGGTCTTTGGACTGGCAGCCATGACCTCGTTCTACCAAATACATGACACAAAGATTGAGAAAAGCGCTCGAGAAAGAAGCGATACATCGCATGAGGGCTGAATGCCCAAGGCCCGAATTACCGGGAAAGGTAGCAGACGCTCCTGAACTAGACCCGAAAATGCTAGCTTTCGTATCCAAAACGTCTAGAGAACCCTGACAAGGAATTGACAGGTCATGGAGGAGCTACCAAGAAAAGGTGCTACACATCGCGGGGCCTTTAGCCAAAATCATGGATCTAGCGGATAGAGCCAGAGACACCGGGGAAGAAGTGGACACAGAAACTTTGGCAAATTGGGCACAGAGGACGACATACCTCAGACGCAGAAGGTGAGGGCTCTTACTGAAAATAGATTCCAAGCTAAGAGACCTGGCAGGTGAAGCAACCCAAGGCCTTCTCTTAGGAGAAACCTTCAGAAAGGAGATGGGGAGGTTTGTGGGCAGATACACCTCCCTAGAAAAGGCCCAAGCTTTGATTAGGAAAATATTCCCCAGCAAGGTTTTCGCCGGGACCAGTTGCTATCGAGGCCGAGCGACTGGTCGCTATCAAAGCACGAGGAGGCCTCCGAATAACAGAGGCCACTATTTGGGAGAATAAACAGTAGCCTTCTTCCCCGCCAGAGGGCCATTCCTGAGAGGTCGCCCAGGACAAGGACCGGGGAGAGAACAGAAGTTCCTCTCAGGTGAGACACACAACATACCCACCAGTGGGGTGGAGGACACAACATTTTTGGCAGAACTGGTGCACGCTTTCCAGCAACGCCTGTGTGCTACAGGCAGCCAAGGGGTTGCTCACAGATTTCACGCAAGAACCACACCAAGAGCACCTCCCACCCCTCCTTACACATAGCCCAAACAGAGAGAGAGAGCTTGCACAGTAAGCTACTACACCTAGTGCAGAAGGAGGCCATCGAGCCATGCAAAACAGCACCAAAGTTCGTAAGCATTATGTTCCTGGTGCAACTGAGGCCGGTGATAAACTTGAAATACCTAAACAGCTGGGTGACTTATAGCCACTTCAAGATGGAAGGTATTTACCAGCTGAGAGACACCCTAAGACAAGACGACTGGCTCACAAGGATCGATCTCAAGGATGTGTACCTCACAGTGCCCATCCAAGAGCAGTACCGACCCTTTTGAGCATTTGCCTGGGACGAACACTACTGGCAATTTATAACAATGCCTTTCTGCCTAGCATCAGTGCCATGGGCCTTTATGAAACTCATGAGACCGATAGCAGCAGCGATCAGGGAGAAAGCATCCGGATGATCATCTATCTAGACGACAGCCTGCTACTAGCAGACAGCAAAGACACTCTCCGATATCAGGCGAATGGGTACAAAAACTAATCTCCTCTCTAGGATTCCTAGTGAATCTAGTTCTCTACGACACTACCCCAACGAAGAGGATAAACTTGCTCAGATTCGTAGTGGACACCAAGACAGCGACTCTACAATTACCAGCGAGGAAAGTAAGAGACAACAAGGGAGAGAAATAAGGGGATGCCTTGACAAAGAGTTTGTATCCTGGAGAATGCTAGCGAGGATAGTAGGACTATTAGCATCGTCCATTCAAGCCATATTTCCAGGACCCTTACACTATCGGGCCCTACAGAGACTAAAGATAAGACACTTAGAGCAAGGGCTGAAATATCATCAAGCAGTACCTCTAGATACACACCGGGCAACACATCACCTATACCAGAATAACTAGACAGGTGAAGGAAATGTGGCCCGAAAGACTACTAGCAGAAGAGCCGGATACTGTTATAGAAACTATGCATGACATTTCTGAGGGAGGGCATGAGACATCTCAAATCTATGAATTGGTAATGTCCAAAGTAGGTAGGGAGCTGCTCCAACTGAGACACAAATGGGAGGAGGAGGTGGGAGAACCCATGCAAGACAGACAGTGGGAAAGAGCCAGAAGATACCAAAAAAGGTGTCTAGGAATGCAAGGCTGCAGCAGATCCAGTTATACGTCACTCATAGGGAATATATGACCCCCCGGAAGGGTTTGGGGGAGCGGGGGTACAAAACTGCCCTAAGTGTGGGGAGGAGGATGCTGGGATGATCCATATGTTCTGGGCGTGCCCAGAGGTGGGAAAATTGTGGGTTGAAATTAAGACACGGCTAGCTGGTAAGGGGATTAACCTGGACGTGGAATCTGTATGGGCCTGCCTACTGGGGGGATTCTCTAGACCACGCAAATTGAAACACGTATGTAAACTTAAGGACCTAGCTTACATCCTGGCCAAAAGAAGAATTGCTATGTGCTGGAAAGCAGCCAGCAGACCAAGATTAGAAATATGGTGGAATGACCTCCTGAAGTGGGCAGACGCTGAAACAATGGCATGGTATGATTCGGCCACCAAGGGGGAGGGCGAAGAAGTAGGATCTCTGGTAGCCTGAAGACAAATGATAGCCACACTATCGGGAACATCCCAGACCATCTCCAGTGAATGTGATACAGCCGAAAGCGGTGAAGGAGAATAAACCCTTAGAAGGGAAGCCCGAAATAATACCGAAAGCTCGAGTTATAAAGGGGAAGGGGGGAAGACATTGACGAAGTACATGCAGATGTATGCTGTAAATTTGCAGCAGAAATGTCGGGTGTGATGGTTATGGTTTGGTTTGTTGTTAATGAAAATAATAAAAATTGTTTTTAAAAAAAAAAGCAGTACCTCTAGATCTAGAAGCCGGGACAGAACTAGAACGGTCGCTCCAGAATATGGGCGCCTGGAATGGGGAAGCCATATTTGGCGACAGCCGCGATCTGGTGATAGAATCAGATGGCAGCAGAGCTGGCAGGGGAGCCCGGTACGGGACACTGGAGACTGGAGGGAAATGGAGCTCAGAAGAACTCCAGCTGCGTATATATATTGCATAGAGCTGTTGGCAGGATCCTTCACGATCAAAGCCTTCACGAAGAACAAAGTGAACTCATGTATTCTGTTGAAGATGGAAAACATCTCAGCAGTCAGGTATATCAATAACCTAAGAGGCACGAAATCCAGACTTCTAGCAGAATTAGCCAACGACTTCTGCCACTAGTGCCTCCAATCAGGGACCTCGGTGACGGCAGAGTACCTCCCGGGAACGCTCAACGTGGTAGCAGATTGCAAATCCCAGCACTTGTCGGATTCCAGCGATTGGAAACTAAATGTGGATATATTCCAGCAGAAAGAACAACTGTGGGGCCCAGTCCTCACAGACCTATTTGCGTCCAGGTTGAATGCACAGAAGAGCAGCTTCTTCAGCTGGATGATAGATCCGACAGTGAGAGGAGCAGACGCCTTCCTACAAGACTGGAGCAAGAACCTGCAACACGTGTTCCCCTGTTTATGATGCTGAGCAGAGTTTTAGCAAACGCGATCAGGGAAGGAGCAAATCTGATTGTGATAGCGCTGATATGGAAATCACAAGTATGGTTGATGGCGCTCATGGGACTACTGACAGATTGCCTGAGCATCTTAACAGCAGAAGAACATCTGCTCACGGACCCAGTTGCAGGAAAGCAGGCGACGCTGCGCTCTGCCAGGTTTTTCGAAGCAAGCTGCACAGCTCATTGCAGAGTCGTGGGCGCCATCCACACGGCGGAGCTACGACACAGTTTGGAGCAAATGGTCGTGGTGGTGCAGAAGGAGAAATATTCATCCCATTTCTGCCCCTTTAGTAGAGATCCTACAATTCCTAGCGGAAATGTTGGAAGACGGGAAGGCATTCCGGACAATAGGGGTGTATAGATACGCAATTTCAGCAGGTCATCTTCCTGTGAACTGAATGCCCGTAGGAGAGACAAAGCAGTAGTGAGACTCATAAGGGGAGTCTGCTTTAGAAAACCACCAAAATACATACACCTATGGGACGTAACAGTAGTGCTGAGGCTACTCGAAAGCTGGCCAGCAAACAGATACCTATCTTTGAAACAATTATTGGGAAAGCTAGCCATACTCCTATGCCTAGTGTCATGCAGGAGAGTAGCGGAAGTAAGAGCCCTAGACATAGATAGGAAAACCTTCGGACCAGAGGGGCTTACCTTCACCCTTGTCAGGAGAACAAAGACAGGGTCTACATCCGTCTCATATCAATATTTACATGACCATCCAAAGTGGTGCGTAGCAGCACTCATAAGAGAATATGAAAGCAGACCGAGGCAACTCCATTGCTAATAGCGCGGATAAAACCGTACAAAGCAGTAGCAACAGCCACCATAGCTACATGGGTGCGTGAAGTTATGCAAATAGCTGGAATAGACCTGACTAAGTTTGGGGCAGATTCAGTGAGAGGGGCAATGGCCTCCAAACGCCTAGCGAAAGGAGCGACGCTACAGGATATTTTGTAAGCGGCTGACTAGGCGAGCGATAGCACTTTTAAGACCTTTTACTTTAAGCTTTTCCAGTCAGTAGCAGTGACAGTGATGGGAAGCTTTGGACAAGCATAATGCTCGCCTCCGGTCTTGACATAGAATGAAGATTACCCCTGCTAATAGCGCAGGAATTCTTGGTTCTATTAAAGACAAGGAGGCGAGCATTACTCTCCCACCCGAAGCAAGCACTGTAATTGTATATGTAGACATGTGTAATGAAGCATTGATCTTTGCTCCTATACAAAATAGCGCAGTGCGTTCTCCACCCTAAAACAGGTCTTCCTATCCCGATAGGAGAAGAGCAGAAGAACAGTTGCGTCGAGACGACGGAGAAACAGGCTTAAAGTGTCGGCAGAGCAGCCGGACCCGAGAGAAGAACAGTTACAGGGCAACCTGGAAGTTCGTGGACAGATCCCAGAGTTTCGTTGAGTTGGGATTCTTCCAGATATAAGTTCAGAGTGCACTTCAGAACATTAAAATAAGAGGTGGAGCAAGGGGATGGGAAGGACTAAGAGCAGATGACAGGAAATTAGATGGATTACACGAGGAACTGTTTTAAGAGGGAAATATAGTTTAAAGAAGATGATTTTTGTTGAAACTGCTGAAGAGAGGATTAAATGAAGTTGAAGCATAATGCTCGTCTCCTTGTCTTTAATAGACTCAAGACTCCCTGTGCTATTAGAAGGGGTAATCTTAATTAGCAATGGTAAGTATCCCATTTGGACTTACATGAGTGTCATGAACGGCAGGAGTAATTAGATGTGCACTTTTAAGGTTGATAAGTTCATATATCTAAAAGTAATAGTATTAACAGCGTGTTTTAGTGCTATTAAATTTATTGACACATCACATGCATTGCAGTGTGCGTGAGAAGCAGTCCTGGTGTTTTCACAAGTTGCAATAGTGGCAGTGAGCTTTTCATTCAATATCCAAAGTCGTAACAGGGAGTCCCTGTAGTTAAATAAAAGTAAACCAATCTCCTTTTCTATGGTATAGTTAGTACTCAGTATACGGGCGTACGTGATAAGAAAGACTTGTGTGTCCACAAGTGGTGCACCGATTAGCAACATGTATTTAAAGTTGGCCATGACTTATATCCAAGTGTCCAGTCCTGTTGTGCCCTTGTCCACGGGAGCGGCTGAACCCCACAGACCCCTCAAGACGTCTGATGAACAACTGATTGTTACCACAGCTGAAAACCAAAAATCCTAAAGGGAAAGGGGAATTGGAGAAAATAAAAAAGAGATTCTTATGTTCTGGCTAGGCAAAGATCTGCAGAGAATGAGAAAACAAAATCAAGTAAAAACTCACTCTAAAACTCTGACCCTCCTAATTCTACTCCCATAATCAAACCAGTACCCTCGTTTCTCCTCGAAGAGCTGGGAGGAATACTAAATTCTGTTTAAAGGTAATGACTACTTGCTGAACCTTTAGTTAGGTTGCATTGACTTGATTTGATAATGTTAAACTTGGGGGCGTGGCCAACTAGCACACGATGAGGACGTGATTCCTCGGTGCTCCGTGGCCGCCAGCTGAATCCTGTAGAAATCCTGCATAATCCGCAGCAGTTTTAAAAGAAAAGTCACTTTTCTAGTGGCGGACATCCATGGGCACACATGACAAAAGTGTGAAAGAGAATCGGAGAAGCGAGCCAGAGATATCGCTGAGGGAGTCCGGCTACGCTTGGCGCCAAAACTACAGCAAGATGGCCACCGGGTGCGAGCGGTGGTAAGAGCCGCTGTGGCACGTTGGCGCGAGGGCTGTGGTCCCCCCCTCCTTCCCGATCCTACGCGCAATTGCGACTGCGCCACTGGGAGGACCCGCGACGGAGCTGCCGGCCGCTGCCGGATAAAACAACTGATCCTGCAATCAAGCGTGGGACCCCCGCACTGTGACCGATAACGGTCCTACGCCAAAGGAAGACCGGACCGCTGGTGCCGAGACGCGGTCCGGCGGAGAGTGGAACGTCATCCTGCTACCCTGCCCGGACCCCGAGCGCCGCAGCGACAGCAGAACACAGAAACTTGTGAGGGTATACTGGGCGCTGGGTGGCCGCGCTGGAAGAGCGCCAGCTTGGAGTGAGGAGAACTGCCCTGACGAAAGGGGCCCGAATGAACTGTGCGCGGGGAGGGTGATCAAGATCCGCGCCACAAAGGCAGACAAGACCGCAGCCTACACTCTCGACTGCAGCCCGGTGGGGTCAAGAGTGCATGATCCCCATTGGCGGTGTGCCTGCACTAGTCACACTGAACGTGTGCTCCAACTCCTAATCCGAACCACGCACCCAGAGCACTGCAATCCAATGAAGCCGGAGAGGTAGACGACATGGATGCCAGAGAGTAACCCCGCTGGACGGGGGGAAAAAAAAAGCGCCTACTGCTCAACACATTGAGACACGATCGGACGGTGCCCATGATAGCGAGATCCACAGAAACGCATACCCTCTTGATTGTATCTCCACAACCGTGACGTGTGATTTCACAACCCCCCCACCGCGGGAAGGGATGGATCCCGGCGCCTGATGGTGCGACTGCTGAACCCGTGGGTCTTGCCCCTTAATCTGCATCGAGGAACGTAAGGCAGGCCCTGGAACGATCCCGCGGGGTCAGAGCTGCCTCTCAGGGCGTAACAGCCTACAATATCCAGGCCCCCCACAGGCATTCGAGGGCGCTCCGTATTACGTTGAGCGCCCGAGGACATCATTCACGAGGTGTCGGTAAGGAGAGGGGGAGGTGGGACCCAGCTACCCTGCATTGGGCCGGAAACATCACACTGCGAAAAGCGGAGAAATTCCCTCCCCCCCCACCCTGCCCCCACCTGGCCTACTAATCATCCTGGCCTAGCAAGCAGGCATTCAGAACTGGCCTCTGCACCGAGAGGGTGATTAAATTGAAACTTGCCTAGCAATCGCCAAAAACAAGGGCAATACAGGACAGGGGGGAAAATAAACTCCAAGATGGGCAAGGAGAAAACAAAGAAACCAGGGAGCCAGAGCACCATGGAGCAATACACAACTCCGGCCCTACCGCCCTCAGCAGATCAAATCAGAACAGATAGCACACAAGAATCCTCAGAAAACATATCACTCAAAGATGTGATGAATGCTATCTCTAGCTCACGAACATCTATGGAAGTTAAAATGGACAGTATTAGTACTGATGTGTCCCTGCTACATCATGATCTCCAGAAACTGGCGGGCTGGACGGGAGAAACTGAGACTCGCATTTCAGTGGCCGAAGATAAGCTACGAGGCTTGAGTCAACAAATGAGCAGTGCAATGGCGCGCATCAAAGTGCTGGAGGAGAGAGTGGAGGAAGGAGAGGGCCGCTCGAGAAGAAACAACATCCGGATCCTCAGCCTGCCTGAAAAAGATCCCTGTCCAAATTCTTCTCCATTGAGCGCGCCCACAGAGTACCAACTGGCAGACCAATCCCTGGGGCGCCACCAAGAACTGTGATCGCTAGGCTTCTCAATTATAGAGACCGGGATGCGGTGCTCCAGATGGCCAGAGCGAACGGCGCAATCACATATAACGGTTCCAAAATAGCATTCTTCCCTGATTTCACGAGGGAAGTACAGAAAGCAAGACAAACGTTTGACCCGCTGAAAAAACGCCTCCTAGCACTGAATGTGAAATACGGCCTGTTATTCCCGGCTCAACTAAAGATATATCACAATGGCACAACAGTGCACTTCACAGACCCAAGGGAGGCATGGAACTGGGCAGAATGTAACCTAGGAGGGGACTGGAACCAGCGTAGGAGGCAGGAAAATAGAAGGAATAGACCTCGACCGGATAGACCACCAGATGAGCCACCACAGCAGCAGCCCGAAGAAGGAATGCCCCCAGACAACGACGATTAGCACCGGAGACAGGACATACAGATAACAGGATCCATAGTCCACCCGCCTAATCATAAAGTAAGCTGCATAAGGAAGCTGGCGGCCCTGCGACGGTTCACTTCGTGCACCCCCCAAACACGACCCCCGGTCGGCAGAACCCTCTCTGGTCATAGACTAGGGGAGTGCCGCAGATGTGAATCATTGTATGAGTATCACGAGTGTATACATTTTGTTTGTTTAGTGTTTGAATGACAATGGGGCGACAGATGCTTCAGTTGGGGATGAAGTATGGGGAGAGGGGAGTTGGTTATGTGTTCAGAAGATGGAATAGCTCAATGGAATACCGAACTCTACATAAACCAGGTGTTAGTCGTACACTGCACATTGTCCTCAGCAATAAGACTTATATTAGCATTGCCCCCAGTGCAGGCGTCTCTACTGTAATTCATAACTATGAACGCTAACGCAACTGTGCAGGATGATAGGACTCGAGCCTTAAAACTTCTGACATGGAATGTGAATGGCTTAGGAAACAGCCTGAAAAGACGATTGGTGAGACAATTCCTGAATAGACATCGCCCGGACATAGTCTTTCTAACAGAAACTCACTTAGCAGGCACAACCAACGCATTGTTCAACCGATCCAATTATTGCACGATATCACAGGCAGGCTTCACAATGGGAGCCAGAGGAGTGATGATACTAATACACAAAAGACTGCCGTTTATCCTCACCAATACAAAACTAGACACTGGAGGCAGATTTGCGTACGCTACAGGAACACTCTGGAACAAATCAATATCCCTATTGGCGATTTATGCCCCGCCCTCACTACAAACCACGTTACTAGGAGTTATAACGCCTCTACTAACTAATGATACATCTGATATCCTAGTCCTAGGGGGTGACTTCAATGACCTATATCCTGAGGAAAAAGAGTACTCTTATCACTCCGGAGTGCATGCATCACTGTCACGCTTAGACTACTTCTTTGTCCCGGCCGCAATAATACACACAGTAACTCAAGCACAATACCTCCCAAGAGGCATTTCGGATCACTCTCCCCTACTTATGTCAATTACAACATACAAACCAACCCCCCCCCACCAGTGTGGAGGTTGAATAACTACCACTTGGGCTCCCTTGAGTTGGTAGAACGCCTACAAAATGCCAGCAAAACATATTTTGAATTAAATGAGGGATCGGTGAACTGCCCTTTTATCCTGTGGGAGGCCTATAAACCAGTGATACGAGGTGAAATTATTTCCTGGACTACAGCACAAAAGAAAGCACACCTAGAAGCATTGGAGGAGGCTGAATCAAACGTGAAACGAGCAGACGAGACACACTTAACCCAGGACTGCCCTGACACAAACAGAGCTTTAGTGCTGGCCCAGAAAAAGTTACAAAACATTGCATTGGATAATGCTAAACAAGCTCACAGAGCAATGAAAGCCAGGGTCTATGAAACGGGCGACAAAGTAGGGAAGTTGCTAGCCTGGCTCGAGTGGAGAGATGAGGGGCATAATCATGTGAGAGCAATCACGCCTCATAACGCGGAACCAAGACTGACGGATGCGGACATAGCTGAAGAATTTGCAAGATATTACGAGGATCTCTATAGAGCACCGGCGACACCCCCTGAGACCTCCATCCTGGAGGACATCACCCTCCCCTCGCTAAGTTCCGAACAAATGGCTTACCTGGAAGAGGAAATCACGGAAGAAAAAATCACGGCAGCTATGATGCAGCTTCAATCCGGAAAGACACCTGGACCAAATGACTTCCCTATAGAAACCTGGAAAAAGATAGGCGGTAACGAACTGGCCCCCCACTTGCTTAAAATGTACCAACAGGCTCGAAGCACAGGACAATTGACAGCAGATCTACGAAAGGCCACAATTATAGTAATACCCAAAGCAGACAAACCCCCCGATATCTGCAGCTCAAACAGGCCAATCTCCCTCATCAACACCGAGGCGAAAATATTGGCTAAATTGCTAGCGATACGCTTACAGCGTTTCATAACGTCTCTGATTCACCCGGACCAATGTGGATCTATGCCTGGCAGATCCACAAGAATGAACATACAGAGAATACATTTAATCCTTGAACAAGCTCAGACCTTGAGTATTCCCCTAGGAGTACTCGCAGTGGACTTCGAAAAGGCGTTTGATTCCATCTATTGGGAGGCACTCTAGGGAATTATGCGGAAAATGGGTTTCCAAGAGCGATTTATGTCCTGGGTCCAACTGCTGTATAACGCACCAATGGCCGAAGTTAGAGTGAATGGCTGGACATCACAATCCTTGGGAAAAGGAACGCGGCAAGGCTGCCCCTTATCAGCCCTCCTTTTTGCATTGGCCAAGGAACCATTGGCTCAACTACTGAGAGATACACCCACATGGAGAGGCATCCCGGGCGGGCCAGAATGGGAGGACAAAGTCTCACTGTACGCGGATGACTTGCTGATATACCTGCAAGATCCCAAGACGACGTGCCCAGTGGTGACGCAGCTGCTGCAAACGTACGGAACCTTTAGTGGCCTAATAGTGAATTGGCCCAAATCTACGTTATTTGCATTGAATCAGTTGGGAATGGAGGCCCCCGAACCCTGCCCATATAAGATAGCGCCCGACCACTTTCAATACTTGGGCATTAAGATCACGAGAGACCTCAATGACTACACCTCCAATAACTTAAAGCCCATCACAGAGCGATTTGCAGGGGATGTGCAGCACTGGATGTCTCTACCTTTGACCCTTCTAGGTCGAGTTGCACTGTTTAAAATGCTAACGCTTCCCCGCTACTTATACGTACTACAGAATGCCCCATTGCATATACATGTGAAAACATTTCAAAAGATAGATGGCATACTTAGGAAACTCCTATGGGCTGGTGGACGCCTGAGAATAGCACTTCAAACGCTAAAAAGGTCGATATGGGAAGGTGGCATTGGCCTGCCAAGGCTACAGACATACTATTGGGCAAGCCAGATGTCGGTAATAAACGACACACTACACAAAGAAGCCACAATACCACATGTACGAGCATCGCCCCCCCTTGGAGATATATGCTGCAACACCTAGAATAGCCCCCAGAAAAATGGCATCACAGACGTCTCGCATCTGGACGGAGTCACATGCCTTTATAGGATGGGGGGACAAAGTCACGTCAATACAACCACTCTGGAACAACAGAAATCTCCCTGAAGTAGCTCAATTGCCAAAGTGGCCAATGTGGACGAGATGTGGGATAGAAACGGTGGGGGGCATCATAGTGGACGGCGCCATCAGACCCTATGATGAGTTGATTCTGTCTTTCGACCTCCCAGAAGCGGAGAGGTATCACTACACGCAACTGAGACATGCCCTACAACAACATCTTTCTGCTCTCTCCGATATGTCGGAAAGTACTCCACTGGAGCGAAACGTAATTACGGATCACATCCAAGCAAAGGTCACCACATTCATGTATAGTGTTATCACCTCCTTTGCCACACCAGAACTGGAACGGTTGAAAACAAAATGGGAAACTGAGGTTGGGGAGCTCATGCCAGAAGATTGGGTTCAGATACTAATGTACCCACGCGAGGTCGCCATTTCAACCAGATTACGTCTAGTCCAACTAAAGATATTACACAGAATCTATTATCCAAGGGTAGCCCTATACAGATGGGGTAAAATAACGGAACCTAATTGTCTATGCTGTTGTGGAGAAGAAGGGACTTTCTTCCACATACTATGGGCGTGTCCAAACATCAGCTGTTACTGGCAACAATGCTGCGACGTCCTTACAAGAGTCCTGCATCAGACGATCCCCAGAGACCCCAAACTGCTCTTACTAGGAGCAGACAGTGAAATAGACCTATCGAGGTACGAAAAGCTCTGCTTTATGGTGGCAACAGCAATAATCAAAAGAAAAATAGCGCAGCTATGGGGGGCTGCGGAAACGCCACAAGTAGACCAATGGCTCACTGACGTACAAATTTGCATCGCCATAGAAAGAAGAGTATATAAGGCCAGGGGATGTCCCGAGAAAGCGGAAAAAAATTGGAAAAGATGGGAAGACGTGATGTGAACCCTCGAACATTTAATGACTAAACACCATAGAAAGTAAAGACATGTACTCTAGAGTAAAGAATCTTTTTATAAAATGTATATTGTATGTGAACCATATGAGCACTTATTCCATCGAAAGTTGTTGTTGTTGTTATTGCGATCTGGCCTGGTCAGGACCAGTAGTTGTATGTTATAAAACCAATAAAATATGATATTAAAAAAAAGACAATGTTAAACTTGTTAGGAACTCCTGAACTTCATTGAAGTAATTTCGAAACTCACTGGAATTTTTAAGTCTCTCAGTAAGTACTAGTGTTCCCTGTTTACCTGCTTAAATGTCTTGTGGAATTATACTTACTGAATATACTTTTTCGTTTTTTCTTAACTTCTTTAAATGTCTTGTTAGCAAGATACTTTAATTCATCCCACTGCAGAGCCTTGAAACAGAGCGAAAATAATATATTTTTTCTTTTTTTATTATCATTCAAGTTTACAAATGAAACCTTTTATGCTACAACCGTAAAATAAAGTCGAATGGAACAAAAGTGATATAAAACAAAAGGAAAAGAACTGCAACCTTCGTACTTCTTATTCCTAAACAGTTCCAAATTAAAATACAGTAGTCAAGTTGGTGCTTCAAGACCATCTGGCCTCACGTAAAATATTTCCTCTAGGAAGGCCTGTCATGGGTTTTGACCCATGTTGAATCAATAGACTGGGTAGATGTGGGGATGAGCTGTCGCCACCCATTATTCTATCCCAGAACAAACTAAATCAATAGACTGGGTGGATGTGGGGATGAGCTATCGCCACCCACATTCACGCCAGAATAGGAGTACTGCGCAGTTGGCACGAGACCACTCCAAAGATACGACCTTCTTGTGGGGGGTTCCACATCACCACTCTACTGTAAGGATGCCATCAAAACAATGTTAAGCAAGGGTCATATACTATCAAGCAAAAGACCACTCTATGGAAATGCAGTAATTCAAGACAACTCAAAAATGGATGCAGTACCGACAAATTCCCCAAGGTGGCGCTAGCGGTCCAAACTCTGACAGGGAAACTGTATTTAGGAGTTGCAAGAGGGGCAGGGACTTCAAAGCTTGTTAGTTAATTGAAAATCTAACCACCTGCTGTTCCCAGAGACAATCTGATTTGATTAACAGGCCAAAAGGGAAACCTTCTCACTTCAGAAAGCCCAGGATATCACATGGTCATGCTAACCAAATGCAAAGTGGCCCCCTGGTCTGTTGACCTCAGCTTGCTGGAGCCCACACAAAAGACCTTTTCCCTTGAATAGGACATGGTGATTTTGACTGTTTCCTGTCAACAAAGATCTGCCAGCCAGGAGAGACATGTGATCACTGTCATCCCCAAACTTTGGGGGCGGACTCAAACACTGCAGTACTTTGAATTGAAAGCAAATATATATTTTACAGAAACACTGATAACTCTTGGTAACCAGATGACAGAAATGTGAAATTTGGGGATCCTTTAAATGAAAACTTTGCCCACAATTCAAGCCCAAACTCCAATTTGTGTGATGTTCTGGGGCAAAACCCCGCTATTTATTGATACTACAGACTCTGTGTTTAAGCTAGAGACATGGGAATTTACTGGAGTATGTATGGACAGGCCTTGTATATGTGTATAATTTTTAATGAAAAACCAATGTTGTATAACCCACTAAAATCGAAAATAAGTTGCCATTTCTTTACCCAAGCTCCTAGAAACACCAGAGTCGGAACAGTGCCTACCTCATGTGATATATGATGTGTGTAGGTGATGTAAAAACAACTGTGTATTTGGGAAATATGTATTTGGATCAAATATAGATTTGTGTGGAAAGATGACAGGGGAGGGCCCTCTGGCCATAAAATCTACCTCATCACTCTGACTCACAACTCAGTTCCCCCAATCATGGGAGAGGGGAGAATTGGGCCAATGACAAGTAGAGAGGGGCTGGTTTAGTTATGACCAACGCACACACCCACTTTCCAAAACACATAAAAAGAGACTGCTGGGACAGGTAGAGACATTCAATTCCATTTGCTGCTGAGCATGCTGACCGACGACTTCACATCCAGAGATCTAGACTTCAAATCCATCAATCTCCAGAACCTGTAGCAGAAATTAACTCCAGAATTTGTAGCAGAGAGGCCTGAATCCACCAGCTGAATCCTCTTCAGCAGGCCTCAAAACTAACCAAACTATTCAACAGCCGGGCGAGCTGTTTGAAGTTTTGCCGTGAATTTTTGCAAGAACCTGTAGCAGTACCCAGAAAGCAGTGTTACATCCAGAATCCAGTGAGGCTAGATCAGCAGAGCAGAGCTGACCCAGATCGCTGTGAGCAGAACCGGTGCCTGATTGACCCGCCGAGCAGACAGAACCGCAGCCGGACGTGTTGACCAGATCCGTGACGAGGCCTAGTTCAAATTTATATTGTGAGTACCTAGCAGAACTGTGCAGAACCAATCTCTTAGTTAAAATAATCTAATCCAAACTATTTTAACCTAAGTAGAACTGACTCCTAGGAATCGTGTCATCTGTCATTTTTAAAGCAGCACAACTGTCACCTGTCAATTCTGCAGCTGCAAGCTGTCACCTGTCATTTTGAGTTTACTTTAAATCCGAAAAACTACCTTTATTTAATCGTCCGTATCTCTGGAACCGTTTGGGCTAGGAACGAGATTTAACTTTCCTCTGAAAGCTTAGAATCTACGCTTTCCAACAAGCCCAGAACCGAGTTCCTTATACTTCTTCCGCAATCATGATTTACGCACTCGCGAAATTTACCGCGATTTGCGATTTTGGCTCAATTTCTCCACTTGTCAAAATAGCAGCTCCATTCTTTCTTTTGTTAAAATCCGTTTGCAACTTGGTAATAACTCATAGAGCATTGCTAAAGTGAGCCTGAACTAATACCAACACGCATCTCCCACTCACCCTGAATCTCTAGAGGGAATTAGAATCAGTTGGCACATTTTCCCATCCATTGCCATCACATTTAAAAGCATTTTGGGCCTGTGTTTCAAACTCCTACCTGTTTCCTCTAAGCTTGCTGGGGGGGAACTGAATTTCGTATTGTATTTGATTGCATTCCTGAGAACTGTGTGCTCCTCTTTCCATCTCCTTCCATTTCTTACATTGCATAGGGGAGGGGGGTGAATTGCCAGAGAAAAAGTGATTATCTTATCTTTTGCTAAAATCATATCAAGTATTTCTGTACTGCATTTTATTCCTCATTGCTTTTCCCTTGAAATCATAAAAGTATTTTTGCTACTTTATCCATCCTATACTAACTCCTCATTGATTGTAAAGAAGTGTGCTAGTGCCAGATTGCCCATTGTTGATCAACATCATATGTCTAAGTGTACTATCAGATATTAATTTATTATAAAGTGTGATATATATATTGTTCAAATTCTCAAATAAACCTTTTAATTTGCAAAACAAACCTACTTCTTGGCTCAGTGGGGTCAGGGGGATTCTAAGAGAGGGGTGTTATACAAGGGTGGTCATCCAGAGTACTGAACTAGACATAAAAATACATTAATAAGGGTTTTCCTCAGCATCCCAGACTAGGCATTGACTTGGCTGTAGTGTTGATTGAATATCGCTTACAAAAGTGGGGGCTCGGAGCCGGGATATTCTGGGTTAGATTTACCACTTGTGCAGATTAATACAGTGTGCCACCTGACCAGATATACATAACCGGTTAGATCACCACGCTGTTTTACACTGTGATGCATCCCTCAAAGGAACACTCTAAGGAAACGGTCTGTTTTGCAAAATAAAATACAAACTTCTGTAAGTCAGGAAGGAACTCAAATTCCAGAATGACGACCTTGGTAGATATGAAAATAGCCAGAGAGCACTTCTTACATAAGCTATTTGTGAGAGGTGAGTGGACTCATCAGGACCAAACGGTCTGGTTGCAGGCAATCGGGCAACAGGTCACTGAAACAGGGTCAGATATATGGGGAGATCAGGGTCCCCTACATGTGGCCCTGAGCGAACTATATATGGCCCCTAAAGCCAAAGATTAACATAATAAGATTGCCAGGATAGCGGCATATTTGTATCTATATATGGGAGCCATGCAGGACAAATGTGCTGAAGGCCAAGATCTGGCAAATAGGCAACAGATGGCGCTAGAGAAGGCCCGATCTTATCTGGACTCTTCTGAGCAGAGGCTGCTCAGGAGCCAGGAGTCAGAAAATGATAGCAGACAGTACATCACTAAAATAAAGGAGGATATGGATGTGCTGCAACAGGAAAAGGCTGACCAGGATACAAGATTTCTGGCCTTGCAGAAGGAGAACCATGAAGGTTTGGACTCCCTACTGCAGAGCCAGAAAAAGCTGGAGCAACAATTAGATTTCAATAGGGCATGTGCTGAGCAGGTAGTCACCCTGCAAAGTCACCTAGATAGGGAAAAAGAGGAAAGCAATAAACTGATTTTGAAAGACCTGGATACCCAGGCAGAGTTTGACCAGGAGCGCCAGAAAGCTGGTGCCTTCCAAAGGCAAAGGGACGACCTGGCGGCACAGATGCAGGCTCTTAGTCAGGAAAGGGATACCTTAGGCCAGGAAGTCTGCCACTTAAAAAGGAAAATGGAAGAAAATCACCTGGCCCTCCAGGGACTGGGTGACCTCCAAAAAGAACACCAGAACTTGTTAGAGCACACCAGAAGGGTGGAGGATGCTCTGGCAAGAAAGGAGCAGGCCAATAGGGACACAGCTCAGGAGGTAACCCTCCTGCAGCAAAGACTGGCCCAGTACTCCAGGACCAATCAGGAGGCACAGAGAGAGAATGAGGCTCTCTGCTAGCACAATGATAGGCTCCAGCAACAGGTAGCCATGCAGGAGAGACTGATAGAGTCTAGTAAGGCCTTAACTGAGGAACTGAAAGCACAGGCTCTTGCATTGCAACAGGAAGCAGGGGCGGATAGAGATGAGGTTCGCTGGGAAAGAGAAACTCCTGAGCATAAACTCAGGAGCCCTAGTACCAGAGGCCTTCATCTCTCCCAGTCCCTGGACTCTGCCACCCCCATGTCCCCTCGCGCACATGAGCCCAGGGCCACGGGGATGGCAGATTACTATCCAGCTAGAAGTATGGGGCTCATAGGCCGGTACCTCCCAGGAATGGATGGGAGGGCATCCGGGTATGGGCACCCAAGCACAGTGCAATTTAGTGGGGAACCCCAGGAGAGTAGGCCCATTAAGGGCATCCTGAAAACCTCGGCCCAGTTAGGTCAGTGGGGGGGGGGGGTACCCATCAAATCCTGGCAGCAAGGAGGGGTCTGAAGACTCCTCTGAGCATTACAGGACACAGGAGACCAGGTCCCCACATTCTGCCAGCCATTCCCCGGCTCACAGAATCCGGGAAAACCTGGAAGATCAGACGGGCACCTCTGGGAGCAGCGCTTCTGAGAGTCGGAGGATGAATGGACCAGGGTTACCCGAACCAAAAAGGCCAATAAGGCAAAAAGGGCCTTGCTTAAGGACCCATTGAAACAAATAAAGGCAATAAGGAGTGTCATCACTCCTTATCATAAGAACGCCAAGTATTCCGTTTGGGAACACTTGGAGCTCTATGAGCAAATGATGGAGACTTTCCATTTGAAGGACAGCAGTAGCTGCATCCAGTACGTCAAATGGACATTCTCCCCAGAATACTCCAGTTTCTTTGTGGGGCTGGAGGACCAAAATCATTTAAGATGGTCCACCTATAAGGCCGCCATCTTGAAACATTTTTCTGTTCACAGAAATCTTCAAGAGGCTCGCAAGGCAGCCTACAATTTGCAATGTGGGGAGGATCAGGCCCCACAAGAGTTTGTGCAAGAATTAAAGCGTGCTTTTGCGCAGACCACCAGAAGGGTGGGCATGGATAGCAGAGAATTTATCAATACGTTTTTCCATGCCTTACCCAATACATAATGACCCAGCTCGTGAGAGATTTTCATGAGAAAAGATCTTTAGACTGGGTCATTGAACAGGCTACCCGGATCTATGAGGTGCAGAAGCCCATCGAAAATAAAAATAATGAGCCGAAAAACCCCAAAACCAACAGCACCCCTGCTGCTGCCAAGGTGGCAGAGGTAAAGGTTTCCCCCGTTTTAGATTTGGAGATGGGGGGGCCTAAAAACCTGCCTGCACCAAATAATTCACAACCCAGAAGGCCCTCAGGCCAGTCACAGACAGGGAGTCGAGGAGGTAGTCCCACAAATGGGGTCCCCCGCTCCCCTGACTATGTAAATCCCCGCTACAAGGGAAAGCGACCAATCCTGGGTTATGTGCGGACTCCTCCAGCCCAAGGGGGGGGATCCAGCCAAGCACCTAACCCAGGGAACTTCCCTCCCAACTTCCCATAGGAGGGCAGAAATTCTCCAAATCCTGGGCGGAACTTTTTCGCCAGGTATCTACCCAATTTCCAGCCCCAAAATCATCCATCCTTCTTTCCCCAATTCCCTGAGCCCAGACAACCTAATCCGGGAGAGGGGAGGCCAAGGGTGGAGGGGTACCAAAATCTTCCCAACCAGGGTACTACCAGAGAAGGGATAGCTACACTTCCCGGGATCAGCCCAGGGGAGAAAATAGAGCCCCGTATCAGCCTGAGTGGGTTTCACAACTTGAGCGCCAGGTCCAAAATATGGCACGAGATCTGGGTCACATACTGAGGGCTCAACAGAACCCTCAGATGAGCATGCCACCGCAGAATGCCCCAAACTCTGGACCTGGTGCTCCAGAACAATGACGGGGGCAGCACCCCGATAACCCACTGGTTCCCTGGGAGGAGGCACAAGGGGTAGGGGGGTGTAAAGCCTTGGAGGAAGCTTCCTTCCCAACTTGTAAACAGCCCCTGGAAAACCAGGAACCGGAAACAACATCTCCTGCCCCTGAAAGCCTGCCTCCCAAGGAGCAGAGGGGGGGTAGGAGAAACAAAGGACCCAAACAGACCCACTTTGTGGAGGAGGTACAGGTCTTACAATTTGAGGGAGAGGGATCCTCAGAAGATCCTGGGAAAAGGATCTTCTCCTTCAGAGATGGGGGAACTCCTCCCAAGGAAAAATGGGTCCCAAGGGATGCCAATTCAGACTGGGGAGATGTGGAGACTGAGCTACCGCCGCCCATCATCTCATCCCAGAACCGACAATACCAAAATCCCATGGGTCAAACTCATCCTAATGACTGCCTCCAAAAAGGGGGGGCGGCCCAGAAACAGAACCAGGGGAACCCACAATGGCTCTGATCTCCAGTTGCCAACTTTTTCTTTCAGATTCCGAAGGCTCTCCCCAGAATTCTGCCCAAATCTCTTCGCTAGCAATGTCCAAAACCAGAAAGTTAGCCCACCAGTTGTCCAAAAATGTGCATTATCTGTGCCCCTTGAGGAGAAGGAGGGAAGATACTATGCCCCGGTACAAGTACAGGGGAAGGGTACAATTTTGGCACTGGTGGACACTGGATCCCAAGCTACCCTTCTGTCCAAAAGGGCCTTTGAGGAACTAAATGCAGGAAGGGGGGAGAATTACCGAATTCCTCTCACCTCTCTTCCTGGACAACTGCAGAACTTTGACGGGAAGGAAATTCCCGTTGAGGGGACTGCAGACTTGGACATTAAAATTGGGCGACACAAGGTGAAACACCCGGTCATAGTAGTGACTCCAGAGGGCACCAGTTGTTTACTAGGGAATGACCTCCTGAGAAGGTTGTCACCCCTAATAGATTGTGTAAACAAGGTCCTCTGGACCCAGACTAGCCGACCAATACAATTAAAACAGAGTGTCAACCATGTTAGTTTAAACGGCACCTGCCACATGGTTGAAAAAAAATCTGACCAAGTAGAATTTCACTTCCAGAACAACCAAACTCCAGACGTGACAGTAATAGCAGTAGGACAACAGACTGGCGATGGGGGGTCCTCTCTATTTCTGAAAATCAACCTTCCTTCCAGTTTAAGGTGGTATTCCACACTGGAAGGAAACACCCTGAAATTCTTTACTAATCCACAATCAGAAACTCCCACTCCTATAGTCCAGAAAGATGTGAAATCAGCTCAGAGCCTGGCTGATATTCAGCAAATTGGAGAGCAGTTGTTCATCCCTGTTCAGTTAAATGATGGGAAGGATTCTGTTCTCGCTCGAGTGTGTGTGTGAACAATGGTAAGAGCTTCATCAGCGAAGCCATGTTCCGCCAACTCCCAAAAGATACAGCCATTCCCACATTCAAACTGAAAGACAAATGGGAAATGGACCTGGAAGCACCTAATTCCAAACATCTCCTGCCAAGCAGGTGTATGCTCAAAATCTCCATTGGCAACAAGAGCATAGTCCATAATTGTTGGGTCGTGCGAGACGTCACTGCCGCCTTTTACTTAGGCAGTGACATTCTCAATCGCTTTGCCATTCGTTTGGACCTAATAAACTTCAAAGCTTGGTCCCGATTAGCGGATAAACCCATGGACTTTGATGATCCAGAAAAAGCATTTAGGTCAGCTCAATTGCTACCTTATGCAGTTGAAATTCAGATCAAAGAGGAAGTCACCATCCCAGAAAGGACCCGACAATTCTCCCTGGAAGTGAAAGTTAAAAGAGGACAAAAATTGAAAAACCCTGATGCTTATATTCATCTAAATACTTCTCTCCAACAGCAAGGGTTAGGGGTAAACCCAACACCATTAGTCAACATAGAACATGACACCATTCCAATAGAGGTGGATAACAGCGACTTAACGAGTATTACTCTAGCCGCAGGCACCATTATTGGAATGGCGATTGATGAGCGACATTTCTCCATTGATTTAGGAAATGAACTGTTAGGACCAATCCCCAAGGATTGTTTTGACAGTGACAGTGATGACAATACAACACCTGACAGGATTTTCACCCGGCATGGGGGGAACTTCCTGGTGTACACTTCTTGCCCTTATGGTAAGGAAGATGTGACTTGTGACTTCAGGAGGGATGAGGTGATTTTCCAGGTCCATGAGGGCTGCCTTTCCCACCTGAAGCCTCCAGTCCAAATCAGCACTCTGACCAGGGACTTCTCCACCCAGCTGGAGGAGGCCGCTGAGATAGCCAAACGAGAAGTCTTTCCCGGCTTCAGGCAGATAGTGGAAGAGAGGGTCAACCTAGCTGACGCCTGCTTGACTCTGGAACAGAAGCAAAAGTTGAAACAGGTTTTCTTGGATTTCCAAGATCTCTTTGCGGTAGACTCATATGACTGTGGTCGCACCGACATCCACACCACAACAATTCCCACTTACCCTGGAATGACTCCAGTGTTTGTGAAGCAATATCACTTGCCTCTCGCATCCATGGAGTCCCTTACTGAAATAATTAAGAACCTTGATTCCTGGGGAATAATCCGTCCAGTCCACAGCACTTTCATTAATCCGGTGCTGGGAATATTGAAGCCAAACGGCCAGTGGAGACTCTGCGCCGACCTTAGGGAGCTCAACAAACGGGTCCATACTTCCCGATGGCCTCTGCCCTACATTGACCAAGGGCTGGCCCAGATTCAGGGGTCACAGGTATTCACAGCAATAGACCTGACCAATGGATACTGGACCGTGCCTGTCAGTAGGGAGGACCAATACAAACTGGCTTTTACCTTTGGGGGCCAGCAGTACACATGGACCCGGACTCCCTTCGGATACCTCAACTCCGGCAATTAATTCAACATTTTCCTACATAAAGCCATGCCCGACCTGGGTGCGAGGGGTAACCTGGCTTATGTAGATGATGTCCTCATCAAAAGTTCATCTGTGGAGGAACACATAGCAGAGATCCGTTATGTTCTGACACAGTTGAGGGCCGCCAGAGCAAAACTTTCCTTTCAGAAAGCACAGTGGTGTAGAACCCGTGTTAATTTCTTGGGGCATGAGATTACTTCTCAGGGTCTCTGTCCCCAAGAAAAGAAAGTGGAAGCACTCCAGAAACTGAAAGACCCCACAACTCTGCGGGAACTAAGGAGCCTCCTTGGACTGACTAATTACAGCAGAAAGTTCATTGAAGGCTACGCAGAGATCACTAGACCCCTGATTCATCTCTTAAAGGGGGGGGTCAAGTGGGAATGGGGTCCAGAACAATCCGAGGCGGTAAGACAACTCAAAAGAAGCCTCTCACAAGCGCCTTGCCTAGCTTACCCTGTCAGAAACAAGGAGTTCTTCCTGGAGACGGGGTTCTCTAATACGTGCTTGACGGCAGTATTATACCAAAAGCATGACAAGGTTAATAAAGTAATCTCCTATGCAAGCAAAACTTTATCCTCTGTGGAGGAAAAATTCAACGATTGTGAGAAGGCACTCCTGGCAACGGTGTGGGCATTGAAGAATTACCGTCCGTTTATCCAGGGGGAACACATCATAGTGGAGACTCCACACCAGCCTCTGCAATATCTCCAAAGTGACAGAATCCGGGCTGGAAATGTGAGTAATTCCCGAATTACTTCCTGGATTCTGTCAATGCAAGGCTTTCCTGTAGAGGTCAGATATGGCCAAAACAAGAAGAGTCCCCTCGCGCAAGGTCTGGCTGACTTGCATGATTGTGCCAGAGAAAACTGTCTCGAGGACGAAAGTCTAAAAATCAAGGACAACATGGAGGCATACCTTAATTCCCCACACAAAGTCTTTGAAGAAGACAAGTGTGAGGGAATGCCCACTGTCTATGTGGATGGATGCTCTTACCATGTTGACAACGACGGGGAGAAAGAACTGGTGGCTGGCATAGGAAATGCATGGGTGAAGGAGTTCCCAGAACCCTCCGCTGGATACAAAATCGGTCCCCGAAGTAGTCAGGTGGCAGAATTGATGGCTGTGCATCAGGCCATCCTCACTGCTGTCCAACATCAACTCCACGAACTGGTCATAATCACAGACTCGGATTATGTACGGAACGGGTTCGTGGAGCACCTGGTCAACTGAAAAACCAGAGGCATGCTATGCGCTAATAACAAACCCCTGAAACATGGGAAGTTAATCCAAAATATTGATGATCTGGTCACAACGAATGGGATGACCATCTACTGGAAAAAGATCAAGGGTCATTCCAAAGTAGAGGGACCAGACAAAACTGGAAATGACTTAGCTGATCAGCTGGCCAAAACCGGGGCCATCCAAGGGGATCTAATTGAGATTGAGTCCCTGTTGGGGGAAATCCAGGTCACTGCTATCACTAGGTCCCAGACAAATGCTCATAATGATCTTTCAACTGCACAATGGAGTAAGGAGACCCCTGATGCTGATTTAATTACAGCTCAGAAGGGGGATCCAATTATTGGTAAATTTTACCAACACCTTGAGGACCCTGAGAACTTTCCCCTGACGGATACCGATTACATTGGGAAAGAGGACCTAAGAGTGTTGATGAAATGTCCAAAAAGGTTCCGAATCCAAGACGGTTTGTTGGTAAGGAAATCCCAAGCTGGCCATGATCAGTGGGTGGTCCCTACCTCATCCGAAGCCTGATGTTAAGTCACGCCCATGATGCGGCCACCGCCGGTCATAGGGGGTTTCACACCACTTTGGAAATCTTAAGAGAGGTTGCATGCTGGCCACACATGGGGCAGGACCTCGACCAATACTTGAAGGGGTGTCTTGTGTGTGCACAATTTCAGCCATCATCCCTCACACACCGTGCGCCTCTCCAAAAGAGGGGGATGACACTGCCATGGTCAGATTTGCAAATCGACTTTGTAGGCCCTGTAATCCGCTCGTCTAGAGGAAACAAGTACATGTTTACCGTTACATGCTTGTTTACCAAGTGGGTGGAATGTCTCCCAGCCCCAAACTGCAAGGCAGAAACAGCCTCTGCCCTGATGATTAACCACATCTTTTCCCGTTTTGGTCTACCTCAAAGGATTGAGTCAGACAGGGGTAGCCACTTCACCAATGAAGTAATGACAAAGATGTGGGAGATACTGGGGGTTAAAAGGAAGCTACACATTGCTTACAGGCGAGCTTCTTCTGGAGCTGTGGAGAGATACAACCGAACCATTGTGAGCATATTAAAAAAGTTTGTGGCAGATTCTGGGCCAAGTTGGGATATCCAATTACCTCTGGTCCTAATGGCCATCAGATCTACCCCTTCATCTGCAACTAAAATGTCACCATTTGAGTTGATGACGGGACGCAAGATGGTGCTTCCCCAGCATTTGCTCTACAGGACTCAAGAGCAGACACTGATAAATGCCTCCACAACTCATGAGTATGTGGAGAATTTAAGGAAACACCTTCAGCATGCTTTTGCCTATGCTCAGCGGAATCTAGAAAGATCAGCCGAGAGCATGAAGACCCACTATGATTAAAAAACCACCCGGAAGGAATATAAGGTGGGTGATCGGGTCTATCTATACAATTTCCAAAGAAACCAGGCCAAACAGAGAACATTTTTGCCTACATGGAAGGGACCGTTTGAAATTATAGACAAGATCTCCCCTGTAGCTTATAAAATCCGCATCCCCAAAGGCGGTTTGGTAGAGGGGGAAGACAAGTGGGTCCATATTAAAAAGCTAAAGTGTTGCCATCCCAGGCACACTTTGCAGCAACTGGAGGAGTCCTCTGCAATACCAGAGGGGACCGCTCCAGATTAATTCAGTTCCAACCCTAAAATATCCCACATATAGTCTCTAAAATATTATACTCTTGTAAGCCACTGTCTTTGAATGATAACTTGTATTCCAAAAGTAAAATGTTAGGTATATTAAAGCATAAAATGTATATGTCTGCCACACCATTAGTAGTGATGGAGAAATGTCTACGAATAGGTATTGCCGCTTTTCCTTTGTCGTCCTAGGAGAAAGAAAACCTGGAGACTGGCCAAGGAGAACGATCCAAGGACCGGGAGCAAAGATCCGAGGGGCCCGGGGTACCGCCCAATATTCCCATCAGGACCGGCGAGGAGAACCAATCGATCCAACTGGGTGGAGGAAAAGATGCTGAACTGTGCCACCTACAGAATTGGAAGAAGATAATGGGGACATATCAGCGCAAGGGCTCAAAACCTCCTTTGCACCCGACTTCCCCTCGACTTGAATCAAAGCGCAGTCGGGCGGGGGGATTTGTCATGGGTTTTGACCCATGTTGAATCAATAGACTGGGTAGATGTGGGGATGAGCTGTCGCCGCCCATTATTCTATCCCAGAACAAACTAAATCAATAGACTGGGTGGATGTGGGCATGAGCTATCGCCACCCACATTCACGCCAGAATAGGAGAACTGCGCAGTTGACACGAGACCACTCCAAAGATACGACCTTCTTGTGGGGGGTTCCACATCACCACTCTACTGTAAGGATGCCATCAAAACAATGTTAAGCAAGGGTCCTATACTATCAAGCAAAAGACCACTCTATTGAAATGCAGTAATTCAAGACAACTCAAAAATGAATGCAGTACCGACACATTCCCCAAGGTGGCGCTAGCGGTCTAAACTCTGACAGGGAAACTGTATTTATGATTGCAAGAGGGGCAGGGACTTCAAAGCTTGTTAGTTAATTGAAAATCTAACCACCTGCTGTTCCCAGAGACAATCTGATTTGATTAACAGGTCAAAAGGCTGGGAAACCTTCTCACCTCAGAAAGCCCAGGATATCACATGGTCATGCTAACCAAATGCAAAGTGGCCCCCTGGTCTGTTGACCTCAGCTTGCTGGAGCCCACACAAAAGACCTTTTCCCTTGAATAGGATATGGTGATTTTGACTGTTTCCTGTCAACAAAGATCTGCCAGCCAGGAGAGACATGTAATCACTGTCATCCCCAAACTTTGGGGGCGGACTCAAACACTGCAGTACTTTGAATTGAAAGCAAATATATATTTTACAGAAACACTGATAACTCTTGGTAACCAGATGAAAGAAATGTGAAATTTGGGGATCCTTAAAATGAAAACATTGCCCACAATTCAAGCCCAAACTCCAATTTGTGTGATGTTCTGGGGCAAAACCCCGCTATTTATTGATACTACAGACTCTGTGTTTAAGCTAGAGACATGGGAATTTACTGGAGTATGTATGGACAGGCCATGTATATGTGTATAACTTTTAATGAAAAACCAATGTTGTATAACCCACTAAAATCGAAAATAAGTTGCCATTTCTTTACCCAAGCTCCTAGAAACACCACAATCGGAACAGTGCCTACCTCATGTGATATATGATGTGTGGAGGTGATGTAAAAACAACTGTGTATTTGGGAAATATGTATTTGGATCAAATATAGATTTATGTGGAAAGATGACAGGGGAGGGCCCTCTGGCCATAAAATCTACCTCATCACTCTGACTCACAACTCAGTTCCCCCAATCATGGGAGAGGGGAGTATTGGGCCAATGACAAGTAGAGAGGGGCAGGTTTAGTTATGACCAACGCACACACCCACTTTCCAAAACACATAAAAAGAGACTGCTGGGACAGGTAGAGACATTCAATTCCATTTGCTGCGGAGCATGCTGACCAACGACTTCACATCCAGAGATCCAGACTTCAAATCCATCAATCTCCAGAACCTGTAGCAGAAATTAACTCCAGAATTTGTAGCAGAGAGGCCTGAATCCACCAGCTGAATCCTCTTCAGCAGGCCTCAAAACTAACCAAACTATTCAACAGCCGGGCGAGCTGTTTGAGGTTTTGCCGTGAATTTTTGCAAGAACCTGTAGCAGTACCCAGAAAGCATTGTTACATCCAGAATCCAGAGAGGCTAGACCAGCAGAGCAGAGCTGACCCAGATCGCTGTGAGCAGAACCGGTGCCTGATTGACCCGCCGAGCAGACAGAACTGCAGCCGGACGTGTTGACCAGATCCGTGACGAGGCCTAGTTCAAATTTATATTGTGAGTACCTAGCAGAACTGTGCAGAACCAATATCTTAGTTAAAATAATCTAATCCAAACTATTTTAACCTAGTAGAACTGCCTCCTAGGAATCGTGTCATCTGTCATTTTTAAAGCTGCACAACTGTCACCTGTCAATTCTGCAGCTGCAAGCTGTCACCTGTCATTTTGAGTTTACTTTAAATCCGAAAAACTACCTTTATTTAATCGTCCGTATCTCTGGAACCGTTTGGGCTAGGAACGAGATTTAACTTTCCTCTGAAAGTTTAGAATCTAAGTTTTCCGACAAACCCAGAACCGACTTCCTACTCCTTATACTTTTTCCGCAATCACGATTTACGCACTCGCGAAATTTACCGCGATTTGCGATTTTGGCTCAATTTCTCCACTTGTCAAAATAGCAGCTCCATTCTTTCTTTTGTTAAAATCCGTTTGCAACTTGGTAATAACTCATAGAGCATTGCTAAAGTGAGCCTGAACTAATACCAACAGGCATCTCCCACTCACCCTGAATCTCTAGAGGGAATTAGAATCAGTTGGCACATTTTCCCATCCATTGCCATCACATTTAAAATCATTTTGGGCCTGTGTTTCAAACTCCTACCTGTTTCCTCTAAGCTTGCTGGGGGGGAACTGAATTTCGTATTGTATTTGATTGCATTCCTGAGAACTGTGTGCTCCTCTTTCCATCTCCTTCCATTTCTCACATTGCATAGGGGAGGGGGATGAATTGCCAGAGAAAAAGTGATTATCTTATCTTTTGCTAAAATCATATCAAGTATTTCTGTACTGCATTTTATTCCTCATTGCTTTTCCCTTGAAATCATAAAAGTATTTTTGCTACTTTATCCATCCTATACTAACTCCTCACTCATTGTAAAGAAGTGTGCTAGTGCCAGATTACCCATTGTTGATCAACATCATATGTCTAAGTGTACTATCAGATATTAATTTATTATAAAGTGCGATATATATATTGTTCAAATTCTCAAATAAACCTTTTAATTTGCAAAACAAACCTACTTCTTGGCTCAGTGGGGTCAGGGGGATTCTAAGAGGGGGGTGTTATACAAGGGTGGTCATCCAGAGTACTGAACTAGACATAAAAATACATTAATAAGGGTTTTACTCAGCATCCCAGACTAGGCATTGACTTGGCTGTAGTGTTGATTGAATATCGCTTACAGGCCAACAGCGCTAATGTCAACGAAGGTCTTTTACCTTGTTTCAAGTTGTCCCACCATTCTGTGGCAGATGCTGTTCTTGACTCAACAAAGAATTTCCTCAGTGTTACACTTCTCATTGATCTCAACGTCAGACACTGCTGTGTGAGGTGAAAAAGGGATTGGTTGAGCCTACCTTTTTTTAGATGACCTCCTTTGATGGACATAAGTTGAGCCGAAATCCCATAAATTCATTCCTCAAGTGAGGCGATGGAAACTTGCTCAAGTACATCGGAATCGAGCCTCGTCTTCTATGGTCTTCAAAACTCCTGCCACAGATTTTTAGAGTATCAATCCTATCATCAGTCATTATCCAGTCTAGGTCGAATAACTTTTTTTTAACGTATACAGGATTCCTTATTAGGGTATCTTCTGTTAATGCAATACTTTTAAGGATGGGTGTACATTCCATTCCATCAAAATACTCTCTAGGCCTTCTACCAAGGCAGTTTGTAAAACAGCAAAGCATCCTTCTCCCGGTGGACTTAGGCACTTTCGTTAAAAAGAAAAAGTCTTCCATACTTCATAGCAAAGAGAGATGTGAGTCTTAGCTCCTTCCTAATCATGTGAATAGGATGTGATTTGGCAAACTAAGCAGTCTCCTCCAAAAAAGACGCTCTAGTTTCGGCCAAACTGCCCCTGCAAATGAGAATTGCGCCTCTGCTCTGTAGGTCAAAATAGGGGTAACCTTGAGTTTGTAAAACTCAATTACCGGAGTTAATGAAAACTTACAGTGCCGCTGTTTAATTACAGTTGCCTGGGATGCCAGATTCGTAGTTTTGTTCCTCACAATTATTTCTCCAGAGGAATCATTAATACTGTAATTTAACTTCAGACCCAGGTACGTCATTGAAGATACCAGGCTCTTTCATTGTTTTTTGTTCCTCTAGCGTTTCCCAGCATCAAAATCTTGGATTTTTTTGCGTTGATCTTAAGTGAATTGACTTCCACATATGCCCTCAGGGTGTCCAATTGGTGCTGTAACCCGATTTCTGTCTGATCCAATAACAGTAGATCTTCTGCATAGAGGAGCCTGCTGAGGGCTAGACCTGCAGTTCGCGGAGGGAAGCACCTCTCGCTCGTAAATGCATGTTCAATATCTGATATATATATATAGATTGAAAATCGCTGGAGCTAACCTGCATCCTTGCTTAAGTCCCTTTTGATGTGGGTATCTGGTCCGACAAAGAACCACAGCAGTTTTACTCTTACTGTTGTTACTGTGTGAAGTGCTTCTAATGCTTCACGAAGGTCTATAGGGCATCCCCAGAGTTTCAGTTTTTTCCATAGATTTGTTCTATCGACAGTGTCAAATGCCTGTTCAAAGTCTATTGACACAATGAAAACTTTTTTGTTGTTACCTAGTTTTACCATGCATTTGAGAAGGTTTACGAGGAACAGATTCAAGGTTGTTCCTGTCCCCCTAACAAATCCAGTCTGCCAGACATCCAAATGTTTTGTTAATGTACACCAGACATTTAGATCTTTCAACAGGATAGCAGCAAATATCTTTCCCACTACATCCAGAAGGGCGAAAGGTCTGTAATTGGCTGCAATAGACCTATCGCCCTTCTTAAAAATAAGAAATATTATGGATTTTGTCCAGGACTGTGGGATTGTTTTCAAGGTCTTAATAGTCTCAAACAGTAACATCATAAAAGAAGTCCATTGTTGCAGATCTTTTTTTCAATATTTTGTTTGTAAGGCCATTCAGCCCCGCGGCCCTTCAGTTGCTGGACTTTTTTAATCAGGTTGACAATGTCACTTTTATCAAACTGGAAGGACCATGAGGAGTTATAAATCTCCTTTGTTCTGGTAGCCGGGGTGCTGTTATTCAAGAATAGGTTGCCGTAATGTTCCTCCCATGTTTTAGACGACACTTAATTAGATAACTTCGATTGTTGTGGTGCCGTTAAGTCATTAAAGATTTTCCACATTTTGGCTGTTTTTTTGTTGGCCACCAGTTTTAACATCCTTTCAGCGTCTTGTAGTAGGATTTGAAATCTGTGTTGCTTTAACCAGTTTTTATATGTCTGGTTCCCCATTCTCAGTGCCTCAATTGTTTGACTTGTTGGATTTTTGTTGGGAAGTCTGTAGTAATTTAAGATTTTTTTTCTTAATGCCACTTCTTTTTCAAATGTATGAATGGCAACAAAACTTTTCATTGGTCCCGAACTATCTTTTGCTCTAAAGGCCTTAATGAGAGTGGGTACTGGAGGATCGCTAGAGATCTATAATTGTCCTCGTTCGTTGGACTAAATGTCAGAGCTTCAGTTAAAGCGTTCACCTGTGCTCTGAGAATTCGTAACCGATTTCCACCCGGCTTTATCCCAATAATGGGACCCGTTGAGTGCGATACGTGAGGAGTCTGCCCATTAGTCCAAGACTTCCCTTTTAACTTCAGTATGTTGTGGTCACTGATTTTGGTGACTATAACCTCCAAACTTTCCAGTTTCCCTTGATGGTTATCTGTTACAAACAGGTAATCCAGGATGTTAGACTGATTTTCTCTTTTCCAGGTTTTAGCCGGTGGAATGTCACCCCTCAAGTGTCCAATAATAATGCTGATTGTTTCTCCTTTTTAATTCCTCCCTCCAGAGAAGTCCTTTCTGAATACTGGAGGACACATTGCGGGGAAGATCTTTTATGAGCACTAACTCCTGGTTGAAGCATTCAATATTTAAATGTCCGCAAATTAAGATGTCAAGATTATTCCAGACAACCCTTGCCTCATCGATCTCGGCCATGACCATTTCCATGAAGATTTTCGCCATAGGTGATGCGTGGTTCCAATATCAGTTGCAAATCAAAAGGGTCCAAGAATTACTATCTTTCTGTGCATTATCCTTTAGTGTTATGCACTGCGACAGAAGGCTTAAGTTTCACAAGGATACTACTGTCAATCCGCTAGTTCTCTTAATAGCGGTAAGCAACCCTGCCACTGGCCGCCCCACTACTCCTTTATGTGCAGGATTCAAAAATATTTGGAAACCTTCTAGTATTGGGGCTTCTCTGAGCCATGTTTCCTGTAAGCACAGTGCATCGTAATTTTCAAAGCTTAAATCTCCCTTACCAAAAAGGTACGCAAAGCCCCTTGTATTCAAACAGCCAAATACAGTTCCCTTCCTAGTTGTTTCCTCCAAGTACTGTGAGCATTATGATCTTTAGGCTAGAGCTCCTGTTAGCCAACTCCAATATTTTTATTGTTGTATGCTCAATGTTTGATTATGAGGACTGTGCTGTTCGCTCTTAACATCTTCGATCTCCAGCACAATACGAAGGGAAGTTGCATTTCTTTGCCCCGGGGCACCCATATAAGATTTCTCCTCATGTTGGACTACACCAAGTCTGTTGCCAGTACTTTTGATTTTCTCCTGCCGTTGTGTGATAGTATTGTCACATTCTTGAATGTTTGTTGTCGCCAGGTCTTTGTGTTGTAATTCTTTCAATGAATAACCTAACGGCAGTAATGTATGCCCTTCCTTTTCGAGGAGGCACTTTACCCCTCTTGCCGAGAAGTAAATTACTACCATGTCATGCTGCTGTTCATTTGGGAATTTGATCAGATGGAAGTCTTTTGATCGAATAGCTCTCGGTTCCGGTATACATTGTATAAGTCTCATGACGTTCGCCCTGTTCAAGATGAGTTTATCGTTAATCCATGAAACCCTTTTCAGATATTCTAAACGTTTCAATCTTATCTTTAAGTTCTGGTACCTTCAAAGGTCTTGGAGACTCTTTCTCCTTTATTACCGTTCTCCAAGGCAGTTTGTAATCTGCTTTGTGTAGCCCCAATAAGGCGTTTCTTCTTCATTCAAGTGTCATATATTCTCCTCTAAACTCATTGTTTGTTTCATTCTGTGTATTTCCGTTTATGAGGTCTCTGTTAACCAAGTTTTGGTGAACCCTTGTCTTCCATCTCCTAGATGTTACCGCTCTTCCCATATTTTCAGGAGGATGATCTTCAACATAATCTTCTTGTGTTGTTTCTTCGTCTCCATTCGATTCATCTTCCAAATGGGAGCTTTTCCCCAAACTAACATCCAGCTGGTAGATGTCGTGGCTCTTTTGACTGTTAGTGCTGCTTAGCTCAAGAACATCCTCATTAACAGTGTCGGAGTATGTGGAGAGATTTATTAACTCTTTCATACTCTCATTTTTGTACAATTTCACTACCTTCATCCCGTAGTGATAGTTTTTCTGGTATTCTTGTGTGTCTTTCATTTCCTCATTGGCAATTACCTTTTGTATCTTGGTTGTTCTTTTGAAAACCACTTTGTTCAAAGGTTTAGTTATATTTTGTAATATGTTGGATTTCTTAGTAATCGTCGATTGTTTTTGGGTTACCTTTTGTACCCTTTGTGACTTTTGTGGGGCTTTTATCGTATTTTGTTTTATCCTTTTGTTTGTTTTACTGAAAGCTTTCTTTTTGAATCCTCTTTTGTGATTTCCGGCGAGCCAATTAAGTACGACTTCCCTATTTCTCCTGCTTGCAATTTGGAGAAGATTGTATATTTCTCTGGCAAGATCACCAATGTTGCTCCTTCAGGTGTTAGTATTGAGCCCCTAATCTGTGAATTCTCTTGAATGTTGTTTTCCTTTAACTTTACCAACTTCGCCTGGCCGTGAGTTTCCACTGGAATATCGTTACCAGCTTTATCCTCCACTACAACCAGGTCAGGGCTTCCACTGTCGATTACCTCCTCAATACTGCCTCCATTGGAGGTTAAGTTCCTTGATGTAAATGTAGAGTCTTCTGTCTCTAAAGCGAGTTTTGTTTCTATACTAGACGGCACAAAACTTCTCCCCTCCTTTGGTTTTTTTGCATTTGAGTACATGCACTTAACTTCGCCAACCTTCTTTCCTTCTTTTCCATGATGATCGGGTCCAATATACTTTTAAGGATTTTAGTGATCTGTTCAGTGTTCTTATTAAGATTACATTGAAGTGCCGTAATGAACCCCTCCACGTATTTGTATGTAGCATAGCAATTACTGTGGTCTGATCTTTTAATTGTTCATTTTGATTTTTAATTAATTTCATAAAAGGGGTCATGGTAATGGCAAAGGCTGCTATCATCCCTGCGTCAATTGTCAGGTTGTTTACCTTCTGTTCTTCTATCTGAGTGGCAGCCAAATCCATTAATAAGTCCTCATCCATTATTAGTAAGTGATCCGTAGCAGTAGGTTCTTCCTCTATCCCTGAGGAGAGTCTACGTCGTTTACCAGAATTCTTTTTCCCGGGTACTGACAAAATAGGATTTGTTTCTGTTTCATTCGATGTACATCGTGCTTCCTGCATGTTAACTGTAGCTTCTCGTGCACTTAATTCATCAGCCCATGACTCAAGGTCCATATCAGTCCTTGTCTGTGGCTGACAAGGAGGTACTGTATCCGCTTCTGGTGCCACTAGGGTGCCCGTTTCACCCTCTTCATACGACACTGTAGGATGGATAATTGGCTGATTTGAATTGTTCATATTGTACCGGTCTTCTTTTTCCCAGCCTATCTTTTTTAGTGAAGGTATTGTGAAGCTCTTTACCACTTTATTGGGCTCCATTCGCTTTTTCGCTGTTTATAGCCGTACCATTTCTCTTTTGGGTTGTCTTAGTCCCCATTGTACTCGCTGATGCGTCATCTTTCCTTGTATAAAAAAATCTCTGCGTTCCATGTAGGATTTCCGGAGTAATTCCCCTCGGTTTTCACAAGGCAGCGGCCTTATCGTGCAGGAGAGTGTTAGTATGTACTTTACTAGACTGTACTCCAAAGGTTTATATGGTGGGGGCTTACACTTCTGTTCCATTAGTCCCTACTGGAGTTATTAATTTCATTTTTCCCTGAGTATGATTATAGTTATACATGTCCTGTGGGATCGTGGGGGATGACAGAGAGAGGATGATAGAGAGATTGATTTTTCAAGAGTAACTTACAACACCCCCCAGCTGTATCCTGCATGCTTTCCTGGTCTGCGCAGACGGTGTGTAGCTCCGGGCTTTTCAAACAAGGCTTAGTCCTCAGCTGTTTGCTTTGTGTTGGTGATTTTTACAACGTGTTGTGGTGGGAAACAGTTTTGTTACCAATCTCTACTCGAGGCAACAAAGGGCACCCACTACTCAAAGGTGATGAAACTTTATTGGTGCTAGTGATCTCATTTGAGTCACTCAAAGTACATAATATTTCAGCGTCTAAAATGACATCCTGAAGTGTAGCCATTGTTCGATCCCCCCCCCAAATACCCTTAGTATCACGGATCAAAGGGACTCTGCCCCGCAGTCTCTGCAATACCTCTGTTCGTATAGTGGGGTTATCAAGTTCATGCAGGCTATAGTGAGCACTCACGATCCTCAACTCACTAATCAGCCCAATCCGTTTAACAAATGCAAGTAAATAAAAGTGTGTTTCCCAAGGGGAAATAATTCCCGCTCACTTGCGTTCCACCGCTGACTCCAGCAGACTGACACACTTTCCGCCATACTTCGCTCCGTGTATATAAACGTGTGTCATTTAACGGCTGCAGTTAAGTGGCAGCTGTAGTAGTGTGGAAGTTCCTTTCCTGATGTGAATCGCAGTCGATCGTCCAAGGCGTTCAAGTCCTACGGCAGGAGTCCTGTTCCCACGCCGCATGTCCCACGCACCCAAATCAATCTGCCCCCTCGCCTCAGCTCCACCGGCAAAATGAGCTTTTACACACCTCCTCCTGGATACAGCGTGGCAATAGGAGACAGACTTCGGTCTGTAAATGAAAAAAAAACAAATGAGTAATGGCGAGTAACAGTCCTGCAGTGGACTAACAGAGACTCGTTCTTGCTCCTTTGCTTACCGGCTTCCTGTTTGTGGGCGGACCCACCAACTGCTTCCTGCTGCTTTAAAAACCATTCCGTGCCGCGGAGCGGCCGCGGAGTAACGCCGAGTAACAGTCCTGCAGGGCTGAGGACTGAGGGCTGCGACCAGCTTTTTTTCATCGTCGCACCTACTTACCTGGGCATGCCAGAAGAAGGCCGTTTGCTATGGAGCGCTCGGAGGCGTGAGGGGGAGGTAAGACTGATTAAATCTCCTCTACAATCTCCACAACCCTTGACACCTTTTGAGCATTCCCTCTCTCCCTCATCTCGTGGTCTGCCTTCTGTTAGCCTTTCCTTAGGCTCCAGGAGCCGCAATGCCCAGCAGAGGAGTAATGCTAACACAGAAGCCGTGAATGTATCAGATGTACAAGATTCTCCTCCCAGAGCAATTACTTCATTGGGACTTGCTTCGTCAACTCTGCCGGACCAAACATTGCCCACACCTTCACACTTACATGGACCACTTGATCATACGGGACCCAGCCTTCATAACACTATTAGTGCAACTTCAGACAGGCAATCCCTGGCCCCTTTGCACCCTTCGAACTTATCTAATGGCCGGATGCCATGTGCCTCTCCTGGCACCATTGTTGCTCAAATCTACGCCCACCCGCCTGATCACCAGCTTGTGCTAAATGATCTGCACTCACTGCTTGGGGGCGCTGCGGAGACGGCCCTGGTGGTAACGGGTATGGCCTTTTCTGCAGATGCTTCCCTTGGACTCCTGTCGGGCTCCCTGTCGAGCTTCCAGCCCAGCTCCCAGCCCGGCGTGCCTGGCTTGCACGGCCTGGATGATGTTAGGGGTGGTGCTTCCCTGGAGGGTGGCGTGGAGCCGTTGGAGGTGGCCCCTGTTGGGGGATGTGGGGGCTCGTTGGCCCGGGGTAGCCCTCCCCCCGCTGCCCTCCGGGCTTCCTGGGCCCCGTGCGGCTGCCTTGCTGGCTGAGCTCGATGGAGGAGTGGCCAAGTTGCCTTCGAGGAAATCACGCCCCAAACATCTGCAGGGACGTTCTCAAGGACGTCGGTCCACGGAGATAAACAAACAAGAAACTCTTTCAGTCTGTGATGCAGCTGGCACCTTTACCAACTTAAACTCCTTGAAACAATCTACAAGTAAATCTAAAATTAGTGCCTCTAAAATGCCTAAGCGAGTTTATAGGAAAATTAAAGGATACCGGCCATTAGTATCCTCGGACTTAAATAACTTTTTTTTGAAACAAAGACTGGAGGATCCGGATCACACGGGCACTTCTCCTCACGACCTTTCAGATGCAGGGCTCCTGGAGGGTGCCTCAAATGCAATGAAAGATGTAATCCTTTTTCCCCCTAAAGCACCACCACCAGCAGACCAGGAAACTCCCGGCTCTAGTATTTTAAAGGAGAAAACTACCGTTTTACATGCTATCGATAAGGAAGTGCCAAGCAAAGCAATCGGATTGCCCGACTTTACCCATACCACCAGACCAGAGAGACTCAACGCCACTTCATCCGCATCGGATCTCATCGGAGCCCGCCGCACAGAGTGCCTTAGCCCAGAGCCCCATAATTCCATCATCCATTAGGACAATTGTGCCAGGGGTGCAGGCACACAAACCGCAGGAGAGGGTGATAGATCAATCTGCTAACCCCCTGGAGGGCTCCGTGAGACCAACGTCGCCCTCTCAAAAGAGGAGGAGCAGCCACCGCCACTCCTTTCTGTTCTCATTGCCTAACTTAGAAAGAGACGACTTGACATCTACTACTGCGCCCCGGTTGGAGCGAAGTCGTGAGAGCATCTCGGACCAGAAATCTTGTCCTAAGAAACTGGATTTAATGTCATTCATGTCCTCCATTACCATCACCTTTTGTAAAACTCTATGAAGGTATAAATGACACTCTGAGGGACCACACGTCTGTGATCGCTATGATGCATACCAAATTAACATTCCTGGAAGGCTTCGGCACAGCTTTGGAGAAACCACCCCATCGGTCTCAAATAAATAAGCAGTCTCTTTTAGACGCAGGCTGTCAAACGACAAGCGATCTGCAGCTAGTGCAACCCGCATTCCCTGGTGTGACAACCTAAAAACTAACTATGCCCCCCCCCCGAATCGATCTCACAAGAGACATGCATGATGTGTCAACACAAACAGCTGGACTTTTGAATTTACTTCAACCGCAAGCCCAGGAACAATCTAAGCCTTTTGGAGGGCAGCAGCCTTTTCCTGCCGACCTCCCATTGCGGGGTCCTATCCTAGCAATGGTTGTGTTGTCCTGAAATTGGCCGAGAAACTACGGTCCTCACCCCCTACTCAGGACTGTGTCACTTGTGAACAACCACGAGGATCACAGAAATAAAGACTACCGGATTTTTGAGAAAAGAAATGTGAAGTCTGGCAATTGTGACTTCAAAGCTGCGAGCCACTTGAATGACGTCCACACCATTCCGGCTCGAGGACCGAAAAACACTGTTTCCCGATTCTGTAACGAAGATAGCCTAGCCAACAGGGAGATGGATAAACCCTTGGTTATCGTCCAACGGCTCCCACTCGGAACATCGCATGTAGCCGAGGATCCTGGTGCTGAGCTAGGAAGACATACCAGTGAATCATCAGAGACCCTAACGGATCTGATCAACATGTCGCAACTGAATACTTCAGAGGATGTCGAAGGTAGCAATGGCACCGTGCGACGAAATCGCTGGTCTGGGCGCGCCGAGTTCTCCAAAATTCTTGACACTATCTGCAAAAAGGAGAATTACCATCGAAAAGGCAGACGACCCTTTTAAAGGAAAGGTAACCTCCGACTTGGCAAGCCCTTCAAAATTTCTGACATTATCAGATAAAAGGAGAAACCTTAATGATAAATCAAGATCTGATGTACGTAAACCTATGCAGGGCCTAGAAATCCAAAAAGCCTCCTCGAACCACAGGTCTAAACAAAGCGCAGGAGAGGATGGAGAACACACAGACCCACCAAAGGAGTGGTCGAACCGTGTTCTCCTACACCCCTTGAAGTGAGATTTTGACCCTCTTGCTGCTACCAAACATGGTAAATCAAGTAGCAAGAGATCTGCCTGTTCCAACTCTGGTCCAGGAAGTCCTACCTATACCAGACGATTGCTCGGAATTAATCGCAATCTTCGCAAGGACTCATACAAGCCAATTGACTCGAGAAGAAACAGGTCTTTCAAATTGGAATCTATCCTGGACAAAACTACAAATCTGATTCTGAATCGTGGAACAATTGTTCAGATTTTGCATAATATTCCAAATTTGCAAGAGTTATGGTCCGAAGATATTAAAATTGTTGAATTCGGAATAAAACATAGAACTGATTCCGTTTTCCTGCATATTCCATCACAACTGGTCCGTTCTATGCTGGTAAACGAGATAGAAAACCTCTGAATCTTGGGATTTGATTTAACTTTGATTAAACAACCAAGACTTTGCACACCAACTAGGGAAGGAGAAGTACAGAGAGAACGTGGCCAGTCTCAAACTATCGAGGAGGAGTGTGACCCGCCAAGTGGGGGAAAGACTGAGCCCTCAACAGCTTTAAAACCACAGCCGTATCCTGAACCTCTGAATGTCGGAAAAAAAACGTCTGGCCCCCGCCCTGACATTAATATTACTGTGATTCAAGAGACCTTGCCTCTAGACGGCCTCGAGGCAGGGCAGCATGTCGCAAAAGACCCCAATGAATCATCGGGTGGCGACTGGTCATGGATTCAGGATGCACTTTGTAAGAGGAATCCATAGCCACCCAGTCTAGGACACCTCCCTGGCAAAGGACCTCGGATTAAATCATCGGGGGAAAGGTAACATACCGATGACATTGCTAAAACTAAAGAGATGCCTCTAAGGTTGGCATCCTGGAATACCAGAGGTTTCCAACATCTCACTGTTGCTAGCGATGTAAACCTGAATGAATACGACATACTCTGCCTACAAGAGACTTGGCTGATTGACCGCCCGAGTTTGGACGGGTATGATGTGATAAAAGCAGACGCAGCTAGAGGTGAAAAAGGACGTCCCTTTTCAGGTCTCTTGTTAGCCATTCATACAGGAGTGGGGCTACACATCACCAAAAAATGTTCTCAGATCTGGTCTGACCTGGCGGGTTTAACACCGCCCGCCTGCAGGCGGCCAAGGAAACACCAGCAGCATTACGAGTCCCATAGGACTCGATGGGAATGGGGATTAACACCATTCCGCCTCCGTGATTCCTGGGAAAATCGGGGTTATAATGCCCCGGTAATTCCGGGAATCACGGAGGCGGAATGGTAATACAAGTCCGGCGGTAACCAGGCGGTTTTACCACCGCGGTTACCGCCGGACTCGTAATGAGGCCCATTGACTTGATTACGGCAACTTTGGATAAAGCTTTGATGGAAAATGATATAGATTCCATCATAATTTGTGGGGATTTAAACATAGTGCTGGAACCCCCAACAAAAGGATCAAAGTTCCCAAAATCTTCCAACACGGCCGTCTCCAGAGGCCGTAAATGGTCCAGCTTTGCAAAGGCAAGGGGTTTATTCCAAGTTAAGAAGATTAAAAACACAAAAGAAGGCCAGGATTATATAAACATCCCCACATGGGAAGGGACTCTCAATTGGGGGACTTGGATCATATCTTTGTTTCGCCAGACATTTATCAACTAACCTCAGGTGTTAATATCAGAAGGACACTTAATAGCGATCATAACATCGTGGAACTATTGCTCCCCCGGATTAGTACAGCCTGGCTCGCTACAATGCCGGCGAGTGTACAATCTAATAACGCCGTAAATAGACTTTGTTTAACCCCCAATGATATAACAGCAATCACTAAAAAGTACTATGAAGAACAAAATACTGCTATAACTCCTCTAAAAAAACTTGGAGTATAAACTGCTTTTGCTCCCATTTAGTGCGGTTCCCTCAGTAACAAGATCACTATCACGCAACGCCATACTTTTGATCTAGTAGTAGATGAGAAAAAAAGGGCTATGAAGTGCATTAAACGGCAGGCTGCAAAATCATCCAATGTGGAGTTTAAATTCAATGCAGTGCTCTTCATCAAAGCCTATAAAGCATGGATAAAACAACACAAATACATATTAATACAACAAGATGCAGTTCAAATGCTGAGAACACTTAGCAACAAAAAATCACAAGAATTCTGGGCGCTGGTTAAAGGTGCCGGAAAGATCAAATCAGAGGTCACATCGAACAGTGTGAAGGAGAGAGCTTGGTCATCTCACTTTGTGTCCCTCTTTGACGACCCATACCAGCATAGTAGATCTGGAGAACTACAGGAAACAACTGCTACTTGGAACTTCGATTATGGTCCACCCGAAATTATGGAGACAATAAAAAAGCTCACCAGCTCAAGGGCACCCGGCCCGGACGGATTGACAAACGCAATCCTAAAAGAACATCCAAAGGAATGGTGGGCCTTCATCCACGCTATTTTCTGTGACATTTCGAAATCAAACACAGTCCCAGCTTCTTGGAAGCCAGCAGTGATAGTCCCTATTTATAAAAAAGGGGACAAATCTGACCCGAAGAATTTGAGACCTATAGCGTTACTGGATGTAATAGGCAAAACTTTTGGAACTTTCCTTTTGGAAATATTTGTGGTCTGGATAACTAGTATCAACGCAATCGATCCCTTTCAGACGGGATTCGTCAAAACTATGGGAACCTCTGTAAACATAATGATCTTAAGCATCCTGAAACATAAGATGCAATTAAAAAAAAGTGACCTCCTCATAGCGTTTGTGGACCTCGTCCAAGCCTTCGACAGAGTTGATCGTCAACTCCTCTGGATGAAGTTAGAAGTCCTAGGATGTCCGGAAACCATATCAGGCCCCTTAAAAGTGCTTCATACCGAGATCCAAATTCAGGTCTGGCTGTACCAAGGGGGGCTTCTGACATCACAAATCCCGACACATCGGGGGGTGAAACAGGGCTGCCCACTGGTACCGGCAGTCTACAACTTTTTCACTTCGGATATCCACCACTTTGAGCCAAATTTGAGATCATTCCCTCCCATAATAGGCAGTGAGAAAGTGACTCGTCTGGTCTATGCTGACGATCTCATTTTAATAGACCAAACGAGAATCGGCTTACAAAGGCAGTTGGATAGCCTACAGAGATACACTGTATTGAACCACCTCGAAATTAACCAAGCTAAGACCAAAATCATACAATTTAAACAAGGGAACCAGAAGATCGATCGTTTTACATGGCAACTGGATTCGAACCCGATTGAAAAAGTGGTTACCTTTTAAATACTTGGGCACTATCACAAACAACAGCTTAGTAGAGACCCTATTTCTAGAAGATCTGAAAACTAAAGCTAAACAACTGGCGAGCCAAGTTAAAGTCATGGACGCCAAATTTGGACGATTCTCTTTTTACAGCAGCTATAACATTCTATAAGGGAAAGATAGTCCCGTCCTTAACATATGGCTCCGATGGAATTTTGGGTATCCCAGCAGAGATCTGGGGGCGCTTGGTATCAATCATTTGGAAAAAGACATTGAGCTCTGAGCTGGGGGGAAATCCGCCGAAAATTTGCGCTATTACCGCCGGCGGGAAATCCGCCGGCGGTATTAGCGCGAAGATTCCCCATTGAGCCCAATGGGGAATGGGGCATTCCCGAATGGGCTCAGTGAGGAATGGGGACTTACATTACCGCCGAACTCGTGATCCGGCGCTATTAGCGCCGGGGTGTTCGGCGGTAGGGCTAATACCGCCCGCTCTAATAGCGTTACCGTTACCGCCCAAGTCGTGATGAGGCCCATTAAACCATACTGACTCAGTCCAGATTGATGTCCTGCGCAGAGAATTATCATTGTCATCCCTCGAAGCAGTAGTGGACTGGAAAAGGCTTTAGTTATACCGAAAAACGATGCTACCCAGCTGTCCAAGGGTGTTTAACCTAATAAAGAAAGAAATCAAGACCAATTCATCTGAAAGCCTGTTAAACTGGGTGTGTCATCTGAAAAAACTCTTGGCAGACCTCTGCTGTTCGGAAGACGATCTTATTACAAACCCTATGCGGGTAAAAGAAAAACTGCTCCATGCTGACTGGATCCGAACCTTGGACAAAGCTAGTGCCTCTAAATTGGTTGGAAAGACACCATATCCTGCTCGGAAGCAGAATGAGCTGATGCCGTACCTTCTTAAGTTTCCGGATCCGCGAATCAGGGACAAGTTCTTGAGAATCCACCTTAATTTCATCCCAACCAACGTAATCCTGTCTATAAGAGGTACACATTTATCATCTGGCTGTAGATTCTGCAAGGACGAGTCAGAAAACGAATCCATCGAACATGTGATGACTAATTGTCCTGGTCTGGCTGCAGAGCGTGACCAATTTCTGACACCTGTCTTTCGATCCTTACAAACACGGGACGATCACCAACGATGGATTGCATTGATGAGTGGCATCTCCATACCATGGGTGATTGCAGTAGTCCACTTCATTGGGAAAATGTACCCAGTAACATCAGACTTTAAAGGATCCACAGACTAGAAGTACACTGTGTCACAGGAATTGTGGGTCTGTGAACGAAATGGTTTCCGGAAAACGAGGAAAACGGGGGACCGTGGTCTTTAATTTTAAATGTTGTTTGTCTTTTTTGTAAAAATTGCTATGCAATTAAATTCAAATTAAAACAATTAATAAAAGAAAGCTTTGTGCTGCGGGGATCACGTTGTAACAGTGCACACTGAATATTACTCTTATTCACTTCGCAGCGGAACGTTCTGACAACACAGTGTCGATTACAAGGGTCACTGCTCCCTGTATCATGTGTATTGTTGAGAAACGCTACCCCATTCACTTTGCTGCAGAGCCCTGTGACAGCACAGAGTCAATTACAAGGGTCTCTGATCCCTGCTGCATTACATATTGATGAAGAGACGCCACTCTCCTCCAGGCGCGCACTGAGCTTGTCTGCCGGGAGACCTCCTCTCCATCAGTCTCCAATAGGAAATGGAGAAGTAGTAACTACGCACTGATATTAAACTTAAACTTATGTTCGCGAGGCTCCCGTCAAAGCCTCATTTCTAATATACAGTCTTATTCGGCTCTCATACGGGCAGCGCATACCAAAGGAAAAATTAAATGTTAAGTCTCAGAAAAAAACGTCAACTCATGCGCACTGCATTTCCCTATTTATCTACAAACCTTTAATCCACTGAGAAACGGTCTCTCAAGTGAAGCTTGGATTTAACAATCTTTTAAAACTAAATACCTAACTTAATACCTCATTGATAATGAACTCATAAACTGTTGCTTTTCAACTGTAATTTATTTGTAAATAGTTTTCTGAAGAAATAAGTATGGTGCGCTCCCACCAAGTTTTCTGGTTTTCTTGTCCCACGCAGATCTGAATTCTCTGGGGTTCTTAACCTGAAAGTTTCTTTTCCAGTTTTCCTGTTTTACACTGCCGTTGGGCCCAATACTGGAGCTTCTCACAAACAGGACCTTCCTACTTGAACTCGGACAATGAAAAGCAGTTTAGAATGCCTCTGAGGACTTGAGGAGGCCCTTTCCTTCCACCATTCAGCTCCCAGCACCATCGCCACCATGATGGATTGGTGAACCTTCCTTCTGTAGAAAGTAAGGTTAAAGCCAAACCAACCTGCTGCCATTACCTTGAATAAACTGTAAATTATTAACAACCCTAGTTAAGCAAAACCATTATGAAAATAGTGATAATAATTTAGGCTAAAATTCTGTACAAACTAACCTACACCTGAACGAGACCTGACACCAAGTTAGTGACTGAACGCACGATAACCAAAGAAATTTACCATGAATTATGTAAAGGCTGGGTTTGGATGCTGCTCCCTTGATGAGAATGTTCAATGGCGTCATCTTTGTTGTCGTTATAAATCTTATGGTGGCGTCACACGTATCGTGCATGATGTCACACAGAGTGACGTATCACGTGCCTGTACTTATAGCATGCTTATTGTTTGCGGTATATCATGGCAAATGTTATTCACACTCCCTGACCTCATAAAAACATTCCTGTGATATGTATGATACAACAATTATATAGGCTGCAGATATCCATATCCACGGGTAAACAACATATCATGATATAATGTCATAGCATCAATAGAATACGTGATCTATGTATTATCTATAGCATAAGGCTGCTGTATGGTTAACTGTCTAATTTCTAGTGTTATATGAAATATATAATGGTATTCAAACTAGTATAATAAGACCAAATGTGACATTTGAAATATAAGACAGCGTATCTTTGTGAGTTCGAAAGAGTATAGTCTTGTTGGTAGGTGGTGAGGCTCACAAACACCCATCCCCAAATCTTAGCAGCGTAAATGTCATGTTGCTGTATCCCCACTATGGGCGATGAGGTATGTGTAAGAATAAGAAAAATAAGCTCACTTGCATGTAAGTCATTTTGTTAAGATATAAAGATGTAAGAGTCAATATGCCATGATTCTCATAGCAATGTATGAATGTAATTTTACCTCTATTTAGAACAATATGTAGTGCCAGTGTGATCATAAATACCTACCATATAAATCAATATATCCTGATTAACGCAAAAGAACATCAAAATCCACTTATTATAGAATCTTTGGTAACCACTGATGCATGGTTTACTCTTTTATTTACAGAATTACATGCATTTCGTGGTCTGCATTGAAAACACTGGTTACAGTTTTTAATTTACAGATCAGTCTTGCTTCCATCCGTCGCAATTTGATCGGGTCTTTCAGATGGTGAGGTTCCTGTCAGTTTATTGCAAGTGGCAACTTCGGATATTGGGCCTCATTACGACCCAGGCGGTAAGTTACCGCCTGGGCCGTGACTTTACCACCATGGCGTAAACTACGTTTACGCCATGGTGGTTGGCGGACTTACCGCCCCATTCCGAGTTTGGCGGGGCGGTAAGTCCCCAATCCCCATTTACCCTTCCCCATTCCCATTTTTGCCCCATAGGGCATAATGGGAGTGGGGAAGGCGTTAATTACGCCACCGTAAATTACGGTGGCGTAATTAACTCCATGGTCCCTTAGCGCCATGGATTTTAACACCTGCTAAAAGCAGGTGTTAAGTCCGCCATGGCGCTAAGGGACCTCGTACTCAGGCGGTAAGGGTCGGCGCTGTTTACGCCGCCGTAAAACCCTTACCGCCTGAGTCGTAATGAGGCCCATTGTCTTCCCAGAATATTCAAGTGTTCAAGGATTCTAATTCGTAGTTCCCTGATCGTGCTTCCTATGTACACTTTTTGACAGACACATATTGTGTTCTGCAGTCAGTGCTCCAGATAAGATTTGGAAGTAGGAGTATATGACTCCATATTTGTTAAAAATGCGACTAAAATTAATTTTTAGGGAGTAAAATTGTAAATCCAATTCCCAATGAGATTATTTTATAAGCAAGTAAAAATGTTTTAACTGAAAAACAGTAATGTTCTTTTAATATTTATTTCTTTGCACCTAGTTCTTTATGCAAATTGAAAGATAAATGTTCACTTCTTCCAATCAGGCAGTTATACTAATTTCTTCCTGTGGTACTACATGCACTACTGGTCTATGCTCGCGGGTGCCGGTCAGACCTGGTGGGTGGGAAGGCACCCGTGAGCAGCACTTGTAGTTTGCCTGTCCGGTAACAACGGTACCGGTAGTTTACCGGTACCGTTGTTACCGGACCGGCAAACTTAGAATGAGACCCATTGGATTTGATACCCAATTCCAAGAATCTTTGATTCAGTAATTCACATTCTTCTTGAAAACACTTAGAGGGTCATTATGAATTTTCCAGTAACCCGTCTGTTATACCAGCGGGTTAGTGGAAAACCCGCCGTACCATTACCGGTGCGCAATATCCCAGTGTTACCGGGATATTATGGGGGCTGGCAACAGTGGTAAGTTTCCATTCCATGAAGTCCCCTAGGATCTGCCATCTACCGGTGCCAGTGACTGGGACAATTCTTTGCTGGTATGGGCCTGAGCTTCCGGCAGGTCAGGCCCGCCAGTAGTTCACTGCCCCTACCGGCAAACTTGGCATGTGCTGGTCTGGTAAAAATGCTGGCTGTGGTATTACCAGCATTATTCTGGCATTTTTATTGGACCGGCACACTCATTATGAGGCCCTTAGTCTCGCTGCAGTTTGCCTGTGTCCTAATGTACTCTCCCTTAGGGATGTTGTTTATTGTGTGTATTCCTAAATGTGTTTGTATGTATTTGATTGTCTTGGATATATATTTTAAGTTTTAAAAAATCTATCTCCTTTTGGCTGGCTGTATACGTGAATTGTAAGTCAAAGTCATTACAGTTAAGCATTGCTACATAATATTGTAACTGTTGTAATGCCCATTCAATACCAAGAAGATATCATCTAGATATCAATTCCAGGTGATATGTTCAACATACTGTGTGGGCCAGAAGAAGGACGCAGACACTGGAATGACATGTTACCATGTGTTTTATTAAAGAATAGAATACGGCCCATTTTTCCCTATCACTATGGGGTGTTCCCTTCCTACTTTAGTACGGTACTCGTCAGTCGTGAGTAATAGTCCAAATAAATCAGTTTGCTGTCCAAATCTAACCTAGCTGATCATACCTATAATAACCGACTAAGGTCAGGAGAATGACTCCCTTCTCCTGAATGCTGTGTCTTGGCCCAAATGCTTTCTTCGGTATTCGAATGTTCTATTTAGTAGACCATATGTACAGTCTCTTGTGACTTGTTGAATTCATTTCTGTAACTTCCTCAGGTGACTGTCAATTTCTCCTTGCCCTCACTTAGGTGGTTTTTTGGTCCTACTAAGATTCCTTCCCTCATTCATATTGGACTCAAAGTTCTCTTGTATATTATCCTTCTCTCTTGATTGGTGACTGATTCTCAAATACGTATCATTCACCTCTTCCCAAAGTGTTCTATATATATGATTTATCCTTGTGAGCCCACTGGGTCTTAGTTCTCAAATGTCTCTCTCTGGTATCTCCTTCTGCTTATTTCTTGGGTATTGGGTAAACTCTCCTTTTTCCCACTGTAATATTTCTCTCTCCATGATTTCCATATTTCTCTGTATCCGGTTGACATATGTATAATTTATGAACTTGTTTCCCACTCTTCTCTCAGGAGTACTGGATCGAGTTTCTCTCCTTTTATAATAACTCAATGTTGGTGGTCCAGTAGACCCATTCTTTTTATTACCGTCTGCACTATGGTGTAACATCTCAGTTACCTGTAGGGGTTTTCTTCCTTCCTCTGTGTCTTCGCTGCTCAGCGGTTCACTCTCCACGGCGTCTGCTTTATACATGGTCAGCTCCAGTGCCACATTGGATCTCTTTCTCCCAATGGTGCTGCCAGCGTCATTGAGCGGGCCGGCTGCCCACCACAGTTCTCGCATGGTCATGCCACCACCAAGCTCCCTACTTGAGGGCCCTTGGACTTCTTTTCTCGCACACCGGCCTCCCCGCACTTCTCACAGCATTTCTCACCCTGTTGTCTCTAAGCTCTTTCTAATTACATTTCCCGTCTCTCCTGGCTCTCTGCTCTCCCTCTCACTGGTGAGCTGTCCCTTTTCAACGTCCTCTGCAAAGTCCTTTGCAAGTTTTCATTTAAAGGGATAGCTTCAATTTCATCTTGATGATTAGATTTGTTAATTTTACCTTGTTTAAATCATGGAACTTATAATATTCTGGTGGTTCAGACAAGGCCATTTAAGCCATCACGTGGAGGGCATTAGGGAGTTCTTCACGTGAATGGAGACCTTGTCCCCAAATGGGGAGTCTCTCTGGTGAGGTCCCACTTGCCTCTGCCTCTAGGGAGGGTTTTGCACAGCTGGCTCACCTACCTGGCCTCACAGGAGGTGAGGGGCTCCCCCTTGGGAAGAAAGGACAAATTCCCTCAATTAATCACATACCCTTCCCCTTCTTGATTGTACTTTCTTTCTGGTAATCAAGACTTTGTTTTTATTTTCTCTGGATCAGGAGGTCTGTATTTTCCCCAGTTCCACATGGAGGCCACTGAAAGTTCGATGTAGGGTTTCCAAGACTGAAAATGGAAGTACAGAGGGTTCTGGTTTGTGTTTTGAGAAGGTCTTAATATTTCTCCAAAAGTACGGAACTTCGTACCTATAACCACTTCTTTGGGTAGGCCAGGTACTACAGCAGTTTCTATAGTTCTGGGCTGGTCTCTAACTTTGAGGGATAAAGGGACCTTAGGATAGATCTCGGAAGTTCCCATGTACACAGGTAATTTTTATGGGACTCCCATCCTGTATGTCCTCTGGATAGAGGAGATCGGCTCTGACTGCTGTTTATCGGCTTCCGGAGTCGATAAGAGTGTTAGCCCATATCCCATTTATCTGTACCTTTTCATGGATCTGAAAAGGTTGGGACCCGCAGTAGTATATTCCGGAGATATCCGGCACTATCTCTGTTTCCTCATTCCCTTCTTCCCATGGTTTGGCTGTTAGCCATCATACCTTCATAGGCTCTTCTGTGTTCTAATGATATGTCCTTTTTCTCCACATACGAAACAGGTATGTCCCGGGGAAAGAGGTTTTCATTTGCCCTACTTGTTCTCGCAATGGTGGCAGAGACTTACTTGATAGTATAAAGGGATTTATTTTATGTATTTCTTCCTTATGTATGTTTTCTTTGGGTGGTTGTTTCCCCCTTCCTGGCTGTTTTTCCCTCAGCATGAACTTTGGACATCGTTTCATCCCTCTCTCTGTCTCTATTGGTTTCCCCAACTGCTTCAGAGATGGACTGGTTCTGAGTGGGCCTGGACCATGGGAATGGCCGTCCCAAGTGAGGGTTTATGTTGTTGCAGAATGCCCTTTTGCAAGGATGGTGGCATGCCATTAATAGGCTAGAGTTTCTAGTATTTTTTTTAAAAAAAAATTTCACATTTATTTTTGCCATTTGGTAAGGGTGTACCCATCCTGCCAATTCTAACAGACTTTCATTGGACAGAAGATGTTTCCCTAAATTGTAACCCATAGAACGCCTCTGTCTGTCCCACCTGTTCTAATAAGGCTTGTTTAATTTCGGCAAATTAGGTAGACACTAATGGGTTAACATCTGTCTTAAATACGGGGGCTAAATAACACATTTTTAAACCCATATCTCAATTAAATTGGTTAACCATTGTATAGCATGAGGAGCCATACGTAGAGGAGGTCTTGTCCTCAATTGTTCTAATCCTTCTTGGAGTCACTGATCCACCTGGATCTGATCAGTCACCAGGAGGGTCTCCAGGGTACTCATATTGGGGTTGAGCCTGCCGATGATGTTGAGGTTTCAGAATTCTTAGTTCCGGCTTCCTTCCACTCATCTGAGTTCTCAACAGCTATGGGGTCCTCCTCTGTTCCTGCTTTCTGGTCTGACTCGCCAGGTAAGGCAGTGCTCAGTAGGTTAGGGGGCATTTTATTTCTGGGACAGACTGTTTTTTCTCTCCAAAAGTGGGTTTTTATACCTAACAATCCAATGGGAGAAAGGTTATCAATGGGTTTTGCCATGTACGTGGGGCGGATGTAAGTTGTCTCTATCTCAGACTTTAAAATCCCACTCTGACACTATATGTGATGTGGCAGGCCAGACATTGGAATTACATTTTCCCAAGTGTTTTATCAAAGTCTAGAATAAGGCCCATCTTTTCCTATCACTATGGGGTGTTCCCTGCCTACTTTACTAAGGTGCTCGTCAGTCGTGCGTAATAGTCCAAATAAATAATTCAGCTGTCCACATCAAACCTAGCTGACCCTGCCACTATAATAATCAACTAAGCTCAGAAGTATGACTCCCTTTTCCAGAATGCTGTGTCTTGGCCCAAATGCTTTCAGGATTTGAATGTTCTGTTTAGTAGACCATACGCAAATAGTCTCTTGTGACTTGTTGAATTCATTTCTGTAACTCCCTTAGGGATTGTCCCGTTCTTCCTCCGCTCTCTTAGGTGGTGTCATGGTCGTAAGATTCATTCCCTCAGTGTTATAGGACTCAAAGTTCTCTTGTATATTATCCTACTCTCTTGATTGGTGATTGATTCTCAAATACTCATCCCTCACCTCTTCCCAAAGTGTTCTCCTGTATGTGTGATTTATCCTTGTGACCTCACTGGGTCATAGTTCCCAAATGTATCTCTCTCTGATATGTCCTTCTGCTTATTTTGGGGTATTCAGTAATCTTTCCCTTTACCCACTTTTCCCACTGTAATAGAGTTCCAGTTCTATTTCTCTCACTCTCCATGATTTTTATATTTCACTATATGCCGTTAACCCAGTTTTGATTTATCGACTTGTTTCCCACTCTTTTCTCATGGGTACTGGGACGAGTTTCTCTCAGTTTATAATAACTCCCTCTCGGTGTGCTGGTAGACCTGTTCCCCTTATTACCTTCTGCACTATAGGGTAACTTCCCTGCTACCTGTATGGGTTTTCTTCCTTCCTCTGCTTCTTGTCTGCTCCGCGTTTCACTCTCCAAGGAATGTGCTTTATACACGGTCGACTTCAGCGCCGCGTCAGATCTGTTCGGAAGTTGCTTTCTCCCAATGGTGCAGTCGGCGTTGTTCCACAGGCCAGCTGCCCCCCACAGTTCCTGCGTGGTCATGCCACCACCAAGCTCTCTACTTGGGGGGCCGTTCTCTCAGTATCTCTCACCTCGTTGTCTCAGAGTCCTTTAGAATTACACAGGCTCTACTCTTCGCGCCAGGGCATTAGGGAGTTCTTCACAGGAACAGGAGTCCTTGTCCCCAAATGTCCCCAAATGAGGAATCTCTCCGGCTGAGGTCCCACTTGCCTTGATCCCTAGGGAGGGTGTTGTGAAGCAGGCTTACCTCCCTAGCCTCACAGAGGGGGCCTCCCCTTTGGGGAAAAGAAGCAAATTCCCTTGATTTGTCACAATACACCTTGTTGCGGAGTACAAGGGTTTGCTCAAACTGCCCCATAAAGAGGTTAGATATTGAAAGAGCATATTTGGCTCCCATGTCCACACCCTTCGTTTGTTTCTAAAGGACATCATTAGTAAAGTTGAAACTATTATTGTTAAGTGTAAATTCCAACAATTCTTTGATCATCTGCACATGTAGGTAGTAACTGTTCCGATGGGTTGCCAAATGTGTATTCAACTCCTTTTAAAGCCAAGTCATGTGCTCTTGATGTGTATAATGCCTTCAAATCTAAGGAAACCAACAGGTAATCTGTACTCCATATCATTGCCTCCAAATTATAAGGCTATGCATAGAATCTCTTACATATGATGGTTATTCTAGGGCCTATGCTTTAATAGCAGTATTAATGAATTCTGACATGTTCTCAGTTGCCCACCCTATAGCGCTCACTATGGGTCTGATCTTGGTTAGTTCTACATAAGCTTTATTTTGGGCAGAAAATAGATAAGTCAGTACATTGAGGTGCTCTATGGATCTCACTTCTGTACAATTTACCTATGAGATATCTTGCTTGAAGTACTCTCTCTCTTGTAAGGTTGGTGGTTAATATTGTATTGTAACCCAGTGTTTGTAAGTATTGGGTGGCCATGCAAAATCATCATATTTCCACCATTGTCAGCTTCCTTAATTATTATATTATTTTAAGTGAGAGGCTACTCATAGCTCTATGTTTACCTTCTGCAAGGTTGTAAATGATGGCCTTGCTTTTGTATGTTTTCTTGTCACTTTTTTTAAAATTTGTTTTATTGTTTTTTACTGATACATAAAATTAAACATTTCTCAGCACTGCCACATGCAGTGTCTATGGTAGTCCCAACATAACGCATCATTATGCCTCTCTGAAACTTGAGGAGAACCATCTTTGGTTCCGGAAGCACCTCAAGACCTCCCTCTTCCTCTCGCTCTCCCCCGCTGATTTGTCGCTTCGGCCCCCGGGCACCTGGTTACCCCCTGATTCTCGGGCCTAGGTCCCTGCCCACCCAGCCACACACCCGCACTACCTCCTGGCAACCTTTGCGCTTGGGTCTGTATCTGCAACCCTACAGTCCCCTTACCTGCACTTATTAGACACCCCTTGTCTGTGATTTAACCTTGCGCTTGCCACCTGCTGTCTGCACTACCTATTGTTGTTTTATCCCATGTTCAGCACTTTCCACTCCTCCCCCTTGCACTTTCCCCCTTTCCTCTCCCCTGCACTTGCGCGTTCTCAGTGTCACTGGGCCTAGTAAGATCATTGTTTCCCTCCCTTAACTCGTCACGCTCTGAAACACTTGTGTATGAGCGCGATACAAATAAAATATATCTTATCATATAATTAAAATCACATACAAGCAACCCCGTGCCCTCCCAACACCTTCCCTCCCTCTTTGCCTGAAGTGCCATTATTCTCTCACCACAATATCACTTGCATGATTGGAACGCCGCTTCCCTTTATTGGGGATCATTCACCTCTGCCTTGTTCGCGGCTTCCCTAGTAAACTGGGTTTGTAATAAGACTTCCCATTCCGTGACTCCCGTTGTGGTCTCCGCCTGACAGCCCCATACCGCCCCTTCCATGCCACTGTTTCAGCCAATGCACACTTCTTCAGATCCCGCCACCACTCTTCCACATCTGGACCCTTGCCCTTGAGGGATTTCCATGCCATGATGATTCTGCGTTTGGCTAGAATGTACGCTAAATCCTTCATTTTACTGATATGCTTTGCTCTTTTGGGACGCGGAAAATGCCAAGCAAGCATCCCCGCGGGGAAAAATCATCTAGTTGCAAACCTCCTCTGTTCAGTCTGCCCGACACCTCTGCCAGTATTGCCCCACTACCCGACACGCTAAAAACATATGTAGTATCTCCGCATCTACCGCCTTGCACCTGGGGCACACCTGCGCCTCTCCGCCCGGAAACCTAGAGATCCTCTGAGGCGTCATGTATGCCCTGTGTGTTATCAGCAGTTGTATGAGCTGCAGTCTTGCATTCTGTGACAACTTCTTATGGTATCCCGGTATCTCCCTCAAATTTGTATCAGTAAAGGGCTCTCCCAAGTCTTCTTCCCATTTGCCCCTTACCGCCGAAGGGGAGGGGGGCCGATTAGTCAGTAGGAAATCATATATCCGTGATATGGTGTGCCCCCCTCCGATATGTCATACAGAGTGTCCACTATGGAATGCCTCTCCTGTAGTTCGCTGTATGCGGGCCACCTACGTATAATCTCACCTTTAATAGTGCAGTGTAATAAATATTTGCCTGTATGCAATCCTGTATGTTCCGCCAGTTCTACAAAGGGTATCAAAGAGGTATTGTGCAATAAATCCCCTATTGTGGCCACCCCATGAGATTCCCAATTTGCGTGTATTCCCAGTCTCACCTGCACCATGGATGCTGCCACTGAGACCAAGGGGACTTGTACTGAGAACGGGTTAGTGAGCCCTATCAATGCGAGTGCTCTCTCCCACATTTTCACCCCTAGGGACACTAGCTGCGAGCATTGGTCTCCACAGGGATTTCTAATCCATACTAGTTCCTTCAGGTAATAGCGTGCCCCGGTGAGTTGCAATGTTAGTGCATCCGGAGTTGGGTCGTCTGTGAGCCAGTCCACCACGAATTGCAACTGTCCCGCTATATAAAATAGTTCAAAATGTGGGGTCCTGATGCCTCCTTCCTCATATGGCCTGTGTGGTGTTGATAGCGCTATCCTATTCCTCCCGTTTAGCCACAGGAAACCTCTACAAATGCTGTCCAGTGTCTTGAAAAAGGGTTTGGTTATGTAGAAGGGAAATTTATGAAGAAGTGCAGCATTCTAGGCAGTACCACCATTTTCAGCAGGGCCGCCCTCCCCATTACTGAGAGTGGCAGCTTAGACCAGGACTTCATTGAGCTTTTGATGCCCTCTAGGGCATTCAACGTATTATGTGTATGTTCTTTCCCTGGATCATGGTATACATTGACCCCCAGGTATCTAAACATGGATGTTTTCCATTGCAAGGCAAGGACTGGCAACACCCTTTATTCTAACCTGTGCAATCCTGCTCTCGGAAACAGGGCTGATTTGTCTGTGCTGATTGTGATCCCTGACAGTTTTGCAAATAGCACCAAGGCCTCTAATAACAGTTCTAAGTTGTCTTTGAGTTTCTGGATGTATAACAACGTATCATCAGTGTACAATGATATCAGATGTCTGGTCCCATCTATTTCCATATTGCCTCTATGTATTCTGCCCTGAGGTACTGTGCTATTGGTTCCATGGCAAGGACGTAAAGCAACAGGGATAGTGGACAGCCTTGTCTTGTTCCTTTTTCTATTTCCCATGCTTCTGAGATGCACCTGCCTGTTTTCACTTGTTCAATCAGTCTTGTGTACACCAGTTGAACTGATTTAATATATGTCTGCCCAAAGCCAAACCTACGCAGAGTTGCATAGAGCCAGTCCCATCTTACTGAGTCAAACGCCTTCACTGCATCTAGCATGGATATGGCGCACAGTGTCTCCCAGGATGCTGCGCTGTCTATCACATGGTGTAACCTCAGATTACATGTCATACTATGGCCTGGCACATAGCCAGTTTGGTCTGGGTGCACCAGAGTGTGTATCGCCCTTTTCAACCTATTTGCAAATATAGACGTCAGTATCTTGTCCTGGTTGAGCATTGAAAGGGGACTATATGAACTACACTCCATTGGGGGTTTGTGGGGCTTGAGAAGTGGTCTAATAATGGATTCCTTCAAACCTGGGGGAAGGGTGCCTGCCTCATAAGAGTCTGTGAAAGTGTTGAGCAAATGTGGGGACCGCTCTGAGCATATTCCTTATAAAATTCACTAGGCAGCCCATCTGATCCAGGAGTCTTTCCTGTCCGCAATGCTGTAATCGTGCTTTGTATGTCTTCCAGGGTGATAGGCTCCTCGAGGCTGTCTCTTGCTTCCTGACTTAGACTGGAGAGTAATATCTTTCCTAACACTTCCTCTAGATGAGCCCTTGGTGTCCCGGGTCCCTCCTGGTAGAGACTTTTGTAAAATGCTTGAAAAGCCCAGTTAACTCTGCTTTGGGTGTGGCATAAGTCCCCATGACCCATGCGTATCGAGTGGTTAGGGCCCTGTTTCTCCTCTTTTTTATACAGCCATGTCAGCAGTCATGCAGGTTTACCACCCTCTTTATGCTGCCTCTCAATTTGTTTTGCATAGCTATGCCTACCCAGCCTCTCCCAGCACTCCATGCATTTCAGTTTAAACTCCATAACCCCTGCGTTCCCCCGCAGAGAAAAATTCTTTGTTAATGGTTGCTTGGCTGCTGCTTGACCCAGCAATGGCAGCCCCCCTGATTACTACCTTTAACAGTTCCCAAAAAGTTCTTGCTCTAGGTACACTCCATACATTGTGTGAAATATAGTCTATGATGCAGTCGTTTATGCAGTGTTGGAATGGGGGATCTTTGAGGGATTCTCTTCTAAATTTCCACGTAGGTTTCGGGGCTCTTGGGGGCACATATTGCCACTGTAGGCTGAGTGGGGTGTGATCAGACAGGACCCTTCCTTTATACTGTGCCAGCGTGATGAGGTGTGCCAACTCCCATCCCATAAAGAAGTAACCGATTTGTGTGTGCACTGTGTGTGGCGCTGAGTTGTACGAGTAGTGTCTAGTGTCCGGGTGGAGTATTCTACAAGCATCCACTAAAGCAAATTACTCTAGGAGTGTCTGTAGTGTCCTGGCTGGCCGAGCATGTTTAAGGTATTTGGCATCCGATCTATCTAAGGATGGGTTTAACATGCATGTCTGTAGTGTCCTGGCTGGCCGAGCATGTTTAAGGTATTTGGCATCCGATCTATCTAAGGATGGGTTTAACATGCAATTAAAGTCACCCCCGCCCCCATATGATGTTACCATCCGGTGGTATACTGATCGGAAAAACGTATTAGCGCTATGGTTAGGAGCATACGTGTTGACCAGGCAAATGTCTACTTGTTTATGGAGACCCCGCACCAGCACCATCCTGCCCTCGATATCAGTTTTGATGTGGGTGACCTCAAAAGGCACCGTGGGAGCTATCCATATCAGGACCCCTCAGGCGTAGGAAGAATACGGAGAACCAAATACCCACCCCCTCCATAATACAAGTTCACCTTTGGTACAAGCCTGTAAAGTGGTAGCAGTATCTCAAGAGCATATGAGCATTAGCAGAGATTACACAAGGGGACCACAATTCCTGTGACTCAGGCAAACACTGACTCAAGGTTTCAGGTAAAAAAGTACATTTATTTTTAAACCATCTGTAAAACACAACACTTCTATAAATTCAAAACCATGCGTAAAATACACTACGAACAACCAATTTTCTTGGCAGTACCTTATGTTTTGGCGGACCGGTGTTGTGATTTAAAAGACGTTACCGGGAACACATATGCAACCACTTTTTGACAGTTTGGTCGTATTAAAGAAACGCGTGTCCGCGGCAAGAAATGCTACTGGGGCAAAACACACTTACCACCTGGGTTAACCAGAGAGAGTTGGGGGCAAAAATCATAGCCAATACTTTTGTCAAGGCAGACAGAATCAGAGAACGCTCGCTGATAGAGATACAAAAGTCAATAGGCCGGAGCCAGTGTCAAGTGGAACCGGGCTCCTGTTGTCGAGGATCACACAGTCAGACAGTTCAAGATTCAACGTTGCCAGGAGTACTTAGATATTGTCAACAGAGGAAGCAAACGTTATAAGAAGGAGGGAAGACAAGGGCAAGCCTTGGAGGAGGAGAAAAGGGATTCACCCTAGTTCCTCAAAGCAGAACACAGTACCTTATTCAAGGAAGAAGCTCGTGCCACGGCAGTTGTTCCCAGTAGTTTCCTGCAGACCCACGGTTCCTGGAGCTTAGGCAAGAAGGAGGACGTCTAGAGGGGTCTGCACCACACAGGGATGATGCCAGCAGCAGTGACAGTGAATAAAAGGTGCGCACCTTTAAAACATGAGATGCTCTTCAGTTGGCTATCCGGACCACTACAGCAGTGTGCAGTGATTTCAACCACGAAGAGGATCCTCTGGCTGTGGAAGATGAGCTTGTTGACCCCACCAGGCTCAAGGGAAGAAGACTCCGGACTGGATCTTCTCTGGTCATCGAAGGGTAGATAGCTCAGGACTGCAGCAGGGATTCACCGGGATGGGGTAGTTGCAGCAGCCGTCTTCTTCTCCGCTTCTCTTCGATTCCTTGTAGTTCCAGTGGCGACTCTGACTTCCAGCCCAAGAGTCCTGCCTTTTATGTGAAAATTCCCCATTCACACAGCCTGGCTGTCAATCACGCAGCAGGGGGGTTGTCCAGCCCGGACAACCACCTCAGCCAATCATGGCAAAGTGCGACTTGGGTTTCCTAGGATACCCTGTGCAGGGGGTGACTTCACCCCTCCCTCACATTCATCCCACCTAGACACCCAGGCGCCCAGAGGAGGGATTCTTGGCAGAAGCCCGCCAAAAGATGGTGAACGTAGAAGGCAAACCTGGTTTGCCGCGCAAAGTAAAACACAAGAAGGACTTTAACAAAAAGAAATGGCGAATAAACCCGACCAGAGCCAAAAGAAAGAGTATTTGGTCAAGCGGGTTTCTGTTCGAGGTTAATATAATATCCTAAAACAATACCACGTTTATATAGTATAATCGCAGTAGAAAAGTTAGGGTAGATACCACTGCCACCAGCCAAGTCTAAATGTTAAAAGAGCAAAACAAAGCTCAGAGAGGCACAGACAACAAGGGGTAGGATTTAACCCTTTCCGGTACTCCATGTAAGATGGGTTGTACTGGGTCTGTAGTTAAAAGTGACTATGTAAAGTTAATGGCAACTTTACCTGTTTCTAGGGGACATTAGTCAGCCCCAGAAAAAGGAGTCATTGGGAAGTTGCAGAGACAACCCGGTGTTTCTCCACTGAAGGTGCTGTGTAACACAAACAACAATTTGGGCTCATGGAGTGGTGTGCTCCAGAGTCCAAGATTACACAACAAGTAGAAATGCACATGACAAAACACTGGTAAGAGTGGGAAAAAGAGGCACACTCTTACCAAGTGGAAAAATTAAACTCCAGAAATCTATCAAAGCTGCTGGGGGACTCACTAGGTGAGGGATATTAGCCATAGAATGAGAATTCTCCCTAACAAAGTCCAAAGCCAAGTGCAATTCCTGGTATGACTCTGACCTAGCTACACTTAAACGTAAGTGTAGGGCGGCTGAGAGGAAATGGAGGACTACCTGTTCATCCTCTGACAAACTGACCTGTCACCTACTACAAAGGCAATACCGACTCTCTGTCCTCACCAAGAAGAGAGTCCACATTCAAGCTCGTGTCCCTGCGGCATCTAACAACTCGGCCAAACTCTTTAAAATCTGCAAGGAGCTGGCCAACCCTGCCACAGTCTCTACCCCTCCTGTTGCGCCCTGACTCTTTGCAATGCCATTGCGTTTCACTTCATTTAAAAAACCCAGGACATCCTGTCCACCCTTTCCACCCACACCCCTCCTCTTCCCTCCCCATCAGTGCTTGCTGACCCTCCTTTAGCCACCCCCCCACCATCCTTTTCGTCCTTTCCTCTTTTCTCCCCTGACAAGGTCGCTAGACAAGTCCGATCTATGAAAGCCTTGTCAAAACAGGTTCATCCCTGTTCCTCTAAAACCATCAAGGACCACATTGACACCCTCGCTGCGGCCCTTGCTGATTTTTGCAACCATTCCTTTGCCTCAGGATCTTTCCCCTCGCCTCTGAAGCACTCCTTTGTGCATCCTCTTCTCAAGAAACCCGCCAGCTGATCCTTCTTGTCCAGCTAACTATCGCCCAATTTCCATTACTCCCTTTCTTGGCAAACTCCTGGAAGATTTGGCCATCTCTCAGCTTAACCTTCATTCCAATTCTGTTGGCTGTCTCCATGACCACCAGTCTGGCTTCAGAGCTGCAAGAAGCACGGAAACTGCTCTCCTGAACATCCGTGAAGATCTGCTCTCCAACCTTGACTCTAACATTCCCTCTGTCCTCATCCCCCTCAATCTCTCTTCTGCCTTCGACATGATCAACCATACCATCCTGCTCAACCGTCTCCGTGAAAACCTGGGTATCACTGATCAGGATCTGGCCTGGCTGACCTCTTTCCTCTCAGATCGACCCTCCCAGGTCCAACTTGGGTCCTTCCTTTCATCTATCTTCCTCTCTGCCTGTGGTGTTCCCCAGGGGTCTAACCTCTCGCCCTGGCTTTTCAACCAATACCTGGCAACTCTAGCCCACTGCATTGCCACTTTCTGCTCAAATTTCCAGTGCTACGCTGACGACACTCAACTCATTTTCAGGCTGCCCTCTGCCACCTGCTCTCCCATCTCTGATTGCCTAACTGCCATTCAAGATTGGTGTGCCGCCAATGATCTTTGTCTGAATGCCAGCAAGACGGAGATCCTCCTCATCTGCACACCTTCACTATCCTTTCCCCTCACTCTCTGGCCGGCCTCCCTTGGCCCTCCTCCCACCCCCACCTGCGAGGCTAAGAACCTCAGGGCCATCCTTTCCTTCTCCGCCCACATCTCTGAGGTCTCTAAAAAGTTACATTTCCGACTGCACCTCCTCAGCAGTACTCTGCCTTTCCTCTCCTTCCCCCAGAAGCTCATGGTATCCCAAGCTCTGGTTCTCTCTATCTTGGACTATTGTAACAGCCTCTTTCTAAATCTACCTGCCTCTACTCTCCGCCCTCTGCAACTAATCCAGAACAGGACTGCAAGACTTGTCCTTGGCCTCAAGCCCTGGGATCGTATCTCTCCAGCTCTGAAATCTCTCCATTGGCTCCCAGTGGATGCAAGGATTAAATTCAAAACCCTCTGCATTGTCCACAAGGCTTTCTGGGGCCTGGGTCAAAAATACCTTCAGCTATCCCTCTGCAAATACCTCCCCTCTCATGCTCTTCCCTCCTCTACCTCCAACTCCATCAGGGTCAGTTGTTTTTTAACGAAACGAGCTGGGGGTAGATCTCTGTCTTCGGCTGGGGCCTCGCTCCCGAACAGCCTCCCTGCCACTCTAAAACTTGAGAACCATCTCCGGTTTGGAAGCACCTCAAGACCTTCCTCTTTTCTTCTGCCTTCGCTCCCCCTCTCCCCTGCTGATCTGTTCTCTCTTGGCACTGTGCACCTGGCCACCCTCTGTCCTCCGGGCCCAGGTACCTGCTCACCCTGCCACTCTCCCGCACTGCCTCCGGGCCATCCCTTGCACTGGGGTCTGTATCTGTACCCCTACAGCCCCGCCCTTTTTCTTCCTGCACTTACCAGACCTACCCTGTCTGCTGCCTTAAACCTAGCACTTGCAAATTGCTGGCTGCACTAAAACTGTTTGTTGCCTTTATTATTTATTTATTGCTATTTATCTGTTTCTCCTCTGCTTCGGACTTTCCACTTCTCCCCCCTTCCATGCACTTTTCCCCTCCCCCTCTCCCATGCACTTGCACGTTCTCAATGTCACTGCGCCTAGTAAGATCGCTGTTTTGTTCTCCCCTGTTCCCCTCCCTTGCCTTGTCGCGCTCTGAAACACTTGTGTACGAGCACGATAGAAATAAAATATCAATATCAATATCAAAGTACTGCCAGGCTTCACATGTTCTAAGTCCAATTCCAAGGTGGATGTCACCTGAAGGCCCTTGGAGTGTACTGCCAACGACCCCTGGCAGTGGAAAAGTTGGGAGTCCAGAGTTCAGACTCAGTTCAAAGTTATCATTGTTTGTTGTTAAGAGAAAATTCAGCTGGAGCAGGTACGCAGAAATCCCTACACCCTGCATAGCAGCTTCTGATGGCCTGACTCCCCCCCACCCCTCTCCCTCCGTGGGGTCGACCGAGGAGTGCCTGGAGGCTCCGTTCCAGGAGGTGAACTTCATCACTCTGAATGTCAAGGGCCTCAACTCCCCGGTGAAGCGGAAGTCCATATTGAAATATTTGAGAGATCTAGAGGGAACGGTAATATTCCTTCAAGACACCCACCTACTGCCTGAGGACTATGCCTGGCCTACGAGCATAGATTTCCCAAAGCAGTTCCTGGTCTCGGAGGGCAAACAAGAAGGGGGGGGGGCAGCTATTCTGATGGCCAGGCATGCCCCGTTCCAGGAATTAGACTCCATCACAGACCCTGGTGGCCGTTTTATAGGTGTGAAAAGGATGCTCCTGGGCCAATTGCATCCGCTGGTCTCGATGTACCCCCCGAATGAGCCAGGAACGCTTTCTAGCAGATATGGAGTCTCCCTCCTCCCATTTCTGGAAGGCCAGATTATCATCAGAGGGGACTTCAGCGGGGTTCCTGACCCGGATAAGGACAAACCACACACACCAGCCCGCAGAGACTACAAAATCGCACTGGGGATTCTACACCTGTTCACGGCTATGGGTGTGGTGGACGCCTGGAGGGTTCTGCACCCAGAGGAAAGGGACTACACTTTCTTCTTGCACGTCCACTGCACCTCCTCATGCATTGACTTGCTCCTAGTCTCACCCCAACTCTTATCCTTCACAAATAAGTGGACATCGCCCCGAAGGTTCTCACGGATCATGCCCCAGTGACCCTACATATCAGGTGCTGGAACCCGACCCCCGTAGCCAGTCCACAATGGTGCCTATACGACCCAATATTGAACGACCTGGCCCTAAGAGATGAGGTTGCAAAGACAATTAAGAACTACTTTCATGAAAACCCTACAGAATGGACCTCCCCGGCCACAACACGGGACGCCATGAAGGCGGTTATCAGAGAGCTTTTGATAGCACACACAGTGGCATATTGTAGAAGGAAGAAACAGACGGGAGTTCGCCTGGAGCAGGAGATCAAGGACATCGAAAATAAATACAAGAAGGTTTGGTCACCAAAGGTGCATGTCGCCCTACGGGTTGCACGTAACAAGCTGGAAGCCCTATATGCGGAGGAGATGGCGCACACCCTACTTTCAGTTAAACAGGCCTACTATGCTAAAAGTAATAAGGCCAATCAACTCCTAGCGAAGAAACTAGCTAAAACAAGTAGGCAAACATTTGTCACAGGCCTCTGCAACCAAGCAGGGGTTACTCAATATGGTGAACCGGAGAAATTTTAGATCACCCAGAATCACCAACTGGAGAACATGTCCACAACGGACAGACTGAGGGAGGCACAGAGGCAATACATTGTGGAGGCCTCCCTGCCCCAGCTGGCGCAGGAAGATAGGGAGGCACTGGAAATTCCAATCCAACAGGATGAAGTGGAGGCTGTGATTAAATCCCTGAAGTCCTGCACCCCGGGCCCAGATGGCATCTCCCCTAGATTCTATAAACTGTGGTCAGCTGCTTGCCCCCTTAACATATCTTTTTAACTAATTCTGGGAGGTGGGAAATGTAACGCCCACAATGAGAAACACTTTTCTGGTTCTGAAACCAGGGAACGACCCTAAGGATTGTGCCTCATATAGGCCAATATCACTTATGAATATCGATGCTAACATCTACTCAAAGTGATGGCGAACTGCCTAGCCCTACTTCTTCCCTGACTGATCAGCCCGTATCAGACAGGCTTCATCCTGGGCAGGAAAACGGGGGGCAATATTAGATGGATTCTAAACCTGATGCAGCTAACGGCGCAGAACGATAAGAAGCTGGCCCTCCTGGCATTAGACACTACCAAAGCGTTCGACAGGGTGGACTGGTCTTTTCTGCACCTAACTTTGGAGGCATTCGCCTTTGGCCCGCAGTTTAGAAAGGCAATAGCTGCAAACTACCTCTCCCCGAACACCTCCCTGCAAATTAATCGAGAGCGCTCTCCCCCAAACCCCTTACTTGCGGGATACGTCAGGGGTGCCAATTATCACCCCTCCTCTTTGCACTCATTATGGAGCCGTTGGCCCAACACATTCGAGTAAATAGCACAATTCAGGCCCTGGTAGTGCGGAACACCCCCATAAGGTCTTGATGTATGCCGATGATGTTCTCCTATTTATCACTAATATTGTGCCCTGCCTAAAGGCTGCCTTGCTGGAGCTCCATGCATTTCGGCAGGTGGCTGGGTTTGACATTAACTTTGGGAAGTCAGTGGCTCTGGGAGTGGGCTTGTCCGCACAAGAAATAAGGACTGCCCAGGCTATCTGCCCGATCCGCTGTGAGATGTCCTCTAAACCCTATTTAGGGGTCCGCCTGACAGCCTCCCCTAGAGACCTGTATGGGGTTAACTTTCCTCTGCTGATTTGAACAAGACCTGGAAAGGTGGGCGGGACAAGAAATATCATTGATGGGATGGATTACTGCCGTCCAAATGAACCTTCTCCCTAGGCTGCTATGCTGCTGCTCATCCCTCCGTATTGAGGTCCCCAAACCCGTACTGGAAAACCTGCAGCACAAGCTGTTGGGCTTTATTTGGCGGGGGAAGAAATCTAGGATCCCAGGGAGCGTGATGATGGGCGGATTGGGGGTCCCTAACCTGCTGAAATATGCAGAGGCCGCGGAACTGTCCCACTTGCCCACATGGTCAATAGACACCCTGGCTCCTAGATGGTTGCAGATAGAACAAGCACAATGCACAATGCCCCTCCGCTTCCTGCCTTTTATTCCCCACCCATTGCGTAAACATTGGCCCCATCTGTTGTCATCAACCAAAACTACTCTAAAGGTGTGGTACGGAGCTCTCTGTAGGAAAAAGATTGCTAGAGGGGTGGGCCCACTTACCCCAGTCTTTGGCAACCCGGCCTTCACTCCAGGTACCCCAAATGGCGCGTTCAAGAACTGGAAAGAGGGACCTTTATCACTTTGGGGAAACTCTATGCCGAGGGCCAGCCGCGCTCCTTCGAAGAGTACAAAAAAGAATTTAAACTCTCTGAGGGGGATAGATTTGCATACATCCAGCTCCGCCACTGGATTACTCACCCCGAAATAAGGGAGAAAGCCATGCAGCCCCTAAGCCCACTGGAACTCACTGTTGGAGAGCCCATTAACAAGGGGGGATCTCAAAATTGTACAGACTGTTGCGGGAAGACCTCCTGTCTCTGCGCCGCCGAGATTATATGCTCCGTTGGGAGACAGACCTAGATCTGCAGCTGGATGACATGGCCTAGATGGACACCTGGACGAGAAGCTGTGCCTCGTCTAAATTTGTGACGAACAACGAATGTGCACTGAAACTGTTGTTTCGGTGGTACTATCCGCCAGTGCAGATCCACCACTTGCAGGCCGCAATACCCCACACCTGCTGCCTAAAGTGTCGGGCGCTAGGCTCATACTTTCATATGTGGTGGGACTGCCCCCTAATATGGACCTTCTGGGAGAACATTATACAGGTGATCCATGAGGTTACTGGTAACCGCCTCCTGCTATGCCCAAAGATCCTGCTGTTTGGGGCTCCATGTGAAGGGATCTACACAAAATCGGGGAAACGGGTGAAGCTAATGACCCATTTGTTGCTGGTGGCACGCATCACTACCGCCCGCTGCTGGAAAACGACAGAAGGCCCAGGCATAGTGCATTTGTGTGGTAGTGTTCAGAGATCATGTAGTGCCATATCAGCTTTGGAATAATAAACCATGTTCTGTCTTTTACGTTAATTTCTTGTTGTATTCTGACACTGTATCCTGACGTGTATAAGATGAACTGGAATAAATAATGACATGATATAATGACATGGTTTGAGAGCTCTGTGTTGCCATATTTTTAAGAAAGTGGAATTTGCATGAATGAAAGCTGTTAGATGGGGATAAGGAGGGCTTGTGTTTTTTTCTGCATTTCTACCTTCTATGAATGATCTTATTCAGGCGTTAATTTACGTGCATATTACTGTCATGGGCCAGTAGAGAAAACATGCATATGCTTGAATTTTGGCAGGGTAAAATCTTTCTTTAAACAGTCGATTCAATTAATTCTGTTTAGATGGGCTTTCTTTCATTTTGTATCTGTGATCTAATTCTTTGTTATAATTTGCGGTTCAGTATTTGTATAGGTATTCATTTTTCATTTTTCTTTTCAGTATTTAATTGCACGTTTCATGGTTTATTGGTAAATTTGTAGAATTTGTATTTTTCATTTGTGGAAAGTGTGGCAAGTTTTTGGGTGTCGTCCCTTCTCACCTAGGGGAAACCCCTTCCCATGAGACCAGGAAGCTGAGCCCGCTACCCGATAGTCCACCTGGGGACGGTACTCAGGAGAGGGAACTCATGGGAAGGGATCCCCCCATGGGACTTGGGGCGGCTGTCCAGGAGGAACGCAGTATGCCCAAAACATATCACCACTTCTCTCATCCTTCTACTTTATACAGTGTTCCCACAATCCCACACACTTCCATGTATTTCTGTAGGGTAGATGATTTGGCCTCCCTAAAAAGTACTGGGTTGAGGAAGTGTAACGACTACCTATGTGAGTTATATGTGGAAACTGGGACGAAGAAGAGTACAAGTAACCCAGTTGAGGATGAGAACATCAATACTGAGAATAAGTAGAGGCGCAGAGTGATAAAGAATACCCTGTGCAACCAAGATCAGCATTTTAGACAACACAGACAATCTGTCAGTCAGTGGAACATAAACAGGGAAGAAGGACTGAACCAAGCGTTAAGCCTTCCCTCGAAGAGCATTGAACATATGCGAGAAGGAACAGGAGACCGGGAGATGAGAGCTGCTCAAGAGGACACCCCTTTTTGGTCTTAAATCGGCAGACAGACTAGAGGGCTGGAGAAATGGAAACCAGGTGTTGGAAGCCACCAAACCGTGCCCAGCCTTCATTGCTGCAGAGCCGCTGCAGCCAGCGAGTAACCTGCGAGAGAGAGAAACAGGAGACCTAACAGAGCAGCAGGAGCACACCGTTCGGGCAGAGAAGAACTAGCAACAAACACTGGCGGTATCGGGGTTGTTAGGCAAAGCCAGGAAGGTACAGTACCCCAGGAACTAGGATCTGAGACCCATTTAGAAATACAGAGCCTACCTTAAGTAAACGGAGATAAGTGAATACCAGGCAGTAAGACAGGTATATCAGCAGCAACCTGTAAAGAATCAAGAGAGGTCTGGGACCCAGCACCAAGGGAGAAGGATATCACTAACCTCCTTCTTCATCACAGTACCTGGCAGGCTAGTGAACCAGGGCTACTTTGCAAAATCCCAATTGTGAACACTGCAAGAAACCTGAGAAGGGGTAGGAGAAGGGAGTAATTTCCCTTGCACTATGAGGAACGTGAGAAAGACCAGGGGAAGGGAGTCATTCCCCCTGGGATTGTGAACACTGAAAGAAACCTGAGAAGGGTCAGCGCAAGGGAATCATTTGCCTGGCACTGTGAGAAGCCTGTGAAACACCAGGGAAAGGGAGTTGTTCCCCCTGGCATTGTGAACATTGTGAAAGCAAGACCATACTTGGCAGGCTAGTGAACAAGTTGGTAAAAGTCTGGGGATTTATAAGTGAACTGAGACTTTCAGTCTGGAACTTTCTGTTGTACCTGCGATAGGGACTGCAACCTGGGGAAGGGAGTTATTCCCTCAGGAAATATTCACTCCACATCACCAGCACCGTAGACCGCTCTTTGAAGAAGGGACCCACTCTTCTGCATCAAGAATACTCACTAATCCTTTAGTGTAGTTACAAGTGTAAGGGAAGGAAATAGGTTTCTGACACAGGACGGTGGAACTTTTAGTTACGGACTTTCAGACACATCCTTAGTATTTGGTTGAGGCAGGCAAATCCCTCTTAGAAGATAGGGAAAGTAAGGGTTTTCTCTTTCATTTTCAAACTAAATAGAAATATTTAGCCAAAAGAATGCCACCTATGTGTCTGTTTACTTCTTCCACACCCTTACAACAGTTTAACCTGTATTTAAGGTCTATTTTAAAAACGTGGTTTTATTAAGACTTACTCTTTTTTATTTCATTTGGGTTTATTACATTTTTTGTAGTTGATACAGTGGATATATCTCAAAAGCGAGTATGTTAGTTTTCGGGTACTTTAAAAACTCGTGGTTCAGGCGAACCGGATGTGATGTCACATTTACTATGTGGGAGGGAGCGTTTCTCCTTACAAGGAGTATGCTGGCATGTGTCGGCTATTTGCCACTTCACAGCAGTGCACTGTTCAATTATGCTCTGTAAGGTAAGATCTGTAGAATGTACACGGATTTGGTATATTGTGGGATATTTGTGGATAAGTAAGATGTTTTTTTATTACATAGAATTGTTTCTGGTTTATGCAGATTGTAACATTCCTTATTACCAAGGGCATCTGACAAATATTCTCTTTTCAACTACCAAGTTGTCAGGTAAAATACATTTTTTGAAGTTTAGAAGTTCTCTACTCCTGAAGAAAGGGTACTTCCGAAACGCTTAGGACTTCTAATTTGATGTATGGTGATAACTTGTTTGGTACAATATACACTATGTATTATGAGAATAAAAGTATTTATGTTATGTTTTGTTAGAACTGAACCAATTATATCTTTAAATGTGAATAATTATATTTTTGAAAATTCTGCATGCCCTTGTTGAATTTATTCTGAATAAATGTATTTCTGAATGTCTTGTGGAGAGTATTCTGAAATCTCTTAGTGGTTATAGATAGTGCAACTGTGTTCCTGATAGGGTGCTATCGGGCATTTTTGATACATTATTGCGACTGTTGAGGGAGGATTGCATACAGCAAGCACCAATCATTTATTTGAATTATTTGAAAACATTGAGTAGAATAACGACTGATTATTAACGCAAGTGCGCATACCCCCTTTTTTACTTTTTTACTTTGAATACAATGGCCATTAGGGTCTCCTCCCGAGGACAAAAAAAGAAATCAGCTATATGGGTGAAAGAACACTTAAAACACAAGGAAATGAGATGGGGCAATAGTTTTGACTAGTCCTAAACACTGCCAAGACAGATATTAGTCAGATACAAGCTCTTAATTGTAAACCCAAATACAGACCTCCCCAGTGCCATACCTGCGCTCGTTGAAGTGTGTCGTATAGTCCTGCTTATAAAGTGTCCATCGCAGTCTCCTACTGGGGGCAACAAATGAAATGAGCTTTGTGTCAAAGGCACACTTACTACACAATAAAATAGGATGTGGCAATACTTTCTACTAGCCTAGACACTACCAAGACAGATATTAATGACATGTAAGTTCTCATTTGTGACCCAGAGATGGGCCTCCCTAATGCGCAAGGCAACCCTGAGTAGCATACCTGCACTCCATGGGAGGTATCGGAGGTTCCAGTATAATGCCTTGATGTTCCGGTCTCCTCCTGTGGCAAAGAAATGAACCAGGATAAGAACAAAAGACACAATCATGACACAAGCAAATGTGATGGGGTTATACTTTGTACTAGGCCTAGACACTATCAAGACAGATATAAGTGACATGCAAGCTCTCATTTGTAACCCCAGAGATGAATCAGGGGAGCGGAGGCTGATCTCTTGCTTCTACTGGCTCCCTCTTGTGGACCACCCTCCCCCTTACTCTTCGCCTTGAGTCGGACTTCCTCAAATTCCAGAAGCTCCTCAAGACTTTCCTTTTCACTTCCTCTTTCCCTTCTTCCCTCCTCTGCTAACCTCACAGTCACTGTGATTGATGACCAGCGCCCTTATGTGTCCTCGCGGCCGTGGCATCCCACATCCAATCACCTTAGCTTCTGCTTACACACAGCACTTGCCTCAGCACTCACTGGCCTAAGCCATTGTAGGCCTGCACTTACCCGCCTAATGAAGCCCAGAGCTCCCTTGCACTTACTATACTCGGCACTTACAGCTGCTGTTCGCCCACGAGCATGGACACTGCAGCACTTCCCACCACTCCCTCTTCCCCCCTTCTCTTTCTGCACTTGCACGTTCTGAACACTCACACGGCATAGTAGGTTTGTCTTTATCCTCCAGTGTTTATATTGTTTTTCAATCCCATGTTCCTTCCCTGATGCCATGTGGGTGCTTTGAAACGCAATGTACTTGTTGTATAAGTGCCTAACAAATGCACAATAAATAAATAACATAAATATGCCAAAGGCACCAAGCAAATGTGAGTATCATATCTGCACTCTGTAAGATGTGTTTGAGGGTGCAGTGAAAGTGCTTGATGACCCATCTCCTCCTTTGGTAAAAAAATGATACAGACCAAGAGCAAAGGCACAGTTATGGCACTAGCAAATGTCATGGAATTATACGTTCTACTGCCTAGACACTAAAAATAAATATATTTGTGACATGCAAGCTCTCATTTGTAACCCCTTAGAAATGGATCCTCCTAATGCAGCAAGCAACTATGAGCCGTATATCTGCACACCCTGTGAAAAATTGGCTGGTGTAATGAAAGTACTTGACATCCCAGTCTCCTCCTGTGGTAAAGAAAGTAAACTGCTAAGAGCAAAAGACAGTCATGGCACTAGAAAATGTGATGGGGTTGTACTTGGTACGAGGCGTAGGCACTACCAAGACAGTTATTAGTGACAAACAAGCTCTCATTTGTAAACCCAGAGACAACCCTCAGTAATACAGCAAGCAACCATGAGTAGCATACCTGTGCTCCCTGCCATGTGTCGGGCCGGAGGGTGTAGTGAAAGCACTGGATGTCTTGCTCGCCTCCTGTGGAAAATAATTGAAAAAGTCCAAGAGGCAAAGGCACAGTTTTTACATGAGGACATTTGATGGGTCAATACTTTGCAAATGGCCCAGACTCTACCGGGACAGATACTAGTGGCATGCCTGCTCTTAATTGTAACACCAGAAAGGTATTTGCTAAATGCACAAAGGAACCAGGAGTAGTATACCTGCACGCTGCATGCAATGAGCCAAGAGAAAAAGACAGTTATGACACAAGTAAATTCGATGGGGCAATACTTTACACTTGGCCTCGGCAATACACAGAGAAATAGTAGTCACATGCTCTCTCAATTATAACTCTCAAAACCGATTTACTCGAAAGGAAATAAAACAACTGTGACCTGAAAACCATATTTTGGAGGGAAGCGAAACAGAAATATCCAGCTAAGCCTCATTCATAGGTCAAGCAATGAAATGGTCCAAGGGGCAAACGGGAAGTAGAGACATATAAATTACACATGAAAGGGATTAACACTTACGACTTTGTGTCAATGATCTGCACTAGACTAGTTGGCAAAAGTCAATGTGGAAAGATCATAGGTACCTCTGTTGCAAGTAATCTCCTAGTCGATCTAGGGTGGCCCATCTTTGTAAATGCAGCCAACTCGTACATCTTTGTGCTAAAATGTTGACTTCATCTGCAGAATCGATTTCCTCGTACATCTGCCAAGACGTTATTGATATGGTTTGCCTATCGATATCATATGGTTCAACGCCACATATGAGCAGTCATTGTCAGATAAGCCAAATATCTTTTGGGAAAATGTGTAGTACTGTCCCATACTTCTGGGTATGTGTAGTGTTGGCAAATTTGATGATGATGCAAGATTGCATTTTAATAACAAGACAAAGCCCTGGCATGAAAGAATTGTTATTTTAGAAGACAGAATACAATTGCACAAAAGAAAATCTCCTAATGTAAAAATGGTCCAATGTACTAAAATATCCTTGAAAATATCAAATTAGGCATTTCAAACATTGTAAGTCAATGTTAAAGCATACCACAAAGTTATATTTATTTTTATTTCTATGCACTTGAAAGACCGAAGAGTAGGAATCATAGTCCATGAGACATCTTAAACACATACATAAATTATGAAAATAATAGCTTATTTGTCATGGGCAATTGTTGGCTGTGTGTGCCCAAAAGACTCTTCAGTAACGAGTTCTTTTTTTAGTCATAACTTATTTTTTACCCAGTGCTCAGAATTACTATATGGGAAATGTGGGCAGACACTGGATGAGGAGTCCTTTTGTTTGTTTATTTGACTGGTCAGCTTTTGACATGCCAAACATTCGGTCTGATAATATGACAATGGCTGTCAGAGGGGCAGATTGTGGAATATCTTTGAAGATATTAAAACAAATGGACCGACGTGTCCAATGGCGTAAAAAAAAGTGGTTATCACGTGATCAAGAGTACATGGCAACAAAAGGTGCAATATGCCCACTTGAAAAACCTGTATCACACCCCGGTTGTCCCACACCATGGTGGGGTATCCTACAGAATTCATTCAGCAAGTGCTATTGTTTACAGTCATTTCTTGATGCAGATAGGCAACCTTTTGGCTGACACAGCATGGCCTGTTTGTTTATGTTTGTGTATTTTGACCACATGGGTTTTTAATTAGAAACACACATGTCTGTGGAGCACATGTTGGCATGTCATGGAAGCTTGTATCCCTTTGAGAAGTAAACTGACTGTTAAGAGAGGAGTGGTGTCACACACCCAAGTAGTATATTTTGCTTAATTCAGTTAGAAAGTCCTATTGCATCGAGTGATCTCTTGACTTATCTATGCAACATGTAGGTGAAGGACAGATGGTCGGTTTGTTTCTTCTTGAAGCTGTATGGTGATGTGGGCAGGCAGATTATAGAATTATGCTGACGACTATAACTTTGAAAAGCAAACAGAATCAAGAACACAGTGTATGTAAATAATTAAATTATAACATTGAGCCAAGATGGTTCATTAAAGGGTCATAATGGCCTCTATAAAGAGCAGATAATTACGGCGAATGATCCTTGTGCTTGTCTAATGTGAGGGATCAGTAATACGAGGCGGACAACTGCTTGTGTTTTTATCCAAATTAAACATTAATAAAATATTTAAAGATAAAAAGTGCAAATTAATCTTCACTAGACCTACTCTAACGGGGAGTTCCCTACCTAGTCTGAGGTCTAAGGGGGTTACACCTAGCATCAACAAAACTGGTCCTCAGGCTAAAGAACAACACAATCAAAATTAAAAATATGAATAATAAAATAACCAACAACCAGTGATTTGGATGACCTTCCCCTGTTTTGGGTAGATCCCTTCCCCATGATTGCTCAAAGCAATTTCTCCCAAATGGTCAAAAAGAACAGTAAAGTCTTGAACCAGTTCTTGTATGTTTCAAGTGAAATGCAAGTTCACCAAACAAAAATCCACTGGTAACAGTTCTGCAGTCTTCTGTTGAAAGGTTCCCTTCCATGTCCAGCCAAGAAACAGCCCCAGTGATAATCCTGGATAACCTACTTCCAGGATTGGTTTGCCACAGTTAAAAGAATAAAGAAACAACCTCTGCTTCCTTCTGCTTCAACAAATTCCTTTGTATTTCTGACCTTTGCAGTGTCTGTGGTATAATTGTCAGGATGCTTCTTCATAGGGTGTTACTTTCCTCTTTACAACCCCCTTCTACTACTGTTACCATGGGAACAGACTCCTTTTTTCCACAGTATGCCACTTCTTAAAACAGCTTTAGTGTAAGATGCACTGACAGTATTTTACACAACATCAGTTTTATCATTCATACTTCAACTTGACTTGTTAGATGTTTTAAAGACAATATTATTTGACCTCCACAGGTAGCAAGGCACTAGGCTACAAGAAAAGGGCAGCCTATTTGCCTTTTCTGTCTTATGGCCACCAATATAACCTGCCCTGCTTCCATACAGCTCCTCTTTCAACTTCAACAATCTCAGCAGTACATATTGTTTACTTAATCTTCTTATAAGCACCCAACTCACTTCCCCAGCTTCATTCACACCTTCATGGTTCCAGTTTTTACCTTGAAGCTGTATGGCCACATTTTCAGCTTTGGATAACAATGTCACACTTGTATCAGAGGACTCTGGACGTTCAACAACTTTAACAACCTCAGGTTGCAGGTGAATAGATCTCAACAGGGCTGCTTTCACCATAGAAAGGATGTGCCTACTGGCTTTGGCAATGCTTGTTCTTCTCGTCAGTTCAGTGAATTCTACATTTATATAAGACTTGTTCTGAATGTTACACGGATTAATCCTAAAAATAGAAACAGTTTAGGCACTCCGATTTGCATTAGAAGCGCACGTAATACATTTTCTTTGTTAAAGGGATGGTCTAGTAAAAAATTTTATTTAAAAAATAGATAGGCCACATAAAAAAAAAAATACTAGCATTCTCCGTTTTAAAACTTCCTATGTAAAATTTTGAGCTATTCAAGCTCAAAATTCGCAAAAGCAAGCACAGGGGCGCAGCCATTTTGTGAAATGGAGGCCCTCCTGTGCTGGCTTTTGCTTTTGCGGCACTAATGAAGGAAAAGCCAGCCAGCTGTAGTAAACAAAGGCTACCGCTGGGTGGCTTTCCCTTCATTAGTGTTGTAGGCGGAGGACGGGGACCGGAGACCAGAGCAGGGAAGCTGCAGCTGAATCTCGGTAAGTGCTATTTATTTTTTTTAAAAAAATAAGCACTAGCTGTGGTTTTTTTTCTAAGTTTTCCGGGCTGGAGGAGCCTGGAAAACTTAGAAATAAAACCGCAGCTTTAAAAATGTTGTATTTATGTTTGCGGTCGCTTTTGAAGCGACCGCAAACATAAATACAACGTTATTGTGTTGGGAAACGCTGCAGTTTTTCTTTCCAAGTTTCTCAGGCTCCTCCGGCTCGGAGGAGCCTGAGAAACTTGGAAAGAAAAACCGCAGCGTTTTCCAACACAACCGCGTGTGTTTCTGCCTGCTGTGGCTATCACTTTGGGTCTCCGGTGCTGGTAGCACCGGAGACCCAAAGTGAAAGCCACAGCAGGCAGAAACACACGCGGTTATGTTTACATGCCGCGTAGTGTTTCTACCTGCAGCTGATTTCTCATTTGGGCCTCTCGGGCTCCCCGTGGGGAGCCCGAGAGACCCAAATGGGAAATGCTAAATGCTGCGTTGTCTGCCTAAATCTGCTTTCCCATTTGGGGCTCTCGGGCTCCCCGTGGGAGAGCCCGAGAGCTTCTAAAGCGACCGCAAACATAAATACAACGTATTTAAAGCTGCGGTTTTATTTCTAAGTTTTCCGGGCTCCTCCAGCCCGGAAAACTTAGAAAAAAAACCGCAGCTAGTGCTTATTTTTTGTAAAAAAAATAAATAGCACTTACCGAGATTCAGCTGCAGCTTTCCTGCTCTGGTCTCCGGACCCCGTCCTCAACCTACAGCACTAATGTAGGGAAAGCCACCCAGCGGTAGCCTTTGTTTACTACAGCTGGCTGGATTTTGCTTCATTAGTGCCGCAAAAGCAAAAGCCAGCACAGGAGGGCCTCCATTTCACAAAATGGCTGCACCCATGTGCTTGCTTTTGCGAATTTTGAGCTTGAATAGCTCAAAATTTTACATAGGAAGTTTTAAAATTGAGAATGCTAGTATTTTTTTTTATGTGGCCTTTCTATTTTTTAAATAAAAATTTTTACTAGACCATCCCTTTAAGTGGATTCTTCACAGTGACAAACAACTTCTACTCGCTCCCACTCTTACGCAAGTTATTATAGAGCTGGCAACAGTTACCAGCAAGGATTTAAAGTGAACCTGCATACAGAGCTTCACTCACCATCTTCAGGAACACTGCGCTTGCAGGATGCTTCCACTTCTCAACTTCTGTTGCTTCTGCTACTACTTTAGGCGCTCGCGGAACCCACACCCCTTGGCAGCATAGGTGTCTTTGGTCCGCCCTCAACCACAGAGAGTTTCCCGCTCTCCTCTGTCCCTTGGCTTGCTTCTGTACACGGCCCTCTGGTTGCAGCACGGTCACAGCTCTGCAGTCACAGCCACTAGGTACACCTGGGAAGACTTTCAACCATGGCATGTCTCTCTCAGTGAAGCCATGACCAAGCAGGGTTTATGAACAGAGTACTCTTTCATGGTTTGCAGGTGAAATCTGCTTTCCTCTTTCCCCTGCGTCCCTTAAGTGAACACACTTCTTCATGAACTGCCAGCCTCATGCTTTTCTCCTTCTGCTATTACTACCAGCCTTCCAACTCCTGCTTCGGCTCCATTCTACTTCCTCTTCCTACGGAAGCCTTTGATGCTTCTTAAGTGGGGCTTGACTTCAGGTGCAGGACCTTATTGTTAATTGACTGACCCTGACAAAGACTGTTAGGTCTAATTTCCTGTCTTTCCTTTCTACATGCCTCTTCAGCCCTCTTCTTCGTCTCAATCCCTATGGGATTCTGGGACATGTAGTTCACTTTAGTGAGATCTGGTTTTTCTACTTCTTTTTACAGAATTAAGGGTAGATTGAATTCCCTCTCACAAGAGGGATTGTAAGTTGTAATCTTATTAGAGGAAGAATGTGTAGAGAAGGTAAAATATCCGCCATTCCTTGCAGTATACTTTTGATATTGAGGAAGATGTTCAGTTTTAGGGATAAAAAGGATTTGTTCTTTTGATAGGTTTGGATGTTACAACCTCAGGTTTTCCCACCCAGGTTTTGACAGGAGGTTGAGAGATGTTAAAATGACAATAGGCCATAACCTTTTCTGGCATGGTGGTTAGAAGAAAAATACTGTGTTCTATCCCACCGATTCTCCTCACTACCCTGTGCCCTGTCACCACCCAGGGGATCCTCCCGCAGTCCTCCACCCACATGATTGGGATCAGGAAGCGTCTACCCTCTCCTGGACACCTGGGAGGAGACTTTAGGCAGGGTTTTGGTGAGGGATCTGCTGGATTCTTCACACTAAACAGTGGCAGACACACTGGAACCTGATACATCACAGTAAAAGTGAGAACTCACTGTCAGCTATTGCATTAATCAGATATTTTACATCTCTGAAAGTGGTTGATGTCATGGTATCTTACAGCTGATGGAAAAATTGACATGTGCAACCTTTTAAGCCTTCTTTTAAATGTTCATGCGTCGGATTTGAAGATGGCCGCCAGCACAGTGTAGACTTGCTGACTGCGCTCTCCAGACCTCCGCTGCAATAAAGGGCCCACCACTCCGCCAGCGGGTGAGCACCCGACAATGGAAGGACCCCCACAGAGTGGGAGCACCCACAGGGCGAGCAGAAGCCCCCAGTAATCAGTGCAAGCACTCTGCAGCAGCCCCAGGGAAAGAAATAGAAGGGAGAACTCTGGCCCCACCGCAAGGAGAAGGGGCTCAGAGGACACCCCCCCTGAGAAGGAGCTCCATAGGACCACAGCGGGCCCTTGTGGGCCGGGGGACGCAGCGCTGCAGGCTTCAGCTGAGGAGAGCAGAGCAGCACAGCAGCCCTACATGCAGTGGGCCTGAGCGGACAACAGAAGACGGCGTCCAAGAAACTGGAGAGCTTGCTAAGCAACAGGGGAGGAATCGTTGCCCCACAGTAATCGGAGGAGAGGGAAGTGGACCCCTGCCGATTTTGACCTGGGCTGGAGTGAGCAGTGAAGCAGTGAGCGCTGGCGGGGCCTCCCTTCTCTTTACTTTTTTTAAAATGTGTTTTATTTTTTCTTCTTGTGGCACCAGTGTGGACTGACAATTGGGCCGGATTGAGTGGCGGACGCCGGCTGGGCACCTCTTCCCTCTCGGGCACCGGGGTGGGGATCGGCAGCAACGTGGGAGCCCGGAAGACACAGCAAAGGAAAGACGTGAGTGTGCGTGGCCCCAAGGACAACGCACCGAGGTGAAGGAGGCTTGGAGGCTGGTGGGGCCAGAGGAGGATGGTGAAGGAGAGGCACTGGAAGGGAGCGAGGGGGACAGGGCGCAGGCCCAGCCGGGACACAGAGAGTGGAACAGACCGAGGCCGCTGCTACAGTTTAGGAGGGACCTGGAAGCCGAGTGCTGGGACCCCGGAGAACTAGTCCAACATAGGCAAAGCAGGAGCGGGGCCCAATGAGGAGTAATCATCAGCCCACAGCGGGGAGGAGGAGCTGAGCGCAGAGTGAAGGGGGAGCACTGGGTCCCAACCAGCATTGAACCCCCATCGAAAGTGAACTGTTGCACACCAAATGGCCAACTGGCCCATAATAGGACCGCAATAAGGCTCACCTCAAAGCGCACCTGGGCAGAACAGGAGGGCTAATCCCATCAACAGGAAAAGCCCAGTCATGCTGCAGCTGGCAGTAGGAAGCGGGAGAAGTCCGCTGGAGAAGACGTGGGGAGACCACTTAGAGCCCTGAGATCAAGCAAGGGGGGACGAGAAGGGGAACATCTCAGAAATCTACTGGGAGGGATATAGAACTGATCTTCTAGAAAGAGGTCTGCAGGACATGGATAAAGAGACAACGGCCAATAGTGAGGCTATAGCGTGCTTTGACAATACCACGCGGAATCTGAATTTCAAATGGAGGACATGGAAAACAGATCCCGCAGGATCAACATGAGAGTGAAGCTGCTCCTGGAATCGGTCACGGACAGAGAACTCAAGGGAGAAGTTCAGAGCATATTCGCCAACATTCTGGGTGAAGAGGCCCCCGGATGCCATAGAATTAGACCGCATCCACAGAGTAGGTAGGATGGTTAAAGGGCCTTTAACCACCAGGTATGCGCAAAAGGAAAAAGTCTTCAGAGAAGCGAGGAAGTGGGAACCTATCATGTATCAAGGGCAGCAAATAGCTCTATACCAAGAACTGGCCAATGGCACACTCGTAAAGAGGAGACAGATGGCCCCAGTAACAAGAGTACTTAATGAGAGAGGCGTGCGATACAAATGGACCTTCACGTTTGGCTTAGTGTTCGACTGGGAAGGAATCCAGAAGCGAGTCACGTCGGTACAAGAGGGAGCTGACATTATGCAACTGGACTTAGATGAAGCGCACACAATAGGAGTGAAGGTCATAGAATCTACGCCAAGATCAAGACCCTGGGAATGGAATACAGTGGGGGAAAAGAGGAAAAGAGGAGGGAGAGCGGGCAGACCTCCCCGAAAGGAAAAGGAACAGGATGCTGGAGAAGCAGATAGAACGAGGGAACAAGAGAACTCCCAAACAAGCATATCGCAGGGGTGGTGGGCCTCGGAAGGAGGTAACAGGGGACAAACATCTTGGAATAAGAAAGGGCGGGAATGCCCAAAGATGGTGAGGAGAAGCGGGAAGGGCAAGTACTTCCAGAATGGGGGGGCGAGGGGAGGGAGCACAGGGGGGAGTTGGGAGGAACCAGGGGGGGGAGTTAGGTGTGGAGCAACGGACGGGGGCAATAGAGGGGGGGAGCAAGGAGAAGGAATGGAGCAAAGGGGATCGGGGGGATATCTCAAAGAGTGGGGAGCCGGGGTTATCAGCACACAAGGGACACGGTTAAATCAGTATATATTCAAGTGGCTGACCCATAACGTCAGGGGACTGAATAATTCCCTAAAGAGAAAAAAATTGGAACAATTTACGAGGAAAGAGAGGCTGGATGTACTGGGATTGCAAGAAACACACCTCATGCATAAAGATCAGGGATAATTAAAGCTGCAGGGGTTTGACCGGATTCTGCATGCCTCAGCGCAGAACAAAACAGGAGGAGTGGCTCTGGCCATCAAAAATACAGTGGATTTAGAGTCCTTGAAACCCTATGAGACAAAGAGGGAAACTATATTATAGTCAGGGGGACCTACCATGATCTCCCCTAAACCATGGCGTTAGTGTATGCACCGAACTCGGACCAGGAGCAATTTCAGAGGTGCTTTTTGGGGGTATTGGAGGACAGCGCAAGGGGCCCAATAATCCTGATGGGTGATCTCAATATAGCATGGGATAGAGGGCGGGACAGGACGGGAGGCTCGGGGATTTGAGGGGGTGCGGTGATGTCGGTAGAACTCAGGGGAAGGATCGAGAGGGCGGGGCAGCGGGACGTCTGGAGGGAGCTGAGGGGGGACGAGGAGGGCTACACTTTCCTGTCAGGAGTTCACGGTTCACAATCTAGAATCAGTTATGTCTGGGTGTCAACAGGCTTGGTGGGACGGATCCGGGAGGTGCAGACGGGCCCTATTGGAATAGCGGACTGTTAGGCAGAAACCTGTGCGGTTCCCTCTGGGACCACTGCAAAAGATTTAGGACTACAGGTGTTTGGCAGTTACCCCACTTGGTAGCAGTCTGTACCACACAGATTCACTTGGTAGCTGTGGCTGAGCAGTCAGACTTCCCTCAAGAAGAGTTAGGCAGTATACAGAGTATTCACAATAGGTCAAAAGAACACAATAGAACAAGTAAACACTGACCAGAGCTTGGTGTAAAAGAGATATAATTATTTATTTAAAACCACATCTAGAAAAACACACAGGCACTAATAGTAAGCAATCCAAAAACACGGTCACTAAAAGATATACACTCCCTTAAAAGAATATTAGACAAGTCTTAAGTAAAGCCCCATTTATTTTCAGACAGCAGTGAGTGCTTAACGTAGATGGCACTCTAATAATTTGTTTTAAAAAAAAGGGAGAGAAAAGCAAAGAATAAATTGAAACAGATCCCAACACTTTTTCACGAACACAACAAGAGGGGAAGGCAAAGTAACACCGTGAGTTTAGAGTCAGTAGGCCGGATCCGCTTTAAGAGGATCAAAACCAAGGTTACACGATTGCAGTGCACAAAAGTCTTGTAACGGTTCAAAAAGGAGTTGGACCAAAGAAAGGGACCAGTTAGAGGGTCAAAGCGGCCAGCCCAGTCCAGAAGGTTAAGGGATTATTATTACCTTGTAGCAATCTTTAGAACGGGAGGCCTGGCGGACACGGTACCTTAAAGTGGTGAGAATACTCCAGCGGGGGCAGTTGTTCCTGGCAGCGGATGCAAGTCGGGGCTTCGTCCGGGGGAAGAGAAGATCTCGTCGGGGAGTCCGTTGCACTGCCAGGGAAGAAACCAGCCGCGGAGTTTCTCAGGTAAAAGGAGCGGTCCGTTGATTCACGATTCAGTGGTAAGTGGCTGTTCGGTTGCCGGAGTGCTTGGCACGGGCAATTCGACCACAAGCCGGTCTGGGGTGCGAAGAGAAGAAGGTAAACCGGTTGTGCCCACCAGTCAGGGGAAGAAGCCTCTCCAGCCAGGAGATCTTCTCTGTCGTCGGGAAGTGGTGAGCCGGTCCGCAGGGCTCCACCGGTGGTGTCGTCGTGGTAGGTCGGCTCAGCTTCTCTCTCGTCGGATTCTCAGGTGCTGTGGCGACTTCTGAAGTTCCAGTCCCCAAAGCCCTGCTTTTATGCAGCATACCCCCATTCACTCAGCCTAGCTGTCAATCAAACATGCTAAGTGGTGAGCCGGCCGGCTCAACACTTGGGCCAATCACACAAGAGTGCGACTTGAGTTACCAAGGTAACTCAGTCCAGGGTGCCTAAACCCCCTCCCACACTCCCTGTGGTACCCAGAGAGAGTGGCACCACTTTTGGAGGCTTCTGTGGAGAAGCCCGCCAAAAAGTGGAACAAAGTGCTCGACTTGGGTTGGAGTCACAGAAGAGAACACAAACGCCATTTTAGAATCGAGTCCTGGCAAAAAATACCAACCGGCGAATTAATATTAATGAAATAAACCAGCGGTATGTTCGAGGCTATGAGAATTAAATAATGAAAGTTGGTAGCCTCGAACAATGGGAAAATCCCATAGGGATATATTCGCGGTCGAATATAAAAAGTAGTATCCACTGCCACCAGCCAAAACTCGATCAGGGGGGGTGGAGACGTGCCCCCTCGAATAACAGACACCGGGGCAATCGAATTGGCCCAACCAGTATGTCCACAATATGATGGTTTGTACTGGTTTCTGTTAATAATTTGGGACTAGTAAAGCCAATGGTGACTTTACATGCCCTGGGAGACAGTGGTCAGTCCCAGGGTATGGAGTCTATGGTGGGTTGTCACTATGACACCCCTGTGTCACTGCACGGAGGGTGCTGTGTAACACACATAGTAAAAACACATGAGACGCTATGGAGTAAAGGACCCCATAGCTCATAAAACACATTGACAGTCAAAGGAACACCATACATCATGTCCAAGAGTGGGAGAAAAAGAGTCTCACTCTTGGCAGGAGAAAAAAACAAACTCCAGAAATCCAGCATAGCTGCTGGGGGACTCACTAGGTTAGGAAATTCAGCCTAAACAGAGAATTCTCCCTAACACGGACCACAAGATCATATCCGTTCAAATGGATCTAGGGCATGGAGAAAGGGGGATCTGGGGATGGAAACATCCAAAGTACTTACTTAGAGACCCAGTAATTAGCTAGGAGACAGAAGGGAAAATGAAAAGCTTTTTCAAGTCTAGCAGGAGGGGGAACACAGGGGAAGACACAAGATGGGATGCCTTTAAGGAAACGCTCAGGGGGGAACTGATAGCGTCAAAGGCGCAGAGGGAAAAGCAGTTGAGGGCGCTGGAGGCGGAGGTGGAAGCGGCGAGGCAACGGGCAGGAACGACCCCAAACAGGTTGTCGATGAGGGAATATAGGCGGGCACTAGGGCAACTGGATGTCCTTCGAACAAAAAAGGCTGAAGGGGCACTGCTCACCGTCCGCCAAAAATAGTACACCAAAGCAAACAAAGCGAATGCACTCCTAGCACGCCTTCACAGAGGAGCAAAATCAAGAAATACGTTAACCGCTTTGAAAAGGGGAACAGGGGAGCGGGTTACATGGTCGTGGGGCATTCTGGAAACGCTAACAAAATTCTATGAATCCCTGTATTCATCTCAGAATCCTCAAGCTCTCCTACAGGCAGAATTCCTGGATAGGGTGACGATGCGCAAGATTGGGAGGGAGGCGCAGGAGACCCTCAGTCGGGAGATCACAGAGGGGGAAGTAAAGAGAGTGATAGCCTACCATCGAACAAGGCCCCAGGCCCAGATGGCTACACGGCAGCCTTTTACAAAACATTTGCAACCGAACTAACCCTGCACCTGACATATCTCTTTAATACATTTAGGTCCACAGGTAGAATAACCCCATCTATGGAACAGGCCAGATTAACCCTCATCCTTAAACCCAACAAAGATCTGGAAGAGAGAACATCTTACAGACCCATTGCATTGATAAACATAGATGCTAAGATATATACGAAGATCCTGGCCAGGCTGGAGGATCACCTTCCGGATCTGATCCATCCCGACCAGGCGGGATTTATTAGAGGTAGGCAGACGTCAGACAACATCAGGAGGGTGGCCCATCTACTGGAAAAGGTACAAAAGACGGACACTCCTACGGTCCTCGTGGCACTAGACGCAGAAAAAGTGTTTGATCGTGTGGAGTGGTCCTTCTTATTTCGGGTAATGCAAAAAATGGGCCTTGATGGGGAATTCCTGAAAAAGGTTTGGGCTAACTATCAGGCGCTGTCAACGAGGGTGGCGGTGAACGGGCTATGTCTAGACCCTTTAGGCTGAGCAGAGGCACAAAGCAAGGGTGCCCTTTGTCCCCTATGCTATACGCGATTTATTTAGAGCCTCTCTTACAGGCAATAAGGTAGTCTGGAGAGATAAGAGACATCCCATTTGGGGGGAACAGCAAAAGGTGGCTGCGTTCGTGGACGACATGCTGCTCACATTAACAACACCAATGGAGTCCATCAGGGCGAGCAGAACCTTACTAGAGGAGTTTGGGGCGGTTTCAGGCCTGAAGCTCAACACAGGCAAATCAGAATTACTGAATCTAACGCTGGGGGCAGGGGATGATGACGCACTGAGGGTAGCTACCCCTTTCGTGTGGAGCCCAGGGGGAATCAGGTTCTTGGGAGTGAAAATCACAGTGACCCTTATGCGCTGGTACACAGCTAACTACCCCACACTGTTCAAGGATATAAAATGGGACTTCCACAAGTGGAGGACCCTTCGGATCTCGTGGGTGGGAAGAATGGCCTCGGTAAAAATGGTTATGCTCCCACGAATGCTGTATTTATTTCAAGCGATCCCACAGGTGGTACCGGCAAGTTTCTTTAGGGAGATAAAGGCTTTGACTAACGGTTTTCTTTGGGAGGGCAAGAGGGCGAGAGTGAGTAGACAACTGCTGACGACACCCAGAAGGGAGGGAGGGCTAGCGCTGCCAAATTTCCAGCAGTATTATGAAGCCATGCAGCTACGGGTGATCAGAGAATGGCTCCAGGAGGGGGACAATATGCAATACAAACAATGGGTGAAAATGGATAGGGCGGTAGCACACCACAAATTGGCAGAAGTGCTGTGGATACTGAAACAGCATAGGCCAAGGCATACATATATGAGAGCTCTATCACCAAATTAGTGGCAGACAACTGGGATAAATTGGTGGTGTCCAGGGGAATCACTACTTTTCCCTCATCCTTCACACCTATATTCAACAATGGGGAATTCACACCCAGGTTGGAGAGGGGGCATTTACACAATGGCAAGAAGGAGGTTGTAGTAAACTGAGTGACATGTTTCAGGGGGAGGAAATACTCTCGTTTGGGGAATATAAAAGGGAATTTGCGGTGAAGGAAGGAGAGAGACTTCAGCATGCGCAAATACAGCATTGGGTATTTCAGCCCAGAATAAAAGGAGCAGCGACCAGGAACATAACGCAATTTGAAAAATTCCTCCCGACTAATGATGGCTTCACGGGGCTGATATCTAACTTGTATAGGGTATTGGACAACGCAACCCTGAGGCAACAATGGCCGTACATGCGAAGGTGGGAACGGATTCTGGGGAGGGATGTAGGAAGGGACGAATGGGAGAGGCTGTGGAAAAGGATACCTAAAATAGCAAGAGCTTCCCAGTTGCAAGAAACATGGTACAAGATATTATTCGGCTGGCACCAGACACCAGCCCACCTCCATAAGATATACCCGGGTGTGTCAGGGAGTTGCTGGAGGAGGTGTGGGATGGAGGGCACAATGGAGCATATGGTGGAGGTCTCCAAAAATAGAGCCATTTTGGAAGGAGGTGCAGAGTGCGCAGGACCAGGCTTACGGACCAGGGGGTAGTAGACCTCGGGAACAGATCCTACTAGAACTCAAAGGGGGCGCTGCAGCGAGAGAACCCAGACCTCGAGAAAAGGCAAGGGTGGTCCTAACACTCACGGCTATGACTTTAATAGCACAGAGGTGGAAAAGCACAGAGGTACCCATGTTGCAGGACTGGCTGCGGAAAGTATGGGAAACCATAGCTTTGGAATGGGCAACGTATGCCATGGAGAAGAATGTGCAAAACTTTGCGAAAGACTGGGGAGAAACCTTAGCCTTCCTCAAGGATGATGTTCAGGTGGTGTGGTGTCCCCAGCGCCTAAAGCTTCTGGAACTGCAATGAACTACAGCGACGTCCATGGAAGGAATGGACCAGGGACTGCCCAGAAGTTGTTTCAGGGGGACGGGGGGAGGGGGATCAGTTGGGGGAAATGGTCAATATGTTGTAAAACTAATAAAAAGAGTTAAAATAAAATGTCATGCGTCTTCTTTTCTTAACAAAAGAGGTGATGGCTGGACATTTAGAATTCATCGTAAACCTCTGGCAGTGGTTCTATGTGATATTTTCGAATATTTAAGGCTGCATGCAAAATAGACTGATTTTCTTCTGCTGATTTGGTGCATCCTTCAATATTCCAAAATATCACAATTTCGGGGGGTTTACCCCTGATCTACTCTCATAAAGTCTATCCCACCCGCATGTTTTCTCCTGCGTGGCAATATCTTATAAATAGGGGGGTTTCACCCCGCTAAAAATGCCCGTCACCCACCCGGCCAGTCCTTTCCCCACCCATGCAGTCCTCTTTCATCCCCCCACCCTAAACACATACATATACAAGCACACATGTATGCTTCTCTCCCCCTCCACATCCCTCACGCAGACATCAAAATACAGTTACCCATCTTCCCCGCCTCTTCCCCTTCACACAAATATTTCCCAACAACACATATATACATACACACACGCACACGCACCTTTTCATTACAGGAAGGGGAAAGACCATATGCAAATCAGGCTTGGTGTCATCCCCAAAGGGATAGTCCAGCCCCAACTGCTAGTCACCTCCCTTCTGCACGGCACCACAAGCATCCACAGACACGTTTCAGCCTCATTGTGCATCATCAGTGAGGAGTAGCTTGGATGTATAGGCCCAGCAGGCATGGGACCCACGTCTGAGCATGCCTGTCCCACTCAGGGTAACCATGCAAAAACAAAGACGTGATGGCCGGAAGGTTTAGAATTAATCGTAAACCTCTGGCAATTATGTGGGCAATCCTACAGACCACTGTTCTTAGCCTGCCAAGTAATTGCATAAAGGGGAAAGATCATATGCAAATCAGGCTTGGTGCCACCCCCAAAGGGGTAGGCCAGCACAAACTGCTTGGTCACATACCTTCTGCACGAGACCACAAGCATCGCCAGACATGTTTCAGCCTCATTGGGTGTCATTAGTACAGTTCATCGTTTTTTTTAATAGATATGAAATCTATAGTAAATGGTCCACAGTGATGCTCAATGAGAGTTTGCGTAGACCACACCATGAAGCAAAGCCTACAAAACCTAGCTTATTTATATTTGTTTTTTAGCGTTACATTTCAGTGTAACTTTCAGAAATGGCCACATTTTACTTTTCGATAGGCATCGTTTCACAGAGCGTACAAACACGGACACCTACAACAGGCTACCATACATGCTAGTAATACTTTAAAAGTTATTGAGTTATATATTTTGTGATACTGCCTTGCGCAGTACCCCCTCCCCACCAAGCTGCACACTTCCCACCCAAGACTTTAACAGTGCCACCGTTGATTGGTGGTGGAGGTCTGAGGTAGGTACACATTTTGGAGACAAAATTTCACTAGAAGAATGGTGTGGGCTAGAAAGGGCTGGGGAGCTTGTGAAATGTGTCTGTACAATTTAAAAATCATCACCAAGTGTGGAATGAAAGGCTGTTTCTTCATTGTTTGTAATCAAAACCACAAGCAGATAATCACACACACACATACTGTTTATATGACTATTTTGGTAGTCAAACAGTAATGAAAGTGGCGGAAAATATTGCCACAGTGTGATCATTGGTCGAGCTATTTGACAGGATTGTTACTCCCATTTCAGTCTAGCTGCTAGTTTCCAACAGTCTTAGAAAGTGGCTCTTGGCACATGGAACTCAAGCATATGCCACCAGATTAGTTGTTTCGAGTAGGTGATACCGGAATAGAAATTAAATACTTTGTTATCAATGTGTGCAGCAATGATAAATGAAAATTTGCCATTCAATTCTTTAATTTAAAATATACATATATATACTTTTTTTAAAAACGATATAGTCCAGGCCCTTTAAATATCTTCTATGCTGAAATATGTGGCATACTGTTCTGTAGAACTTGGGAATTCAGAAAAAAGAGAGGACGATAGCTTTCTTGGATGTTGAAGGGGCCTGGTTCTTGAAAGCATGGGTAAGTATATGAAAAGGAAGAATAGAAACCAGGGGCAGTCTGGTTTCTATTCCTCCTTTTCATGAACTTTGGAATTCTGCATGAATACCACATACAACGCACGTATCCCCCAAGTATACATTCTGTTTGCACCAGACAGTACCATCTGTTGAGAGGATGTACAATGGTCAATTGAGAGAAGTACAATGTACAGTGCTTGAAGACTCGTTTTGAAAAGTATTTGCTATGATACATTATGATTATCCATGCCAGACATGCATTCGTAGGCCCGTCGTACCCGTCACACAGCATGAAGGCAAAGCACACAGTGGCATCCGCCAGTGGCAGGTATCTAGGACAACATGACAATGAAGAAATTGCAGGAACAACATGGTTAAGTTGGTGTTTTTTTTTAATCAGAGGGTGCCATTTTAATAAGTTGGACTGCTTAGCCATCCCATTGTAGATATATACCGTTTATTTATGTCAATACCTATTACGGGAAAAAGCAACTAAAACACACATTTCATTCCCTTAAAATACACATTCTTCACTGCTGAAACCGTAGCATCCAAAAGTAACGATTTGACATTGGAAACCGTGTGACACTGTTTCATTGATTAGTGAAAAGCTTTGATTGTTACAGTGAAAGCCTCGACACACACACAAAATTAGAAATACATGGACATTTACAAATAGACACACTGAAGACGGATACATTCTTATTAGAGGTGAGCATTAATGGTTGGCTTGATGACTAGTGTTCCACGGTTAGTGTCACCCCATATAAAACAATATGTTCTGTAGCCAAGTAGAAGTATAGTAATGTTAAGAAACTATTTGTAATAATGTATTGCCATGCTCACTAATTAGTGGGGTCACGCGGACGTACAGTGCCCCGAAGTTCATGCATAAAGACCATTTGCATTCGAAGAACTGAGTAAGTAAGACATGCTGCACAGACTTCCCCTTGCTGCCTAATGCACCATTGAGGGGGATCCTCTTCAGATGGATAGGCCCTACATTTGGGCATCAGTTCGCAATGACACCAAGTAGAGACATCGCCCATTTGCCTGGGTTCCGAGTCAGTAGATTCATCCGTGGTGTGACTGACTTGCTCCTTTTAATTCTTGACTTTGTTTTGCTTCCATTTCTTCGTCTACTCTGGTTCAAACATGAATCCCTGAAGAACGGCCATAGTAAATTTGAAATTGGCTTGGTAGATAAAAGGATGTTCGAAATAGTATGGTTAAAAGATGTAGTAATGATAATCAAATGGTTTGTTAAGCTAACAGGTTTATGGGGATATGTGGAGAAATTTCGTAATACGCCTATTTCACAGATGTGAAAAAGCAGATTAGCAGAGATACTACGCTAAGCAAGGATGTGGCAGCTGAACATACTTTCACTGTTTAAAATTGTTGCAACAGATAGCTAGTGATGCGTACATGCATTCCTCCAAAAATGATATGCTGAATCGCTAACTCTTCAACACTTACTCTGACCGACGTAGCAGGGTTTCGAGTATGTTGTAGTTCCACCAAGATGTAGAACTAGATTTGTGAAAGCTAAAAAGCTGTTTAGAAAAAAGAACAAACAAGGAGACACATACGGATAATAAAGCAGAACAGAGAAAGTCTGTATTCACATGTATTGCAGGTGAAAGTGTCTTCCGCAGGTCCGATGGGACACGTCAATGCGCTGAGACTCCTGCTACTGAGGGTGTGACGAGCCAAGGCTTTTGCTCTGGTGTGTGCTGCCAGAGCATTCAAATGTAATGCGACAATGTCAGACTTTATCGTATCACAACTTGGCCGTGGCGAACGCGGGTGGCGCTGTCTCAGTGATGAGTGCATGAAAAAGTAAGTGATAGTCTATCGAGAAAACACTCATAATTAATTGCTGGGAGGTGAGGTGCGGAGCGGATGTACTGTTGATTCACGGAGAAAATACTTTGGGGTGACCATTTATCTTCCCCATATGCTTAGTGTTTAGGCCCTCGTGTTGGCTCAAGCATTTCCATCTTGCTTTACATATGTGAATATCAGCCAGATACACATCAAAGAAAGTGTGTAACATGTTGATGCTCTTCTGGTAACAGTAATTGTTCTTCATTTGTATTCTCTCTCTTCTCCCATTTTCCCTCCCCTCTCTACAAAGTGTCTCCTTTAAGACAAGAGAACAACGCTGGAAAGACCCCTTCCAGCACTGCAAAGGCTACTTTTCCCAAACCGTACAATCAGATTCTAAAGATGCCACAGAAGGATGCAAGGCCTATAGTAGTTCAACGGGTGACACAACACGATTTCAGGTTGCCAGATTTTCTGCAAATGAAAGAACAAATGTTGGTGCCAGGTAAGTTACTTTCTCTCCTCTTTAATCATTGTGGACTATACCATGCACACTATGCACAAGGCAAGTAGTTTCTCTTTGGCAGCCAGGGGGCACACGTGTCATGGTTGTTAAGCCCAATCAGATCATGGGTAACCCAATTCTCTACCAGTGTTAAAGGGTAGGTTTGCAGTTTCAACCCAATCTGCACTTATTTGTGATTTTTCTGTTTGGTTTATTAATGCACAATACACCAGTACTCTTATTTTCCTTCTCCTTTACCTTGTCACTTAGTTGGGATTGTTATAATTTTCCTGGCTTAGAGCCTGCATTTGTGGCTGGAAAAACGTGCAAAATTGCCAAAATTGCGCAATTACGCCTAATTCGCAAATGGGACATTTGGAATCAGGCGCAATGAAAAAAGAGCTGCCTGTCACTAAATGAACGGTAAGGGAGTGGGCCTTAAAACAGAGCAACTTTGCATATGCAAAACCGGTGTGCCTGGAAGTGTGTCAATGTATGGGTAGTGCAATTGCGGGCCAGACCATGATGCAACCTGGGACCAGATTACAGAAACTTTGCACCCTTGCAAGTGCAAAGTTGCACATTATTAGCACTAGAGCAAAGTTTGCCGTATTTCTAACATTTTAGTAAACCATTTCACAATGCAAGTTCAATTTGGCATGTTATAAGGACCAGGGCAAAAAAGCTAGATTTTTACTCCATGTTTGCAACAGGGCAAAGTTTCCCCTAGTACTAATACAGAATGGTATTAGCACTAAGGCAAACTTTGCAGTGGTGTAGAATTGCGTCGAAAATATATATTTTTTGCACTAGTGCACTCTTTGCCCTGGTGCTTCTACCATGTCAAACTGCACTTGTCATGGTGCAATGATTTTCAAATATGTTTTAGTGTTTTTAGAAATAGGGCAAACTTTTCCCTACTGCTAGTACAGTACAACTTTGCACTTGCACCAGTGTAAAGCTTCTGTAATGTGGCCCCTGATATGCAAAACAGAGAAAAGAAAGTTGCTTCTATAGCAATCTTCCCCTGTTCCAACTTGGAATAAGTACGATTTGGGACATGCAAATCTGCAGGGACACTATTCACTTTTTTAAAACGAATGTTAACATTTCTTTTTAAAACATTTCCCTACCCATGCTATTTTTCACTTCTTGGGACTTGCACCTATTTTTTGTGAATCAGGTCTATGTGTAGGTGATAAGTAAGAGGGGCTCAAATTATGTGTGCCGCATCTGTGAATCTTTGTGAATCATCATGTGTGTGAAAGCTGCTGGTGGTCAAAGGTGTAATTTGTATGTACCACACTTTTCACCTGCAAATGAAATTATTTGTAAATCAGGGCCCAAGTATTTAGGACTCTTGTTCTACAACCTTTCTGGGAGTATACAATCCTAATTAATATCCTCTTCCCATTCCCCTTTGCCTCTCTCCACTTCCCCTTCCCGCTTCTCTTGCTTTGTTGCTGTCTAGGTGACATAAGTGCCGATATAAGCAACCTAACATACATATCATGTGCCTGCATTTACTTCCCTTTTAAATATTTACCTCACCATCAGCCACCACC